>NW_004444000.1:6245486-6284824 GCF_000243295.1 Trichechus manatus latirostris | reverse complement strand
TTTTGTCAGAGATTAATATTGCCACTCCTGTTCATTTTTGAGTGTTGTTTCCTTGATATATTTTTTACCATCCTTTGAGTTTTAGTTTGTTTGTGTCTTTAAGTCTAAGGTGTGTCTCTTGTAGGCAGCATATAGATGGATCTTTTTTTAATCCAATCTGCCACTCTCTGTCTCTTTATTGACGCATTTAGTCCATTTTTCATTCAGCCTAATTATTGATAGCTATGAGTTTAGTGCTGTCATTTTGACGTCTTGTTTTGTGTGTTGTTCACAGTTTCCTTGGTCCACTTAATTTTCTGTGCTGAGTCATTTTTCTTTATGTATTTTCTTTTCATCTTTTTCATTGTTGTTGATTTTGTGTTTGCTGAGTCTTTATATTTTTGCTGTTTTTTATTTTGGCTTGTAGGATTGTTAGTTTCTTTTGTGGTTACCTTAACATGTACCCCTAGTTTTCTAAGTTTATACCAGTCTTTTATTTCTTTATATTTCCTTGACTTCTTCTTCATATGAGAAGTCTATGTCTACATTTTTAAGTCCCTCTTTTTTGTTTTAATATTGTCATCTTTTACATATGGACATCTGTTTGCCTATTTTCAGTGTTTTAACTTTGATTTATTTTTGTGACTTCTCTATCTGGGTTGATATCTTGTTGTTCTGTCCTGTGTTCTAGTCTTGGGTTGTTATCTGATGTTACTGATTTTCTAACCAGAGGACTCCCTTTAGTACTTCTTGTAATTTTGGTTTGGTTTTTGAAAATTCCCTAAACTTCTGTTTATCTGCAAATGCCCTAATTTTGTTATATTTGAAAGACAGTTTTGGTGGATATATAATTCTTGGCTGGCAGTTTTTTCCTTCAAGGCTTTATATATGTCATCCCAGTGCCTTCTTGCCTGCATGGTTTCTGCAGAGTGGTCTGAGCTTTTTCTTATTGACTCTCCTTTGTAGATGACTTTTTGTTTATCCCTAGCTGTTCAGAAGATATTTTTAGTTTACGGTTTAAAGATTATCTCAAGGCAATAGTTTCAAGAGTTCATATAGCCTCAGTGGTTCCGGAGTATATGCCATTTCTTTTAACACACAGGTGGTATTATTGTGCTCTTTTTATAGAAGAAGAAAGTAACGTTAGAGAGGATAAAGAACTTGTCTTAACTTCTCTAACTTCATCCCTCTAACCAGAGATTTAAATCTCTTTGACTCCATAGCCATTCTCACACGGAGTTTAGTACAGGCAGAGAGGAAAATATGATCAGGGACAGGGCCATGGATGAGCCTGGGGGTAGGAGCAGAACCTTGCATGCCAAACTAAAGAGCAAAAGTTTTATCTTCCAAGCTCAGAAAACCATTTCATGAATTTGCCTAGGATGTCATCTGTAAGTCAGATAAGAATGAGAATCAGCTTTAAGTGGAACGTTGTTTTAAATATTCTAAAAATGGATTAAAATATAAACGAGGAAAGAAGGCAGAGGAGGAAGAAAGAGAAGAAAGGAAATAGGAAAGGAAGGAAAGATGGAAAAAAGGAAAGGATAAAGGAAGGAAGGAAGAAGGAGCTAGCAAGCTGGGTCTTACCCTCAAGGACCTAAAAGGATCACCATATCTCTGGTTGGGATCAGGTAGGATTGGGCAAATATATAACACTCTCCAGTCCAAGGCCATCATGGATGAGAGTTACCTGAGAAAGGGTTGTTTTACTGAGCCTTATCATGTTATGCTTCCTGGTTGGTGATTGGTCCTCTTCAGTATACATGTGAAGGACAGCTGGGGAAATTTACTCTAATTATACACTGAATCAGGAACAGACTGAGACAATGGGTAGGGTGGGAGAATAAAAGGGAAAATTTGTCAGTATTCATTGGAATTTCCCTGGAAAAGTTGAATATACCGTGATGGTTAAGGTTGTGTGTGAATTTGGCAGGGCCATGATTCTCAGCGGTTTGCAGTTAAGATGTAGTTTGGAAGTAATATAATGATGTAATCACCTCCATGATGAGATCTGCTATGAGCAGCCAATCAGTTGAAAGGGAGTTTTTTTGGGGGTGTGGTCTGCATTCAAGATATATGAATTTTCTGGCAAAGCTCACTGGCTTTTACTTGCTCTGGATCCTGCATCCAGCTTGTCATCATCTGACCGCTGAATTCTGGGGATTTGAATCAGCAGCTTGATGTTTTACCTGCCAATCTTGGATTCGTCAGCCTCCACAGCCCATGAGCCAGCAACTGGCTGTCTAACCTGCTGATCTTGGGTTCATTGGCCCCTGAAGCTATGTGAGTCAGGAAATTCTCCAGCCAATGCCTGACCCACTGACCCATGGACTTGGAACATTCTAGCCTCTACAACCTTGTGAGCCATTTCCTTGAGATAAATCTCTCTCTCTCTCTCTCTCTGTATATATATGCTTCACTGGTTTTGATACTCTAGAGAACCAGCCTAACACACTTAGTATCAAGAGTGGTTCTAGAGAAATAAAATTGTAAGAATGAGTGTTCTAAATTGGTTCTCAACTCCGGTTAATCTTAAAGATGTTAATGACTCTGCTTCCAGTAGTAAAGAGGGCACTGCTAATCCATGGCATGAGGTGGCAATAGAAATAAGAAAAATAAGTCCAGCACAACTAGATGGTGCCAAGCTACCACCACCAACTACTCTGACAGGGATTACAATAGAGGATCCCAGACAGAGCTGGAGAAAAATGTTAAACAAAATTCTAAATCACACACAAAAAAACAGACTTATTGGTCTGACAGAGACTGGAAAAACCCTGAGAGTATGGCTCCCAGACACCCTTTTAGCTCAGTACTGCAGTCACTCCTGAGGTTCACACTTTAGCCAAAGACTAGACAGACCCATAAAAAAAACAAGAATACACATAGCTCAACCATGTATATGAGACTAAATGGGCACACCAGCCCAGGGGCAAGGATGAGAAGACAGGAGAGGAAAGGAAAACTGGACAAATGGAAATAGGGAATCCAAGTTTGAGAAGGGCAGAGTGTTAACAGGTCACAGGGTCTCCAACCAATGTCACAAAACAATGCATATTAATTGTTTAGTGAGAAACTAATTTGCTCTGTAAACCTTCATCTAAAGCACAATGAAAAAATTGAGGAAAAAAAAAGAAGCAAAATATCACAAACAGGATCAAGAGGTGAGGGTCTGGGTAATTGCAAGTTTGATACTTTTCTACAATTTTGTCAGAATGAGAAGTATAAGGAAGCTGGTTGGTTGGTCTTATTTTCACTAGACAAAGCGGTAAAAGAAAGAAATGAATTCAGATTTTCAGAATCAAAGCTCAAGTGCCACATAAACAACCTCAAAGTTGCCACTTGTGTCCTGAAACAATGTCTTATTTATTGTAGTAACAGGAAAGAGATTGTTGAAAACCAAACCCAGAGTCTTATTGTTAGAGTGGCTGAATTGCAACAACAATAAAATTCCCAACCTGGAATGGTGCTTGAAGTTAAAATGAGGGTATTGATTGGGAAGAAATGTAATCCTGAAACTTGGGATAGGGACATATGAGCAGATAATTGGGAAGCTGGGGACACTGAGCCCCTAAATTCCATTGAATTGCTCCTGCCTACAAAATCATTAGCCCCTCCAACCCCATCTGATGATGTGTGAGCTATGTGTGAAGAGCCTTTGTCTGAGATAAAGCCAGGGTGACTTCTTAGTCATTGCCTGGGATATTGTCTGAGGCACATGGCTTAAAAGACATTGGCAAATGTTCTCAAAACACATCCCCAACACCCAGTTTTGCTTCTAGACCTATAACTAGACTAAAGTCCCAGCAAGCCCAAAAGGTGAAAGTGTGAACCAGGAGGAGGTAGACAATGCTTCAAAAGAACTGCTTGACTTTTCTAATATGTATAAACAGAAACCTGGGGAACTTGTGTGAGAATGCTATTAAGGATGTGGGATAATGGTGCAAGGAACATAAAGGTAGATCGGTCTTAGTTTATTGATATGGGCCCACTAAGTATAGATTCTTCATTCAATGCTAATCTCGAGAGGTTAGGAAAAAATCCAGTAGTTTATTTGGTTGGGTGGCTGAAGCATGGATTATGCAGTGGCATACACTAAATCAAGTTGAAGTACTAAACCTGCCTTGATATGCTATAGAAGAAGGAATCAAAAGGCTAAGGGAAATTGGCATGTTAGAATGGATTTATCAGCTTAGACACACAGACCCACACATGGATTGCCCAGATGACACACCTTTTACCACAATGGTGAGGAACAAATTGGTGGAGGGAATTCCAGCATCCTTGAAGACTGCTGTGGTTGCTATTTTATGTCAGATTTGACAGTGGGAGCTGCCATAACTGAATTAAGATACTTAACTACAATGCAGCTGATTGGACCTAATGGTGGTAGGGGCCAAGTGGCAGAACTCAGTTGACAAAAACAAGGTGGGTGTGGTTACCATAATGGACATCAGAATAGTCTAACTCTTATGGACATATGGTACTGGCTACTTAGTCACGGTGTCCCTAGGAGTGAAAAAGATGGAAAATCTACTAAATATATACTTGATCTGTTCAAGTGGAAGACTGCTAGGTCAAGTGAATCGCCAAAATAGAGAGTCACAGTTCTTCAATCAATTCCAAGACTTGAGCCAGTTTACAGACCCACAACCCATTGAATGAAAGGGAGGCCAGGTCCCCTTGAGGAAGGACCCCACTACACTGACAAAAAATTTATACTGCTAATCTTTCAGTCTTCCCCAAAGGGATTTATGACTTTTTGTGAGAGTGATTGTTCATGGGGGAAAACGAAGTAATCATACTTTTCAGGAATTCCTGGATACTGCCTCTGAACTGACACTAATTCCAGGAGACACAAAATGTCACTGTGACCCACTAGTCAGAGTTGGGATGTATGGAGGCCAGATTATTAGTAGAGTCTTAGCTAAGTTTCATCTTACATTGAGTCCAGGTGGTGCTTGAAACCATACTGTAGAGATTTCTCCATTCCAAAATGTATGATTGGAATAGATATGCTCAGCAACTGGCAAAACACCCACATTGGATCTCTGACAAGTGGAGTAAGGGATATTATTGTAGGAAAAGCCACGTGAAAGCCATTAGAAGTTCCCCTAGTTCGGAAAATAGTAAACCAAAAGCAATACCACATTCCTGGAGGGAATGCAGAGATTACTGCAACCATCAAGGACTTGAAGGATGCAGGGGTGATGATTCTCACCACATACACATTCAGCTCTTCTATTTGGTCTGTGCAAAAAAACAGATGGAACTTGGAGAATGACAGTAGATTATCATAAACTTAACCAGATGGTGACTTTAATTGCACTGCTGTTCCAGATGTGGTTTCATTGCTTGAGCAAGTTAACACATATCCTAGTACCTAATATACAGCTGGAGCCCTGGTGGCACAGTGTTTAAGAGCTTGGCTGCTACCAAAAGGTCAGCAATTCGAATCTGCCAGCTGCTCCTTGGAAACCCTATGAGGCCATTCTACTCTGTCCTATAGGGTCACTGTGAGTTGGAATTGACTCAGTGACATCAGGTTTGGTTGAATATGCAGCTATTGATCTGGCTAATGCCTTTTTCTCAATTCTGTTTCAAAAGAACACCAGAAACAGTTTGCCTTCAGTTGGCAAGGACAGAGATACACCTTCACTGTCCTACCTCAGTGATATATCACCTCTGCAGTCATATGTTATAACTTAGTCCACAAGGAACTTGGTCACCTTTCCTTTCCACAAGGCGTCACATGGGTCCATTACATTGATGACATTATGCTGACTGGACCTAGTAAGGAAGAAGTGGCAATGACTCTGGACTTATTAGTAAAACATTTGTGTGCTAGAGGGTGGGAAATTAATCCCATTAATCCCTCAGTGAAATTTCTAAGGGTCCAGTGGCATGGTGCATGTCGAGATATTCCTTCTACAGTGAAGGATAAGTTATTGCATCTAACCCCTCCTACCACAAGTAAAAAGGAGGCACAATGCTTGGTTGGACTCTTTGGATTTTGGAGGCAATGTATTTCTTATTTGAGTGTGCTATTGCTGCCTGTTTATCCAGCAACTTGAAAAGCTGCTAGTTTTGAGTGGGGTCCAGAAAAAGAGAAGGTTCTGCAACAGGCTTGACTGCCATGCAAGCTGCTCTGCAACTTGGCCCATACTATCCAGCTGATCCAATGTGCTTGGTGAGTCACTGGCAGATAGAGATGCTATTTGGAGTTTTTGGCAGGCCACTATTGTTGAATTGCAGCACAGATCCTTAGGTTTTGGAGTAGAGTCATGCAATCCTCTGTAGATAACTACTCTCCTTTTGAGAAACAGCTTTTGAGTAGTTACTGAGCCTTAGTAG
Organism: Trichechus manatus latirostris; assembly: GCF_000243295.1. Lineage (NCBI taxonomy): Eukaryota > Metazoa > Chordata > Mammalia > Sirenia > Trichechidae > Trichechus > Trichechus manatus. The sequence goes on along the minus strand of NW_004444000.1, from coordinate 6,278,491 downwards.
AGACTGAAAGCTTAACCGTAGGCCACCAACTCACAATGCAGCCTGAGCTGCCTATCATGAACTTGGTTTTGTCTGATCCACAGATACATAAAGTTGGACATGCACAGCAGCACTCCATTATTAAACGGAAGTGATATATACGAGATTGAGCGTGAGCAGGACATGAATTCACAAGTAAGTTGCATAAGGAAGTGGCCTAAATGCCTATGGTCTCCACTCCTGTTACATTACCTGCTCTTTCTCAGTCCCATAAGGTCCTTATGATTAGCTGACTGAGGAAGATAAAATTCATACCTGGTTTACAGATCATTCTGTGTGATATGCAGGCTCCACTTGAAAGGGGACAGTAGCAGCACTACAATCCCTTTCTGAGACCTCCTGAAGGATACTGGTGAAGGGAAATCCTCTTAATGGGCAGAACTTCTAGCAGTAAACCTGGCTGTTCACTTCATTTGGAAGGAGAAATGGCCAGATGTGCAATTGTATACTGACTCATGGGCTGTGGCCAATGGTTTTGCTGAATGGTCAGGGACTTGGAAGGAACATGATTGGAAAATTGGAGACAAGGAGGTATGGGGAAGAGTACGTGGATAGAACTCTCTGAATGGGACAAAGAAGTGAAGATATTTGTGTCTCATGTGAATGCTCATCAAAGAATGACGTTGCAGAGGAGAATTTTAACAATCAAGTGGATAGGATGACACATTCTATGGAAACCAGTCATTCTTTTTCCCCAGCCACTCCCATCATTGCTTAATGAGCTCATGAACAAAGTGGCCATTGTGGTAAGGATGGAGGTTATGCATGGGCTCAGCAACATGGACTTCCACTCACCAACACTGACTTGGCTACAGCCACTGCTGAGTGCTCAGTCTTCCAGCAGCATAAACCAACACTTATTCCCTCATATGGCACCATTTCTTGAGGGGAACAGCCAGCTACCTGGTGGCAGGTTGATTACATTGGACCGTTTCCAACATGGAAAGGGAAGCATTTTGTTCTTACTGGAATAGACATTTACTCTGGATACGGATTTGCCTTCCTGCATGCAATGCTTCTGCCAAAACTACCATCGATGGACATACAATCTTATCCAGCTTCATGGTATTCCACTCAGCATTGCCTCAGATCTAGGATCTCACGTCACAGCATATGAAGTGTGGTAGTGGGCCCATGCTCATGGAATTCACTCCTCTTACCATGTTCCTCATCATCCTGGAGCAGCTGGCTTGATAGAATGATGGAATGGCCTTCTAAAGACACCATTATGGTGTCAGCAGGTAGCAATACCTTGCAGGGTTGGAACAATGTTCTCCAGGAGGCTGTATATGCTCTAAACCAGCATCCAATATATGGTGCTTTCCCCCATAATCAAGATTCATGAGTCCAGGAATAAAGGGGTGGAAATGGGAGTGGCACTGTTCACTATTACCCCTAGTGACCTACTTGCAATATTTTTGCCCCCGTCCACACAACCCTATGCTCTGTGGGTCTAGATTTCTTAGTACCAAATGGAGAAATGCTCCCACCAGGAGACACACGCTGATTCTATTTAAGTGGAAGCTAAGAATGCTACCTAGTCACTTTGGGCTTCTAATGCCTCTGAATCAACAAGCAAAGAAGGGGGTTACTGTATTAGCTGGTGGGATTGATCTTGATTACCAAGAGGAAATCAGATTTATATTACATAATGGAGGTAAAGAAGAGTATGTCTGGAATACAGGAGATCCCTTAGGACGTCTCTTAGTAATACTGTGCCTTGTGATTACAGTCAGTGGAAAACTGCAGCAATCCAATTTCGTCATGACCACTAATATCCCAGACCCTTCAGTAATGAAGATTTGAGTCACCCCACTAGGCAAGAGAAGCACAACCAGCTGAGGTGCTTGCTGAGGGTAAAGTAAATACAGAATGGGTGGTTGAAGAAGGAAGTTGCAAATACCAGCCATGGCCATGTGACCAATTGCAGAAATGAGGACTGTCACTGTTATGAGTATTTCTTCCTCGTATGTGCATCAAATATTTTATGATTTCTTCATTTATAAACTATAAGACGTAAATAAACTATTGCGTTTTCGGTTGTATGTGTGTTAGTTATATCATGTTAGGAACAAGCATGACATTATAATTATCTTTATTAGGAAATTGTGTATGATTTAAGGTGATGAGTATAGGTGTTAATTTGACAAGGGGTGGAATGTGATGGTTAAGGTTGTGTGTGAAATTGATTCTCAGTGGTTTGGCAGTTAGGATGTAGTCTGGCAGTTATGTAATGATGTAATCACCTCTATGATGAGATCTGTTATGAGCAGCCAGTCGGTTGAAAGGGAGTTTCCTTGGGGGTGTGGCCTGCATCCAAAATATATGGACTTTCTGGCAAAGCTTGCTGGGTTTCTCTCACTCTGTATCCAGCAACTGGCTCATCATCATCTGACCTCTTGTTCTTGGGACTTGAGCCAGCAGTCGGCTGTCTTACCTGCTGATCTTGGATTCATCAGCCTCTGCAGCCTGTGAGCCAGCAGCCTGCCTTCTGACTTGCCAGTCTTGGGTTTATCAGCCCCTGCAGCTACATGAGTCAGGAGAAGCTTTCAGCCTGATGCCTGACCCATGAACTTGGGACTTTCCAGCTTCTACAACAGCCTGAGCCATTTCCTTGATATAAGTCTCTCTCTCTCCATAATGAGGTCTGCTACGATACACACACACACACAGACACACACACACATACACACATGCTTTGCTGGTTTTGCTTCTATAGAGAACACAGCTTAAGACAGATACCTAGGGAAGAAAACTTTGTGGACACTGTGGTCTTAATTACCACTCAGATATGGAATGCCTACCTACTCTGTGTAATTCTAAAGACTTAGGGTGAAATTACTCACACAGGAACAAAATAGAGAAAATTCTCGGTTAGAAAATTTTGTGACTGCTATCCATTATAAAGGTGAAGTCCTGGTGGTGCAGTGGTTAAGTGCTTGGCCACTAACTGAAAGGATCAGAGGTCTGAACACTCCAGCCGCTCCATGAGAGGAAGACGTCACAGTCTGCTTCAGTAAAGATTACAGCCTTCAAAAACCTATGGGTCTGTTCTACTCTGTTCTATAGGATTGCTATGAGTCGGAATTGACTCATCTGCAATAGGTTTGGTTTGGGTTTGGGTATCCACTACAAATGTATTTTAAATTTTTGGAAATCTGATATTATGGATCCCAAAATGTAGTTCTTTACTTTCAGAATCATAAATATACTTTGTTCTGAAGAGGACAAGAAATGAGATCTGAGTCATCAACTTAAAATAGGATTGTTGCAATTAATTCTGGGAAGAATGCAAATGGAATTATCTCCAAGCATCACAGCTCAACCAAGCGGCAGAGGAGGAAAAATAACAATGAAGAGATTAGTCATGTAGTTTTGACTCTTGGGTGAAATTTCACTTTTCTGGATTTAGTTTACTCAGCTATACAATGAAGGATTGAACATAAATGCCTCAAGTCCCTTCTAGTTCCTAGGTAATCAATCAGACTTCACTCCTTTTTCTCATTGGTTGAGCAGCTATGGGCTATACATCTACTCAGCTTAAAATAGTAACAGAGAGATTGAAAGATTTTAATTCTCTCTTTCTGGAATGTTGCCATCTATCTGCAAGTTTAATATCATTTCTTTCTTTTTATTCATATCTGTCAATGGCATTTTTATTAACATTTATTTCTTGATTTGTTTGAAGAAAAAAAGCAATAACGTTAGAAAATTTGGAAAATAGCAAAATGTCCAAGGAATGGAATAAACGTCTCCTGTAAGTGCCTCCTCTTCTTCAATAATCAATGTTAACATTTGAGAGGCCTTTAAAAAAATGTGTTTTTCTAGTAAAAATACTTTTTTTATTTTATTTTCTATTGTACTTTAGATGAAGGTTTACAGAACAAACTAGTCTCATTAAACAGTTAGTACGCATATTGTTTTATGACATTTGTTAACAACCCCATAATATGTCAACACTCTCCCTTCTCAACCTTGAGTTCCCTATTACCAGTTTTCCTGTCCCCTCCTGCCTTCTAGTCCTTGCCTCTTGGTTGGTGTGCCCCTTTAGCCTTGTTTTATTTTATAGGCCTGCCTAATCTTTGGATGAAGGGTGAACCTCAGAAGTGACTTCATTAACTGAGCTAAAAATTTGTCTAGGGGCCATACTCTCGGGGTTTCTCCAGTCTCTTAAGCAAGTAAGTCTGGTCGTTTTTTTTGAGTTAGAATTTTGTTCTACATTTTCCTCCAGCTCTGTTCTATTGAGATTCCTGTCAGAGCAATCAGTGGTGGTAGCTGGGCACCACCTGGTTGTACTGGACTCAGTCTGGTGGAGGCCGTGGTAGTTGTGGTCCATTACTCCTTCGGACTAATCTTTCCCTTATATCTTTAATTTTCTTCATTCTCCCTTGCTCCCGAAGAGGTGAGACCAGGGGAGTATCTTAGATGGCTGCTCATAGGCTTTTAAGACCCCAGACGCTACTCACCAAAGTAGAATGTAGAAAATTTTCTTTATAAACTATGTTATGCCAATTGAGCTAGATGTTCCCCGAGACCATGGTCCCCACAGCCCTCAGCCCAGAAATTCTGTCCCTCAGGGAGTTTGGATGTGTCTATGGAGCTTCCATTACCTTGCCTTGTACAAGCTGTGCTGGCTTACCCAGTATTTTGCACTGTCTTACCTTTCACCAAAGTTACCACTTATCTAATGTATATTTAACATTTTTCCATCCCCACCCCTCCCCTCCCTGGTAACCATCAAAGATTTCTTTTGTATGTAAACCTTTCCATGGATTTTTATAGTAGTGGTCTTAAAGAAATATTTGACCTTTCGAAACTGATTTATTTCACTCAGCATAGTGCCCTCTAGATTTATCCATGTTGTGAGATGCTTCGCAGATTCATCATTGTTCTTTATCGTTGCATAATACTCCATTGCATGTATGTACGATAGTTTATTCATTCATCTGTTGATGGGCATCTAGCTTGTTTCCATCTTTCTGTTATTGCTGCAATGAACATAGGTGTGCATATATCCATGTGACAACTCTTATTTCTCTAGGATATTTTCCTAGGAATGGGATTGTTGGATCCTATGGTATATCTATTTCTAGCTTTCTAAGAAAGTGCCATATCCTTTTCCAAAATGATTATATCATTTTGCATGCCCATCAACAGTGCATAAGAATTTCAATCTCCCTACAACCTCTGCAACGTTGGTTATTTTCTGTTTTTTTGATTCATGCCAGTAATGCTGGGGTGAGGTGGTATCTCATTGTGGTTTTGATTTGTATTTCTGTAATGGCTAGTGATCATAATCATTTCTGCATGTGTCTGTTAGCTGCTTGAATGTCTTCTTTGTTGAAATGTTCATTTGCTTTGCCCATTTTTTAGATGGATTATTTGTCTTTTTGTGGTAGAGGTGTTGGATTTTCCTGTAGATTTTAGAGATTAGACCTTTATCGGATTTGTCATAGCTGAAAACTTTTTCCTAGTCTGTAGGTTCTCTTTTTACTCTTTTGGTGAAGTCTTTCGATGAGCATAAGTGTTTAATTTTTAGAAGATCCCAGTTATCTAGCTTATCTTCTGGAGTTTGTGTGTTGTTAGTTATGGTTTGTATCCTGATAATGCCATGTATTAAGGCCTCTAGTGATCCTATTTTTTCTTTATGACCTTTATAGTTTTTGGTTTTATATTTAGGTCTTTGATTCATTTTGAATTCGTTTTTGTGCATGGTTTGAAGTATGGGTCCTATTTCATTTTTTTTTTTTGCAGATAGACATCCGGTTTTGCCGGCACCATTTGTTAAAAGGACTATGTTTTTCCCATTTGATGGACTTTGGGCCCTTGTTGCAGATCAGGTGACTGTGGATGGATTTACATCTGGCTTTTCAATTCTGTCCCATTGATCTGTTCTGTTCCATTGATCAATGTATCTGTCGTTGTACCAGTCCCAGGCTGTTTTGACTACCATAGCTGTATAGTAGGTTCTGAGATCAGGTAGTGAAAGTCCTCCTACTTTATTCTTCTTCTTCAATACTGCTTTACTTATCTGGGGCTTCTTCCCTTTCTATATAAAGTTAATGATTAGTTTTTCCATCTCTTTAAAGAATGCTGTTGGTATTTGGATCAGAATTGCATTGTATTTGTAAATTGCTTTGGGCAGAACTTTCATTTTCACAATGTTGAGTCTACCTATCCATGAGCATGGTATATTTTTCCATTTATGTAGATCTCTTTTGGTTTCTTGGAGTAGTATTTTGTAGTTTTCTTTGTATAGGTCTTTTACATCCCTGGTTAGATTTATTCCTAAGTATTTTATTTTTTTAGGGGCTATTATAAATGGTATTGTTTTCTTGATTTCCTTTTCCTCATTCTCTTTATGGGTGTATAGGAATCCAACTGAATTTTTTATGTTTATCTTGTATCCTGTTACTCTGCTGAATCTTTCTATTAGTTCCAGTAGTTTTCTCATAGAGTCTTTTGAGTTTTCTATGTATAGTATCATATCATTCACAAACAGGGACAGTTTAACTTCTTCATTACCAATTTGGATGCCTTTATTTCTTTTTCTTGCCTTATTGCTCTAGCTAGAACTTCCAGCACAATGTTAAATAGGCGTGGTGATAAAGAGCATCCTTGTCTTGTTCCTGTTCTCAGGGGGAATGTTTTCAGCCTCTCTCTATTAAGAATGATGTTGGCTGTTAGTTTTGTATTGATGCCCTTTATTATGTTGAGGAATTTCCCTTCTATATCTATTTTATCGAGAGTTTTTATCAGGAATGGGTGTTGGATTTTGTCAAATACCTTTTCTGCATTGACTGAGATGATCATGTAATTCTTTTGTTTTATTTACTTGGTGGATTATGTTGATTGATTTTCTAATGTTGAACCATCCTTGTATACCTGGTATGAATCCTACTTGGTCGTGGTGTATTTTTTTTTTTTTTTTTGATATGATGCTGAATTCTATTGGCTAGAATTTTGTTGAGAATTTTTGCATCTATATTCATGAGAGATATTGGTCTGTAATTTTCTTTTTTTGTGCTGTCTTTGCCTGGTTTTGGTATCAGGGTTATGCTGGCTTCATATAATGAATTTGGAAGTGTTGCTTCCTTTTCTATGTTCTGAAATAGTTTGAGTAGTACTGGTATAAGCTTTTCTCTGAATGTTTGGTAGAATTCTGTGAAGCCATCTGGGCCAGGGCTTTTTTTTTGTTGGGAGTTTTTTTTTTTTTTTTTTTTTTTAATTACCTTTTCAATCTCTTCTCTCGTTATGGGTCTGTTCAAATTTTCAACATCATTTTGTGGTAGTTTGGGTAGGTAGTGTGTTTCTAGAAATTTGTCCATTTCCTCTAGGTTTTCAACTTTGTTGGAGTATAGTTTTTCATAGTACTCTGTTATGATTCTTTTTATTTTATTTGGGTTTGTTGTAATGTCTCCCATTTCATTTCTTGTTTGGGTTATTTGTATCCTCTTCTGTTTTTTCTTTTCTAAATTTGGCCAGTGGTTTGTTGATTCTTTCAAAGAACCAACTTTTCGTTGTGTTGATTCTTTCTATTTTTTTTTTTACTCTCTACTTAATTTTTTCTGCTTTGGTCTTTATTATTTCCTTTCTTCTCGTGGTCGTGGGATACTTTTGCTGTTGTCTTTCTATTTGTTTGAGTTGTGCAGATAATGTTTTTGATTTTGTCCCTCCTTTTTTGATGTGTGCATCTATTGCTATAAATTGACCTCTTCAGCAGTGCATTTGCTGTGTCCCAAAGGTTTTGGTGTGATGTGTTTTCATTCTCGTTTGATTCTAGGAATTTTTTGATTCCATCTCTGTTTTTTTCTCTTACCCAATGTTTTTTAAGTACAGTGTTATTCAGTTTCCAGGTAATTGATTTCTTTCCTTGCTCTTCTTGTTAATTGCTACTTTGATAGCATTTTAGTTAGAGAAGATACTTTTTACTATATCAATGTTTTGAATTTTGTTGATGGTTACTCTGTGGCCTATGATATGGTCTATTCTGGAGAATGTTCCATGTGCGTTGGAGAAGAATGTGTGCTTTGCAGCTGTTGAATGGAGTGTTCTATATATGTCTATCAGGTCAAGTTGCCTGATTGTGGTCTTTAGATTTTCTGTATCTTTGTTGAATTTATTTCTAGATGTTCTGTCCTTTACTGACAGTGATGTGTTCAAGTCTCCTACCATTATTGTGGAACTATCAATTTCTCTTTTTAGTGCTGTTAGAGTTTATGTATTTTGGAGCCCTGTTATTGTGTGCATAGATATTTATTATGGTTATGTCTTCCTGATGGATCATCCCTTTAATCATTACATAGTGCCCTTCTTTGTCTTTTATGGTGGTTTTGTTTTAAAGTCCATTTTATCTGAGATTAGTATTACCACTGCTCCTCTTTTTTGGTAGCTATTTGCTTAACATATTTTTTTCCATCCCTTGATTTTTAATAATTTTACATCTTTGTTTCTAAAGTGTGTCTGTTGTAGACACCATATTGATGGATCCTGTTTTTTTAATCCATTCTGTCACTCTCTGTCTCTTTATGGGTGAATTTAGGACATTTCTGTTTAGTGTAATTATTGATACGTGTCAGTTTATTGCTGCCATTTTGTAGAGCTTTTTTTGTGGTGCAGATGTTTTCTTTGTTCCTCTTACTCTCCTGTGCTGAATTCCTTTTGTTTGTGGATTTTTTTCATTTCTTTTGTTCCTGTAGATTTTATTTTTACTGAGACTTTGTTTTTCTTCTTTATTTTGATGAGTAGGTTTGTTAACTTTCTTTGTGTTGACCTTGAAATTTATCCTTGTCTTCCTAGGTTTGAACTAGTCTATTACTTGGTGTCGCCTTGCCTTACTCTCCATTAGAAAGTTCTATACCTACACGGTTTATTCCCTCTTTTATTGTTCTGATGTTGTTGTCATTTACAGATTAACCTCTCTTGTTCCCTGTTGTCATTCTTTTGGCTTTGAATAGTCCTTTGGAGTTCATTTCCTAGGTTGGTATCTGGCTGGTGAGATCTTGCATCCTAGATTCCAACTGTGGTCTCATATTGTTTGTTCTCAAATGGAAGGGCTCCCTTTAATAATTCTTGTAAATTTGGTTTGGCTTTTACATATTCCCTTAACTTCTGTTTATCTGGAAATGTCCTAATTTCAGTAACATATTTGAATGAGAGTTTTGCAGGCTATATTATTCTTGGTTGGCAATTTCTCTCAAGGTTTTATAAATGTCATCCCATTGCCTTCTTGCTTGCATGGTTTCTGCCTACTAATAGGAGCTTAGTCTTATTGTTTCTCCTTTGCATGTGACTCTTTGTTTTTCTTGAACTGCTCTCACAGTTCTTTCTTTCTCTTTGGTTTTAGCGAGTGTGGTTATGATATGCCTTGGTGATTTTCTTTTGGGGGTCTATCCTATGTGGGTTTTGTTGAACTTTTTGGATGGTCAGCTTTTCATCTTTCATGATATTGGGGAAGTTTTCTGTCAGCAATTCTTCAATAATCCTCTCTGTGTTTTCTGTTTTCTCACGCTGTTCAGGGACTCTGATCACTCGAAAATCTTTGCTTTTGATTTTATCCCACATAATGCTCAGAATTTCTTCATTTTTCTTCATTCTTTTTTTCTGATTTTTCCTCAAAGTTGTATCCAAGTAGTTGTCTTCAATTTTGCTGATCCTGTCTTCTATTGTTTCAAACCTGTTCCTCAGCTCTTCTATGATACTGTCCATTTCTGAAATCTTGTTATTTATCTTTTGGATTGCTAATTGTTGTTATTGTATGATTTCTAATTGTGAGTTTATTTGGACATTTTGTTCCTGTATTACTTACCTGAATTCTTACATTTATTATCTGGGTTTTCCATGGTTTTTTCTGCCCTTTCCATGAATTTGTCTATTTTTTCCTAATTGTTGTCTGCTTTTTGCTTCAACTCTTGGATAGCTCTGATTATTAGAGATTTGAATTCTCTATCAGGTAGTTCTAGTGCTTTTTCTTCTACCGGAAACTCATCTGGTGTTTTATTTTGTATGCCTACTGGAGCCATCCTGTCTTATTATTATTATTATTTTAATATGTTTTGATATTGTCTGCTGTCTTCAGGACATTCAGTAGTTATTTTCTACATTTATGGATTGTAGATTTATTTGTTTTGTCCTGCTTTTTTTGTTTTATTTAGTTATGTCTTAGCAGGCGGGCTGTGCGTTGTTTGTTGTTTATTCGTCTGTGGGCATGATAATTTTCACCTCCTTGTCCAATGGGCAGGGTCAGTCACTCAGCTATGATGTAGCAGAGCATGTCTAGCTGAAGGGGAAGGGCTGGAATGGGTTTTTGTGACATGTACTGGGGCCGACATGGGGGCCAGGGGTCAGTGCAGGGCAGGTTCTGCTAGGTTGTGCCTGTGCTGCTCCGGGGTATGATGTTCAGCACACAGTGCAGTTAGGCAGAAGTGAAGCTGGAGGTTGTTACGTGTGGTACTAAGATGGGTATGGGAAAGAAGAGAGAGAGGAGAGAGAAACAGGAGCCAAAAAAACAAACAGACAAAGTGCTGAGGGAGCTTGCCATTGGATTGGAAAGACGAGATACTGAGAAATAGAGAAAAACAAAAAGGAAAAGAGAAAAAAAAAATAAAAACTAAAAAAAGAAAGAAAGAAAGAAATGCCCCCAGGGATCCCACCAGTGACTGAGAAAGTAGCTCACAGGCCTCGGGGCACAGCTCATCTAGAATGGGTGGAGATGGCACACAGTGCCAGGTATTCAGGAGACAGGAAAAGAAAGAAAACAGAGAGAGATAAGAAACTGAGAAATGAAGAAAAAAAAAAAAAAAGGAAAAGAGAAAAGAAAGAATAAAAAAGAAAAAAAAGAAAGGCCCCCAGAGATCACACTGGTATGACTGCACTGACCAAGGAAGTGGCTCCCAAGCTGTGTGGTACAGCCCAGCTAGAAGGGGCTCCCAAGCCACGAAAAGAAAAACAAAACAAAACAAAACAAAAAAGCCCCCAGGGATCCCACCAGTGTGGCAGCATGGACCAGGGAAGCAGTTCCCCAGCTAAGTGGCACTTTGCAGCCTGTTAAGAAGAAGCAAAGATGGCACACAGAGCCAGGCATTTGAGAGAAAGGAGGAGGAGAAGATGAAAGGCCGAGAAGAAACAAAAGAAGCCAAAAAAAGCAACACCAGCAACAATGAAATGGCACTGAGGGAGCTGGCCAGTATGGGTACAAGTGGCATAGAGCTGGCACCTCCCCAACTGACCGACTGCTGCCTGCTGGGAAGTGGCAGAGGCAGAGCAGGAGGAAGAAGGGTGGGGGTGGGAAAGCATGTATCGCTGGTTACTGGGTGCTCTGTCTCCGGCTGGGAGCTCCATGAAGCTGCTTTCCCATACTCCCTGCCCTCCAATCAGTGACAGGGTCCAAGATGGCAAATCCGTGCTGCGTTAGCTGATAGGGGACCTCCGCTTGTATCTCTCCTCGCCGTCTCGTCTCTGTCAATTTCTTATTCCATTTGGTGGTTAGTTGGGTTCTTTATCTCTTCATTTGACTATTAGGGTTCCAGAATCTATGTTTGTATCTGTTTTACTTAGTTTTTTGGGTCTTTGCTGTGGAGGGATGGCATGGTACTTCTGTCTATAGTGCCAGGTTGGCTCTGCCTCCTGATATAATTTCTTGACTTCAAGAACACATTTTCCTAAACTTGGGACTGTTTAAATTCCTGGGCTTTGGAGAAATAGTGAATGGTTAATATGTTAAGTACCAAAGGGCATGGTTAGTTGCCAGACTAGTTTTAAGTTCTTAGAAAACTAAAACACTAGGGCTAATTCAGCAACATGTGTCATCTCTACTGTGATTTAGGGTTGTTTGTAGTGAGCTTGTGCCAGCAACAGGTGTTGAGGCCTCAACTGTCATCACAAGTAGGTGGGCAAGACCAATTAGGCAGTGCAAAACCATTAGTGTGTGTAATGATTTCAGTTCCCTTTGAACAGCTGGCCATGGAAGCAGTAGATGGACAGAAGAGGGGTCTGGTAGTCTGGATGGGTGGAAGAAAGTAGAGTGTTTCATGGAATTTCACAGCCCCCTTGGCAGGAAGAACTTGAGCTATTAGACTGATCTCATCCATCTTGATGTTATTTCTCTCAGCAAGCAATAACCTCAGCTTTCCATGGTTTGTGGTTTCTGTAAGCTGGGAATGAATTCCCTCACTCTGAGTAAAGGTGCCCAATTGGAAAAGAAAAAAACAAAACAAAGCAAAAAAATAAAACAGAATTTAGCCCAAAAAGGCATTTCGTAATCAGGGAGTGCCCAAACTTCAAAGAGTCTCATGGACAAAGGTCACTCTGGAAATCAGCTTTAAAGCTGAGAAGTGGCTAGTCAGGCAGGCAGGCACTCTTTTAGCCAATATTTATTAAGCACGTGCTGTGTACCAGGCTCTGCACGAGGTGCCTCAGATACTGGAGGTAAACAGATATAGTTCTGATTTTCAAGGAATTCACATACTGTGTTAGCAAGAGAGATGAACGCATAAACTATTAGATTTTAATCATATGAAATTGTGGTTATTTGACCACTTTGACCTATAAAAAACAGCAATTTCATAGGGTTCAACCAAATACTATTCTGATTTATGTGTAACTATAATGTACTATGGGAACACAGAGAAGAGAGTAATTAATTTAAACATGGAGTAGAAAAAAGTTTTACTGAGAAGATGACATTTAACCTTGGCCTTGCAGTTGTTACCTGCCTTTTATCAACTCCAACTTATGGCGACCTTATATGCAACAGAATGAAATATTGTCCAGTCCTGTGTCATCCTCACAATTACTGGCATGTTTGAAGTCCATAGTTTCAGTTACTGTGCCAATCCATCTCAACGAGGGTCTCCCTTACCCTCACTGGCCTTGTCTTTCACCAAACATGATGTCCTCCTCCAGTGATTGATCCTTCCTGATGACATGTCCAAAGCAAGCAAGTCAGACAGTATCCTAATTTTGGTCTTAAAGGATGAATAAAATTTTGATGATATTTTAAAAGGTGAAGTGAGAAGGAAGGAATTCCATTTGTTCCATAATGAGTCACAATGGAAATGAGTCTTGAAATGTCCCAGGCCAGTTGTCCTCCTTGGTCTGGCTCTGACTGTAACATATGTTTAATTTAAAAAATCAATTAATTGATGGGTTCATTCATTCATTTATTGAGCGTCTACTATGTGCAGGATGGTGTAATATTCTGACATACAGTGTTCAACCAAAAGCTCATAATCTTTGTCTTCTTGTAATTAACATTCCAAAGAGCAGGGCAAATACTAAAAATAAGTACATAATTAATAATTTAATTACTATTCTGAGAGGTATTATAGTGAAGCAAAGTCTGCTATGAGAGAAAGTAACTGGGGGCCTGACTAGGTCTATAGGGCCAGGATAAGCTTTAGCTGAATTCTCCAGGTAAGAAGGAATTAACCAGAATAAGTTGTGGGTCTGGAGAACACCCAAGGCAAAGAAATTACCATGTGCAAGCACCCTGAAGCTGGCCAAAGAGCAGCATTTTAAATCCCTGAAGTTTAAATAGTTCAAAGAGTACACTTCTCCCAGATATTATCACATTTCCAGGGTCTCTGACACTTAATAACTGCACAGTAAGAGACCTGGGTTCCGAGATACAGGCAAATCACTAAATAGGAGACTTGGGTGAAGATATTTAAGCCAGCAGCCATCAATTGTAAAGTGGTTTAAATACTTCATTCCTACAGACCATTTATTTCTAATCATTTATAAATAGATGTCCAAGGACGGATAATTCCAAGAGCCTAGGTTTAGGAGCCCTGGTGGTGCAGTAGTTAAGAGATGGGTTGCTAACCAAAAGGTAGGCAGTTTGAATCCACCAGCAGCTCCTTGGAAACCCTATGGAGCAGTTCTACTCTATCGTATAGGGTCGCTATGAGTCAGAATCAACTCGAAGGTAACAGGTTTAGTAGTTTTCTTTTTTTTTAGGTGGAGTTTGCTTTCTGTTAAATTTCTGTTTTCAGATCCTGATTCAAAGGGATATTCTTCTGTTACTTAGCCTGACTCAGCAATAGAAAGCACTTGCAGAGATACTCGTGGTATAAAATTTGCTTTGGCCTGATGGTGTAACTAGTGTTCCTATTTCTGCCTCACACTCCCTTCTCTTACTCTAAAATTTAATGATCATTTTAGTTTCTTCTTATGGTTCCCAGGTGTTGATTGTTGACTCCCCAAAACACCACCAGAAAAACTGGCTGATCAAGAAAAACCAAATTTATTAGACCTACCGCAGTAAAAAGAGCATCATCTTGACTGAGTCTTAGCAATATCTTAGAAAGGGAAGTACTGTGTCATAGGTTGAATTATGTCCCCCCAAAAATGTGTGTATCAATTTGGCTGGGCCATGATTCCCAGTATTGTGAGATTGTTCTCCATTTTGTGATTGTAATTTTATGTTAAAGAGGATTAAGGTGGGATTGTAACACCCTTACTAAGGTGACAACCTTGATCCAATGTAAATGAGTTTCCCTGGGGTGTGGGCTGCACCACCTTTTATCTTACAAGAGATAAAAGGAAAGGGAAGCAAGCAGACAGTTGGGGACCTCATACCACCAAGAAAGCAGTGCCAGGAGCAGCGTGCATCCTTTGGACCCAGGGTCCCTACATGGAGAAGCTCCCAGTCTGAGGGAAGATTGATGAGAAGGCTGACAGTGAGAGAATGGCTTCCCCTGGAGCTGAGGCCCTGAATTTGGACTTTTAGCCCACTTTCTTTGAAGAAATAAATTTCTCTTTGTTGAAGTCATCCACTTGTGGTATTTCTGTTACAGCAGCACTAGATGACTAAGACACAGTGGGAAGATGTTACCGGGTCACCTGGGCTTGATGACATTGTAGGTCCTCCAAGGCAATGGACTGGCTGGGATTGAGCAGAGTTTATGACACATTAGCTTTAGTTTATGACATATGACTGATATATCAGTGAGGAGAGGTCTTAAAGCAAGTCGTGAGGAATAATCTATTAGTCTTTGTAACTAAGCTATTTTATTGATTCACAAATATATCTTCTTGGAGCCTATATTTCCTGGAGCAAGTTGTTAAGGTATTTTTGAATGGACGTAATATTGTTTATCAACTAAACAGGAAAGTATAATTGGTTCAAGAATTGTTTAGCACAGGTGTAAGAAAGTATGTTAGTTTCAGTTCTCACAGGTCATTCCGTTAAGGGAACACATACATCTGTGTGGAGGGAAAAAAGCCTTACGAAAATTTAATAAAAATGAAAGTAAAGTAAGTAAGTAATGATACTAATATTTTCTTATTGTTTCAGTGTTTGCAGCCTCCTTTTCAGATTCCCCTCAGGCTCTAAACCCAGAAAGTCCTGGCGGAAATAGGCTAAAAACCTGTTGGTAGTTTTACCTGATACTGATCAGAGTTACCCACTAGTCTATAGCACAGGCACTTTTAAGTGCCTCTCCATCCAGGCACTTTTGGATCAACTCTGGAAAGCTCAGTGACACCCCAGGTAGTGACTCAGACAATGGCTCTTCAGACACAGCAGGGCTAATCTCATTAGATAGGGGTGGAGGGGCCAATGGTTTTACTGGAGAGGGTGGCTTAGCAGAAAAATATGGAGTAATCTCTTCATCTGGGAGGGAGAGGGCTGGTTCTGTTGGCAGGAATGATTCAACAGAATTTAGGGGCTCAGTGTCCCCAGCTTCCTGATTATCTGCCCATATGTCTCCATCTCAAGTTTCAGGATCCCGTTTCTTCCCAATCAATGTCCTCACTTTAACTTTAGACACCATTCGAAGTTAGGAATACAATTGGCATTGTAATTCTTCCACTCTTACGATGAGACTCTGGGTTTGGTTTCTGGTAATATCAGCTCTGTTAATACAAGAAATACCACTTTCCTTTAAGGAACAAGTGGCAAATTTGGGGTCATTAATGCAGTGCTTGAGCTGAAACTCTGGAGCCCTGAGCTCATCCCTTTCTTTTACCACTTTGTCAAGCAAAAGTAGGACCAACCAACCAGCTTCCTTAGACTTCTCATTCTAACATAATTGTAGAAAAGTATCAAACATGCAATCACCCAGAACCTTGCCTCTCACCAGTATTTGATCTACTGGTGGTGATATTTTGTGTATTTCTATTGCTACCTCATGCCATGGATTAGCAGTGCCCTCTTTACTACTGGAAGCAGAGTCATCAACATCTTTAAGACTAACTAGACTTGAGAGCCAATTTTGAAAACTTATCCCTATAATTTTGTTTCTCTTGAACCATTCTCAGTACCAAATGTCTTAGGCTGGGTTCTCTAGAGAATCAAAACCAGTGAAGCGTATGTACGTATACATATATATGTATATATATGTATACACACACACACACACACACACACACACACACAGAGAAAGAGATTTATATCAAGGAAATGTCTCACACAGTTGTAGAGGCTGGAAAGTTCCAAGTCGTTGGGTCAGGTGTCAGGCTGGAGGCTTCTCCTGACTCACAAAACTGCAGGGGTTGATGAACACAAGATGGGCAGGCAATATGGCAGGCCGCTGTCTCAACTCCCAAGAACTGGATGTCAGATGATGAGAGCTGGATGCAGGATCTAGATTGAGCTAAAGCAAACAAACTTTGCCAGAACATCCATATATGTTGGATGCAGGTCACATCCCTGAGGAAACTCTCCTTACAACTAATTGGCTGATCACATCAGATCACATCATGGAGGTGATTACATTATATCACAAAACAAAAGATAACTACTTCATTACATAATGGCCAAACTACATCACTATATAACTGCCAGACTACATAATTACATAACTGCCCAACCACTGAAAATCATGGGCCAGCCAAGTTAACACACAGCCTTAACCATCACACTATGGTTTTGATGAAATAACAAATTGGAAACCACTTGATTTTGCAAAATAACTTGTTTTCCAGCCATTAGAGTAGATTTTTCATTTCCTGGGAATTATACTAGAAAGGTTTTTACCATGGCCAATTAGAATGCCAATTAATTATTCATATTACTCTTTTGCTTAAGCTTCTTATTTATCCTGCTATATTCTGGAAAGGTCTGTAAAAGGAGGAAATATTACTTATTTAAACACATCTTTGGAATCAACATTTTTAAATAAAAGGCCTTTATTTTACTATGTGCTTTAAATATATATTTGTCAAAATTTTTGCTCTGCACATTTAGCTCATTGCAGACAACATCCTCCACATAGCATAATGGCAGAACCTTCTGAAACCAATCAGCCAAGTCAGACTCTATTCCTGTCAGAAAAATTCTGATTTTATTTCTCGACTTAAATAAGTTTACGTGCATCCCTTTGGCAACTGTCTCACTTCTGACTCCTGACTCTTAGATAAGGCATAAATAGCCTTTGTCTTAGTTTGTCACCTGGGTGAAGTGAGGGGCCTCAATCCCCAATATTTTCTAATGACATTCTTCTTATGGCCCTCTCAGGGGACTGCCCTTCAGGAGAGAAGTATTCTAGAACTGTCTCTGCGTTTGGTGCCCAGAAGGTTTTCACACCAGGGCTGGTAAAATTCAGGGTGGGTACAAAAACAAAACAAAACAAACCCCACTTGCCGCGAGTTGATTCTGAATCTTGGTGACCCCGTGTGTGTCAGAGTACAGCTGTGCTCCATAGGATTTTCAATGGCTGATTTTTCAGAAGTAGATCACCAGGCCTTTCTTTCAGGCATCTCTGGGTGGACCCAACCACCAACATTTTGGTTAGTAGTCCAGCATGTTAATCACTTGCACCACCTGGGGATTCTTGAGACGCATGCAGTATTTCTTTTCTTTTTTTTTTTTTTAATTATTAAAAAAGAAAAAAAATGAGAGAAGGTTGGTTAGGAAAGAGTTGGGAAATGTGAATCTCAGAGGCAAGTATATTTTTAGGCAGAATGAATACATGTTTAAGACGATAATCTGAAAATTAATTTCCTTAAAACTATCAGTGCCTGAATGTTGTTGTTGCTAGGTGCCATCGAGTCAGTTCCAACTCACAGTGACCCTATACCACAGAACAAAACACTGCTATCCTTACAATTGTTGTTATGCTTGAGCCCATCTCATTGAGGGTCCTCCTCTTTTTCCCTGACCCTCTACTTTACCAAGCATGATGTCCTTCTCCAGGGGCTGGTCCCTCCTGATAACATGTTCAAAGTATGTGAGATGAAGTCTAGTCATCCTCACTTCCAAGGAGTGCTCTAGCTGTACTGCTTCCAAGACAGACTAGTTTGTTCTTCTGGCAGTCCATGATATATTCAATATTCTTCACCAAAACCATAACTCAAAGGCATCAATTCTTTGGTCTTCCATATTCATTGTCCATCTTTCACATGCACATGAGGCGATTGAAAACACCATGGCTTGGGTCACTCGCACCTTAGTTCTTAAAGTGACATCTTTGCTTTTTAATACTTTAAAGGGGACTTTGGCAGCAGATTTGCCCAATGCAACGCATCACTTGATTTATTGACTGATGCTTCTATGGGTTTTAATTGTGGATCCAAGTAAAATGTAAACTTGTAACTTCAATCTTTTCTCCATTTATCATGATGTTGCTTATTGGTCCAGTTGTGAGGATTTTTGTTTTCTTCATGTTTAGGCGTAATACAAACAAAAGGCTGTGATCTTTGATCTTCGTCAGTAAGTGCTTCAAGTCCTCTTCACTTTCAGCAAGCAAGGTTGTGTCATCTGCATATCGCAGATTGTTAATGAGTATTCCTCCATTCCTGATGCTGTGTTCTTCCTCATATAGTCCAGCTTTTCTAAGTATTTGCTCAGCATACAGATTGAATAAGTATGGTGAAAGGATACAATCCTGACACACACCTTTCCTGATTTTAAATCAAGCAGTATCCCCCTGTTCTGTTCGAACAACTGTCTCTTGGTCTATGTACAAGTTCCTCATGATCACAGTTAAGGGTTCTTGAATTCCCATTCTTCACAATGTTATCCATAATTTGTTATAATCCACACAGTCAAAAGTCTTTGCGTAGTCAATAAAACACAGGTAAACATATTTCTGGTATTCTCTGCTTTCAGCCAAGATCGATCAGCAATGATATTCCTCATCCCACATCCTCTTCTGAATCTGGCTTGAATTTCTAGCAGTTCCATTCAATGTACTGTTGAAACTAGTTTTGAATGCTCCTCGGCAAAATTTCATTTGCCCTTGATATTTATGACATTGTTCAATAATTTCCACATTCTGTTGGATCACCTTTCTTTGGAATGGGTACAAACATGGATCTCTTCCAGTCTGTTGGCCAGTAAGCTGTCTTCCAAATTTCTTGGCATAGACAAATGAGCACTTCCAGCGCTGCATACATTTGTTGAAACTTCACAATTGGTATTCGATCAATTCCTGGAGACTTGTTTTTTGCCAATGCCTTCAATGTAGCTTGGACTTTTTCTTTCAGTACCATTGGTTCTTAATCATATGCTACCTCCTGAGATGGCTGAATGTTGACTAATTCTTTTTGGTACAGGGACTCTTTGTATTCCTTCCATTTTCTTTTGATGCTTTCTTCCAGTGTTGTTTAATATTTTCCCTATAGAATCTTTCAATATTGCAACTTGAGGCTTGAATTTTCTCTTCAGTTCTTTCAGCTTGAGAAATGCAGAGCATGTTCTTCCCTTTTGGTTCTCTAACTCTAGTCTTCGCACGTTTCATTATAATACTTAACATTGTCTTCTCGAGCTGCCCTTTGAAATCTTCTATTCACCTTTTTTTCTTCATCATTTCTTCCTTTCGCTTTAGCTACTGTACATTTAAGAGCAAGTTTCAGAGTCTCTTCTGACATCCATTTCGGTCTTTTCTTTCTTTCCTGTCTTTTTAATGAAGTCTTGCTTTCTTCATGTATGATGTCCTTCCACAACTCATCTGGTCTTGGTTATTAGTGTTCAATGAATCAAATCTATTCTTGAGATGATCTCTAAATTCAGGTGGAATATACCCAAGATCGTATTTTGGCTCTTGTAGACTTGTGCTAATTTTCTTCACCTTGAACTTGCGTATGAGGAAGTGATGGTCTGTTCCACCATCAGCCCCTTAACTTGTTCTGACTGATGATATTGAGCTTTTCTATCATCTCTTTCCACAGATGTAGTAAATTTGATTCCTGTGTATCCCATCTGGTGAGGTCGACGTGTATAGTCACTGTTTATGTTGTTGAAAAAAAGGTATTTGCAATGAAGAAGTTGTTCGTCTTACAAAACTCTATCATGTGATCTCTGGAGTCACTTCTATGACCAAGGTCATATTTTCCAACTATTATTCCTTCTTCTTTGTTTCCAACTTTTGTGTTCCAATCACCAGTAATTATCAATGCATCTTGATTGCATGTTTGATCATTTTCAGACTGCAGAAGTTGGTAAAAAATCAATTTCTTCATCTTTGGCCTCAGTGGTTGGTGCATAAATTTGAATAATAGTCATATTAGCCGGTCTTCCTTGTAGGTGTATGGATGTTATCCTGTCAATGACAGTGCCTGAATAGCCCCTGGAGAGTTTTTCATGTGACCTGTTTAAAAAATACTGATTGAAACTCACTCTTATTTGCACATTTAGCCACTATGCACTCAATTCATTAAGTATTTAAAATGCAGTGATCATTCCTTCCCCAAGTTTACTGCACAAGCTTCCCTCTTTTAAGAAGAGCACACACATTGAACCCATAACCATGGCCTGAAGCAAAGATCTCCAAAGCCCACAGACTAGCATTCTCATTTCCCCACATAGCTTCCCTTACCTGGACTGCAGCCTTCTGGATAAGGGGAGCTCGGCCTCGGTAAGTGCTTTGGCGGGTGTTAGTAAGGTTAACTGAACTTCAGGCTGTCTCCATGATAACTAAACAAATGGTGAATTTTATAGATCTAGTTTTGCAACAGCTGAAAGAATTTCAACCTGTCCAACACTTGTTTTATAGGTACAGAAACCAAAGCCAAAGAGAGAAAGTGACTGACGTTCCCCAAATTTCACTGCTAATAAGAGGCAGAACTGAGGCTGGAGGTCAACACTCCTAACTCCTACAGGCAGGGCTGCACTCCTTCCCAGACTGACACACAAAATGAAGCCGGGTGGTGGTGCTGGATGAACGAAGCCTTGCTTGGCAACACAGCAAACGGACTGATGACCCTCTTTTTCATGTTTTACCTAGCAGCTCCACTGTCTTTTAGGCACAGTCATGATTTCATCATCTGGAAAACCAGATGTTTAAATACCCCCCAGGGATTTTCAGAGAACGACAGTTAGAGATGACTGGAAGATTTTTTTTACTATGATTTTCCAGAGAACAAGTTTTTTGGATTTTGGCACCCCTCAAGTGGTCTCAGGGTCCCAGGACTCCTATCGGACCTGGGCTGGTCAGGAGTCAGAAACTGAAGCACTTCTAATTATTCCAAACTGTGGGCCCTTCAAAATAAATTTGTTTTAAACTTTGAGCAAAATTGGCTTCATCTCTGGGGGCTTTTCTCATTTAATTCAGACTGGACTACTCATTTCCCACCTTACATCTGCCGGAAATTCCACAGGATCAGAGCGGCTAACCATTGCCAACTCTCAATTTAAAGACCCCAGTCAGCTGCACTTGACTTAAAGGTGAAACAGCATTCAATGATTCTGGGAGAAGCCAGCATAAATATCTGGGTGAGCACGACTTCAGAGGTGGGGAGAACCATGTTCTATAGTCTCCTGCTGGGCATCATCACCTAGCTATCTCTCTTTCTGAAATGATCCTGAGATGGATCTGCAGAAGTCAGCATAATG
Organism: Trichechus manatus latirostris; assembly: GCF_000243295.1. Taxonomy (NCBI): domain Eukaryota; kingdom Metazoa; phylum Chordata; class Mammalia; order Sirenia; family Trichechidae; genus Trichechus; species Trichechus manatus. The sequence continues at coordinate 6,256,674 of NW_004444000.1, read as the reverse complement.
TTACATCTGAAACTTAGTCTCTGGGCAGAGTGCAGACTAATCAAGTCTATACAAACAGAGAAAAGCAAAGTGATGAATAATTGGTAAATTTAGGAAGAATAGAGAGTCAATCAGTGCAATTAGAAATTACTTTAACATCCAAATTAACAATCCTATTTCCTGAATTCATTGGGTAATTACTTTTCTTCATTTTAGAAATGCCTAAAATAAACTTTTTAAAAAATTCAAGTAATTTTGCACAAAAATGGAGCCCTGGTGGCTCAGCGGTTAAGAGCTTGGCTGCTAACCAAAAGGTCAGCAGTTCAAATCCGCCAGCTGCTCCTTGGAAACCCTATGGGGGCAGTTCTAGTCTGCCCTATACTGTCACTATGAGTGGAAATTGACTTGACGACATTTTTTTATTTATTTTTTTGCAGAAAAGAATCCAAAAGAATATAACTATCTTACCTGTTGCCATTGAGTTGATTCCAACTCATGGTGACCCCATATGTCAGAGTAGATCTGTGCTCCATAGGACTGTCAATGACTGATTTTTTGGAAGATCACCAGGCCTTTCTTCCAAGGTACCTCTGAGTGGACTTGAATTTCCAACCTATTAGCAGCCAAGTGTGTTAACCATTTGTACCACCCAGGGACTCCTTAGTTATCTAGAGTCTAAAAATATTAGGAGGAGAAGGGATTTTAGGAAATACCTGTAAAATGGAGATAATATACACACCCCAAAGCACTGTGGCAAGGATACAACGTGATACTTTATGTGAAGCAGTCAGACAGAGCCTTGTGCAGACTAATGTCGTTTCATCTATTATTTTATAGGTGAAGGACTCAAGGCTTGGGAGGACTAACTTATCTATGGTCAGAAAGCTGACAACAAACAAATCCAAAATTAAAGTCCTTTAGAGTGATCCCATATAGAGTTCTTTCTACTGTACATGCTTCCAACATGCAGCAAGTTTAAATCAACATATTTTAACTCAATCCTCAGAACTCTAAACAATGCTGAGGGACTTTCTCAAAGATTTCTGGTACATTTCTGTCACTAAAAATATTATGAGGTTGCTATACAAGCCTGTGGTTCCACCAGAGCCTTAAGCCTTCATACTGGTTAGGGAGCTACTGTAACCAGGGAGGCTTATTAGAGAGGGACTGGTTTACGGGTACGATGAATGTCTGGATCCTTTCAGGAGGAGAATTGAGAAGATGGACGTAAAGTTTTATAAGATGTGATGCTTAAGAAAAGAAAGAAAGCTATGGAGACTTCACTGTCCTACCCCAAATTTCCTGATACCCCTCGGTGATGATCAAGATTGTACGTCAACTTGGCTGGGCCATGATTCTCAGGGTTTTGGCAGTCATATGCTGTTGTGGTCACTTCCCTGTTGAGATTTGATATGTGATCACCCCCATGATGGGATCTGCTATGAGTAGCCAATTGGTTGAAGGGGAGTTTCCTTGGGCGTGTGGCCTGCATCGAGTGTGGGTGGATGTTCTAGCACGGCTCAGGGGCTTTTGCTCATTCTGGATCTTGCAGCAAGCTCCTGTTTGTCTGATTTCTGGTTCTTGGTACTTGAGCTAGCAGTTAACCTGTGGTCTTGCCTGCGGATCTTGGGATTCCTCAATCTTCACAGCCTGTGACCAAGAGCCCTGCTCCCTGACCTGCTGATCTCAGGTTCACCAGCCACTGTGGCTGTGTGAATCAGGAGAAGACTGTATCCTGACCCATGAACTTAGGACGTTACCGCCTCTACAACCACGTGAGCCATTTCCTTGATATAAATCTCTTTCTTTATTTATCATTATATGCTTTATCAGTTTTGCTTCTCTAGAGAATCCAGCCTAAGACACCCACCTACAGTGATTATTTATTATGACCTCTCTTAGAATCATTCAAGACTGTTTTATATCAAAATTAAGAGATACTGATGGGGTGGGGGTGCTATTAATTGGCAAATTGGAAATGGCTGACAGGTCCAGCTACCAGAATTTCCATCAGGGAAACTCTGTCGAGTTGATTCCTACTCATAGCTACCCTACAGAATAGAGTAGAACTGCCCCCATAGGGTTTCCAAGGAGCAGCTGATGGTTTTGAACTGCTGTTGTTTTGGTTAGCAGCCAAGCTCTTAAGCCACCTGTGCATATATAAACACATATATACCAATTTTTTTAAAGATATAGGAAACGTGTGTATATTTATGATTTTGCTTTTTTGTTGTTGTTGTTGTTATGTAGAACCAAGATTTAAGGTTGCCAAGAAAGACATAACTCACACAGACAGTGGACAGAACTACTCTTTACTCACACAGAGAAAAGACAGAGCAAGGTCAGCTTCAATAGTGGATGTTGCTCCCCAAGGCCAGCGGGTCACTCTCTGCAGCCAAAACAAGGCTCATGGTCTGCACAAACCCCTCTTACGTTTCATTTGAGAGACCCCATTGCCTCCCCATCAGGAAGAGATATAACAGTGGTTTTAGCCAGGTGCCATGTGACACCAGGCATAAGTAGAACAAAGACGTACTTATTAGGACCATAATAGGGAAGGAGTTTCCCTGATAAGAAGAAAAAACTGGAACACAGGGAGGTTCGATTCCCAGCCTCCATTATCAGGGAATGTTCTGGGCCCAAGGTTCCTGAGTAGGTGGCCTGGGTGAGAGTCATAAGGGACAGGGCAGGACTATCTTCCCAACGGTTACCTAGATGTCAGCTGAGGTCACTATGCCTGTCTTGAAATTAGGTACTAATAGCAGGAACTTCTCAGCTCCACTGACTATGGATTTCCAAGGTCCTCCCCAATATTTCTCAGAGTTTCTGATAAGAAGACAGCGGAGCTTGGGCCCTTAAGAGTTATTCTGCTTTTCTGGGCTACTTCTTTCTTGTTTGCAGCTTTGACTCCATTTATGTTGTATAAAACTCTATCCCTTCTGTGAATTAAACAGAAAAAAAGAAGAAAAGGAAAGATAGAGAAGACATTTATGAAGATTTGGGGGAAGAGGGACAAAGATACTAAATTGGGTGCACAATGCAGATGACAAGCAGTCCCAAATGGAACAGTGGGCCTCACTCTTCTTAAAATGTGCTGTGGCCACACCATCCCCGCCCCCCGCCCCCAGATTTCACTGGCCTTTCACCTAGTCCAAACTTTTTGCCACCTTCTTGACTCTATATGTTCCTTCCTTTCAAGAACAAAAACTACAAATTCCTTTCCTATTTCATCTACAGCAGCTTTCTCCTTTGACTGATATGTCAGCACTTAGCCTAAGGAACCTTCTAAAATCCCTCCTCCCCCATCAAATAAAGACAATTCTCTACCCAAGGGAAATTCTGGTGCCACCCCTGTGAAGGTACTTTATTATACCTATTTTTTATATTTATTTCATGTTTGGTCCACATATTGGCTATATTATATTGCATTATATAAAAGCTGGTAGTGCAGTGGTTAAAGCGCTTGGCTGCTGACCAAAAAATCAGTGGTTTTAACCCACCAGCAGCTCCACGGGAGAAAGATGTGGCAGTCTGCCTCCATACCGATTTACAGCCTTGGAAACCCTATGGAGCAGTTCTACTCTGTCCTACAGAGTCACTATTAGTCAGAATCAACCTGATGGTAGTGGGTTTTGTGCTTGGTATATAAAAGCTACCCAATGTGTATATACAAAACAGCAAAAGTGATTTGTATTGCTAGTTCAGTTGGACTCATGGTTATTCCTCTAACTAGCTAACAGGTGTTCTCTCTCCAAACTCTCACAGGGGAACAGGGTAGGGCCCTTGGGTTGTCTGGCAATTGAGATTCAGATCCAGAGTTGCTAGAACTAGAAGTGAAGATTTTCCATCAAGTGACCAAGAACAGAAAAAGCCAAATGATGTGTCTCGGTCAATAGTACCAAGGTTCATACCGGAAAACCAAGATTAGTTGATAAATCCGAAGATCAAGAATGGAGCAAATAATTTAAAAATAGTTGGGTTTTTTTTTAGTGGGGGGTGTGGGACAAAGCCAGAGATTAGGGGCCAGGAAGAGCTAGAATAGGATATTGGAGCAACAACACGTTACCTTTTCTTTAGATAAAAATATTCTTGGCGTGCAAAAGGATGAATCTATCCCTTACAGGGACATAAACATACTTTGGTGTGAAAACTAAAACCATAAAATTCTTAAAAGAAAATATAAGAGCATGGCTATGGGCCTAGTTTTTAATGAGGAATTATCAGATATGACAACAAAACCACAAGCAGCAAAAGACAAAATAGATAAATGGGACCTAATAAAAATTAAATACTTTTTGTTTATTAAAGGACTTTATTTAAAAAAAAAAGTGAAATGACAACCTAAAGAATGGGAGAAAAATTTCAAGAACCGTATATCTGATAAGGGTCTGATATCCAAAATATATTTAAAAAACTTCTACAACTTAACAACAAAAAGACAAACAACCCAATCAAAATATGAACAAAGAACTTGAGCAGACATTTCACCAAAGAAGATATTCAAATGGAAAACGAGCACATGAGAAGATGCTCAGCATCATTAGTCATTAGAGAAATGCAAATCAAAATTACAATGAAATACCACCCCACCCCTATTAAAATGGCAATGGTCGAAAAACAGAAAATAGCAGGTGTTGGCGAGGTTATGGAGAAACTGAGACCCTCATCCATTGCTGGTAGGAATGTAAAATAGTACAGCCACCGTGAAAAATAGTTTGGCAGTTCCTCAAAATGTTGAACATAGAACTACCATACAACCCAGCAATCCCAATTCTAGATGTATACCCAGCAGAAGTGAAGGCAGGAACACAAACATAAATCTGTACACTAATGTTCATTGCAGCACTCTTGATAATATCCAAAATGTGGAAACAACTGAAGTGTCCATCAACAGAATGAATGGATAAACAAAATGTGGTATATACACACAATGGAATACTACTTATTCAGAAAGAGAAATGAAGTCCTGACACATGCCATAACATGGATGAACCTTGAAAATATGCAGAGAAAAAAATAAGTCAGTCTCAAAAGGACAAATATTATATGATCTCACTTATATGAAATAAGCAAATATATAGAAACCAAAGATTATTACTGATTACCAGGGGTGGGAGCAAGGGGAAGCAAGGAGTTTTTGCTTAGAGGGCACTGAGTTTATGTTAGTGTGGTAGAATGATTTGGAAAAGGATAACAAGAAAGGTTACACAACTTGAACAATGTAATCAGTGTCACTGAACCATTCAAGTAGAAATCATTGAGATGGTGTACGTTTTGTTATGCATATTTTCACCACAGTTTTAAAAAAAAAGGATACTATTGTCCATAGGAAGCCACTGCTTCTTTGGCATTTACTGTTATCAGGACTAACTGACATTCTGTTCTTTCCGCAACAACAGTCACAACTTTGTCATTGTAGATGGTGTTAAGTAGTTGAATTCTCCCCAGAGATTTTCATGGGGTCCAAGTTGTAATTTGAATCCGATGGAATGTACTCTGGAAACCCTGGTGGCATAATGGTTAAGAACTATGGCTGCTAACCAAAAAGTCGGCAGTTTCAATCCACCAGGCGCTCCTTGGAAACCCTATGGGGCAGTTCTACCCTATCCTACAGGGTCACTATGAGTTGGAATCGACTCAATGGCAGCGGGTTTGGTTTTTGGTTTGGAATGTACTCTGACTGAAGGTTAACTGCAAAGATAGTTTTATACCAAATAAGCATGTCTCATTATGTAGAAATAGGACACTCGGTAATTCACCATGTTAAAATTTGTAAGTTATGGGACCTCAATCCTTAGCTTCTACCTGAAAATTTATATTAAGGCATTATTTTCTTTTAAATTCTCTTGGCCCCATATTTTAGTTAAAGAGTTTCTATATTGTATTTTAAAAATTAAGTATATTTTTCTGACTATAAAGTTAATATATGTTCATATATATTCAAAAAACATAAAAATAGGTAACTTAAAAATGAAAATTTCTCTATAATCTTACCCCTAGAAATCACTGTAAACAGTTTTACATAAATATAAATCAATCTATTCTACAATCTGATTTTTTTTAACCGAATGATATATCTTGGACATCTTCATATCAGTGCCTAAAGGTCTGTCCCATGCTATTTGCAGTTGCACAGTATTCCATTATGTGAATTCCATAATTTTATATTCAATTCACTCTTGTTGAATATATATATATTATACAAAATCTTGCAGTAGATATATTTCTACTTATTTCTTGTATATTCATGAAGTATTTCCATAAAGAAAATGCTAGAATTGGAATTGTTGGGTCAACAAATACGCACCTTTATCATTCTTAAAGTATTATAAAAGTCCCTATAAAGTGTTGCACCAGTGAACATTATCACCAAATGCATGTTTTTTCACCTATTACCAGCATTGACTGTTATTTGACTTGTAATTTGTCAATCGGATATGCCAAAAGTAGAATATTTTGTAATTCTAATTTGTATTATTATTATGAAAATAAATATATTTTCATCTTTATACTCATTAATGATTTTCTTCTATGAATTACCTATATATGCATTTTGCCCATATCTATTGGATTGTCTATCCTTTTCATATATTTTTTTGAATGGGTCAAACAACCACGTTTTTATTATATTTCATGATTTAGTGGGACAGGATTTGTACACGGCTTAGCTGGGAGATTCTTCTGCCACATGTGGCTTCAACTGGGGTCACTCAGTGGCATTCAACTTTTGGCTACTCTGGCCCAGAAAATCTAAGATGACTTCACTCACACGTCTAACATCTTGGAAGGGACAGCTGGAAGGATGGACTCTCCCTCTCCACATAGTCTCAGGGCCTCTCCAGAATGGTATTTGGACTTTATATATGTATATATACATATATATATATAAATATTATTATTATTATTTTATTGTTGTTAATATACACAGCAAAACATACACCAATTCAACAATTTCTACATGTACAATTCAGTGATATTGATTACCTTCCTGGAGTTGTACAACCATTCTCATCATCCTTTTCTAAGTTGTTTCTCCTCTGTTAACATAAACTCACTGCCCCCTAAGTTTCCTATCCAATCTTTTAAGTAACTGTTTTCAATTTGATCCCATATAGATAGATCTTAAAAGAGCACAATGCTCAAGTCAGACATTCTTTACTAGTTAAGCTATTGTTTGGTTTTAAGAAGACTTCAGGGTACTTTTGGTTTAAGGTTTAAAGATTATCTCAGGGCAATAACTTTAGGGGTTCATCTAGCCTCCATGGATCAAGAAAATCTGGTTTTCATGAAAATTTTAAATGCCGTTCTGCATTGTCCCCCTTTTGATCAGGATTACTGTATAGAATCTTCCATCAAAGTGTTCAGTAATGGTAGCTGGGCACCATCCAGTTCTGGTCTCATGGCAAAGGGGCAACTGTTCATGGAGACAATTAGCCACACATTTCATTTCCTCCTCAAATTTCTGACTTTTCACCTTCATCTCTTGCTCCAGGCAAATAGAGACCAATTATCGTATCTTGGATGGCTGCTTGCAAGCTTTTAAGACCCCAGGCACCATGCAAAAAAATAGGAGGTAGAACAAAAGCACTAAAAATATTAGACAAATTAACTAGAATGCCTCATGAAACCATGATTCTAAACTTCCAGCTCAAGGAACTAAATCCCATGAAGTGTTTGGTTTTACATAAGCAGCCTCAGCAGTTATTCCTTTTTGTTTTTTTTTTTTTTTTGGTGTTGTTGTAAATGTATCTATTACACAACTTTTGCCAATTCAACTTTTTACAGGTGTACAACTTATTGACAGCAATTGCAATAATTGGCTTTGCAACACTACCCTTAATCAATGCAATTTTTCCATCACCATAAACTGAAACTCAGTAGTCCTTAAGCAATAACCCACATTTTCCCCCCTCCTTCCCACTCCTAGTAACCACTAATAAACTTTAGGGTCTATACATTTGCCTGTTCTTGTCTTTTTATATAAGTGAAGTCATACAATATTTATCCTTTTGTGATTGACTTATTTCACTCAGCATAAGGTCTTCAAGTTCCATCCATATCGTAGCATGTATCAAGACTTCATTTCTCCTACTGGCTGAGTAGTACTCCATTGTATGTATGTATCACATTTTGTTTATCCATCCATCTGTCGTTTCCACCTTTTGGCTATTGTGAATAGCACTGCAATGAACATTGGTATACAAGTCTCTGTTTGAGTCTCTGCTTTCAAAATCTTTTGGGTATATACCTAGGAGTGGAACTGCTGGATCATATGGCAGTTCTATATTTAGTTTTTTGAGGAATTGCCACACTGTTTCCCACAATGTCTGTACCATTTCTCATCCCTAGCAGCAATGGATAAGGATTTTAATATTCGCCATTTCCTTGCCAACATTTTTTTGTTTTTTTAGTTTTATTTTTTGGGGGGTGATTAGCTATCCTAGTGGGAGTGAAATGGTATCTCATTGTGGTTTTAATTTGCACACCTGTGATGACTAATGATGTTGAGCTTCTTTTCATGTGTTTGGTGGCCATTTGAATGTCCTCTTTGGTGAAATGTCTATTCAAGTCTTTTGCCCATTTCACGATTGGCTTACTTGTCTGTCTGTTGTTAAGTTGTCCAAGTTTTATATATATTTTCGCTATTAGATTCTTATCAGATATATGATTTCAGAAGATATTCTCCCAGTTGGTAGCTTGTCTTTTCCCTTTTTTGGTAAAGTCTTTTGATGAACAAAAGTTTTTAATTTTTATGAGGTCCTATTTATTCATTTTGTCTTTTGCTGCTTGTACTTTTGTTGTTATATTAGATAACCCATTGTCAAAAGCTAGGCCTAACAATGTTGCCCCAGCAAAAAAAGCTTCTTGAGCTAATAGAAGAATTTAGCAAAGTTGCAGGGCACACAGTCAATAAAGAAAAATCAGCTGGGATTCTATACACCAGCAATGAGAAATCTGAAAGGGAAATTAGGAAAATGATTCCATTTACAATAGCATCTAAGACAATAAAATACCTAGGAATAAATTTAACTGGGGATATGAACTGGTTATACATGAAAATGATAAAACACCACTGAAAGATATTAAGGAAGATTTAAATAAATGGAAATATGTTCCATGGTCATGAATTGGAAGACTTAATATTGTTAAGATGTCAATACTACCCAAAGTGATCTACACATTCAATGCAAATCTGATCAAAAATCCAACAGCCTTCTTTATAGAAATGAAAAAACCAATTCTCAACTTTATATGGAATGGCAAGAGGCCCAAATAGCTAAAGCAATGTTGAAAGAGAAGAACAAAGTAGGAGGACTCACACTTCCTGATGTTAAAACTTACTATGCAGCTACAGTAATCAAAACATCTTGGCACTGGTATAACAATAGACACATAGACAAATAGAATTGAGAATCTGGAAATAAACCCACACATCTATGGTCAAATGATTTTTTTTTAAATTCTTTTATTGTACTTTAGATAAAGGTTTACAGAATAGTTTCTCATTAAACAGTCAGTACACATATCGTTTTATGACTTTGGTTAACAACCCCATGACACGTCAACACTCTCCCTTCTCGATCTTGGAGGACCTTTTTTTTTGGTGAAAATATACATAGCCAAAGTTACACCATTTCAAATGTTTCTGCATGTACAATTTAGTGACATTGATTACATTCTTCCAGTTGTGCTGCTATTCTCACTATCCTTTTCCAAATTATTCCATCACCATTATCTTCAACTCACTGCCCCCTAGGCTTCCCAAACATTTGAGTTGCTATTGTCAGTTTGATCTCACATAGATAATTCTTTTTTTTTTTGTACCTTAGATGAATGTTTTCAGAACAAATAGTTTCTCATTAAACAGTTAGTACACATATTGCCCTATGACAATGGTTAACAACCCCATCACGTGTCAACACTGTCCCTTCTCAACCTTGGGTTCCCTATTACCAGCTTTCCTGTCTCCTCCTGCCTTCTAGTCCTTGTCCCTAGACTGCTGTGCCTCATCAGTCCCATTTTGTTTTATGAGGCTGTCCAATCCCCAGCTGAACAGAGAACTTCGGGAGTGACTTCACCACTGAGCTAAAAGGGTGTCCAGGGGCCATACTCTTGGGGTTTCTCCAGTCTGTCAGGCCAATAAATCTGGTGTTTTTTTTTTTTTTTTTGTGAGTTAGAATTTTGTTCTACATCCTTTTCCAGCTCTGTCCAGGACCTTCTATTGTGGTCCCGGTCACAGCAGTCAGTGGTGGTAGCCGGGCACCATCTAGCTGTACTGGACTCAGTCTGGTGGAGGTCGTGGTAGCTGTGGTCCATCAGTCCTTTGGACTAATCTTTTCCTCGTATCTTGTTCTTTTCATTCTCCCTTGCTCCTGAAGGAGTGAGACCAGTGGAGTATCTTAGAAGCTGCTCACAGGCTTTTAAGACCCCAGATGCTGCTCACCAAGGTAGAATAGAGAACATTGTCTTTATAAACTGTATTATGCCAATTGAGCTAGATGTTCTCCAAGACCATGGTCCCCACAGCCCTGTGCCCAGCAATTCAGTCCCTCAGGGAGTTTGGAAGTGTCTATGGAGCTTCCAAGACCTTTCCTTGTTCAAGTTGTGCTAGCTTCCCCAGTATTGTGTGCTGTCTTACCCTTCACCAAAGTTACCACTTACCTATTGTCTATTTAGTTCCCCCTCACCCCTCCCATCCCTTGTAACCAACAAAGATTATTTCTTTTTGTGCGTAAACTTTCACATGAGTTTTTACAGTAGAGGTCTCATACAATATTTGTCCTTTTGTGATTGACTTATTTCACTCAGTATAATCTCCTCCAGTTTCATCCATGTTATGAGATGCTTCACAGATTCATCACTGTTCTTTACCTTTGCATAATATTCCATTGTGTGTATGTACCATAGTTTGTTTATCCATTCATTTGTTGATGGGCATCTAGGTTATTTCCATCTTTTTGCTATTGTGAACAGCGCTGCAATGAATATGGGTGTGCATTTGTCTATTCTTGTGATGGCTCCTATTTCTCTAGAATATATTCCTAGGAGTGGGATTGCATTTTGTAGTGCTTTTTTTTTTTTGTGGTGTTGCCATTTTCTTTGCTCCTCTTACTCTCCTGTGCTGAGTTCCTTTTGTTTGTGGATTTTTTTTTTAATTTATTCTGTTTTTGTAGGTTTTGTTTTTACTGAGACTTTATGTTTTTCTTCT
>NW_004444000.1:6208322-6245386 GCF_000243295.1 Trichechus manatus latirostris | reverse complement strand
TTAATTTATTCTGTTTTTGTAGGTTTTGTTTTTACTGAGACTTTATGTTTTTCTTCTTTATTTTGATGAGTAGGTTTGTTAACTTTCTTTGTGATTACCTTGGAATTTACCATTATCTTCTCAGTCTATTATTACTTGGTATTGCCTTGCCTTCCTCCCATTAGCAGGTTCTATGCCTACACTGTTAATTCCCTCTTTTATTGTTCTGATGCTGTTGTCATTTACAGATTAACCTCTCTGGTTCCCTGTTGTAATTCTTTTGGTTTTGCATCATCCTTAAGAGTTCATTTCCTAGGTTGGTATCTGGCTAGTACAATCCTGTGTCCTATATTCAGCCTGTGGTCTTATGTTGTTTGTTTTCAGATCAAAGGAAGCCCTTTAGTAAGTCTTGTAAGTTTGGTTTGGTTTTTACATAGTCCCTTAATTTCTGTTTATCTGGAAATGACCTAATTTCACCATCATATTTGAACAAGAGTTTTGCAGGATATATTATTCTTGGCTGGCAAATTTTTCTTTCAAGGTTTTATATACACCATCCCATTCCCTTCTTGCCTGCATAGTTTCTGCTGAATAATCCAAGCTTAGTCCTATTGTTTCTCCCCTGTATGTGACTTTTTGTTTTTCTTGGGCTGCTCTCGGGATTCTTTGTTAGTCTTTGGTTTTAGCAAGTGTGATTATGATGTGCCTTGGTGATTTTCTTTTGGGGTCTATCCTTTATGGTGTTCGTTGAGCTTCTTGGATGGTAAGCTTTTCAACTTTCATGATATTGGGGAAGTTTTCTGTCAGCAATTCTTCAGTGATCCTCTCTGTGTTTTCTGTTTTCTCCCCCTGTTCTAGAACTCCTATCACTCACAGATTTTTGCTTTTGATTGTATCCCACACAATTCTCAGGGTCTCCAGTTTTCTTCATTCTTTTTTCTGATTTTTCTTCAAACAGAGTTGTATCCAAGTGTTTGTCTTCAATTTCGCTGATCCTGTCTTCCATCGTTTCAAACCTGTTCCTCAGCCCTTCTATGACACTGTCCATTTCTGAATCTTGTTGTTTATCTTTTGGATTTCTAATTGTTGTTTTTGTATGTTTTCTAGTTGTGAATTTATTTTGGCATTTTGTTCCTGTATTATTTTCTTGAATTCTTCCATTTCTTGTCTGCATTTTCCATCTTTTTCTCTGCATTTTCCATGAATTTGTCTATTTTTTCCTCATTTTTGTATACTTTTTGCTTAAACTCTTGGATAATTCTGAATATTAGAGATTTGAATTCCCTATCAGTTAGGTCTAGTGCTTTTTCTTCTATTGGAAGGTCATCTGGTGTTTTATTTTGGATGTCTACTGGAACCTTCCTGTCCTCTTTTTGTAAATGTTTTGATATTGTCTGCTGTCTTCAGGGCATTCAGTGGTTATTTTCCTCATTTATTGATTGTAGATTTGTTTGTTTTGTCCTGCCTTTCTCTTTTATTTGGTTATGTCTGAGCAGGTGGGCTGTGCGTTCTTTGTTATTTATTCATCTGTAGGTATGATACTTTTCATCTCCTCCAATGGACAGGGTCAGTCACTCAGGTATGGTACAGCAGGGCAGGTCCAGCTGAAGGGGAGTTGCTGGGATGGGTTGTTTGTGGCATGTATCATGGCTGACAGTGCAGACCAGGAATCAATGCAGGGCAGGTTCCAGTAGGCCATGCTTGTGGTGCTTGGACGCGTGATGTTCAGTGCATGGTGCACATAGGCAGGAAGGAGAGGGTAGATTGTGATGTGTGGAGCTAAGATGGGTATGGGAAAGATGAGAGAGGGGAGAGAGGAACAAGAGACAAAAGCATACACACAAACAAAAAAGAGTGCTAAGGGAACTTGCTATTGGAGTAGAGAGATGAGAGACTGAGAAATGAGGAAAAACAAAAATGAAATAAAAAGAAAAGGGTAAAAGAAAAAAATGAATAAATCAAGAAACTGGAAATGAAGAAAGACAAAAAGGGAATAAGAGAGAGAAGAAAACAAAACAAAGAAACAAACAAAAAAAAACCCACAACAAAACAAGAAAAAAGAGGAATGCCCCCAGGGATGTCCCTGTGTGTCTGCACAGAGTAAGGGAGTAGCTTCAAGATGCGTGGTACTGCCCAGCTAGAAGGGGATCCCAAGCTGAGAAAAGAAAAAGAAAACAACAAACAAATCAAAACAGAACAAATCAGAGCAAACAAACAAACAAAAAAGCCTGGTGGTCCTACCAGCATGGCGGCATGGACCAGGAAGCAGTTTCACAGTCAAGCAGTGTTTCACAGCCTTTCAGGAAGAAGCAAAGATGGTGCACGGAGCCAGGTATTTGAGAGAAAGGAGGGAGAGGTGGTGAGAGGTAAGGAAGAAATCTAAAGAAGCAGATAAAAGCAACACCAGCAGCCAACAAAAGACACTCAGGGATCTGCCCAGTGCAGGTGGGTGTAATCCAAGTGACACCAGAGTTCTTCCTGGCCAAGAGACTGTGGCTAAGAGGAGGCTAAGTGGGGGGTGAAGAAGGATGGGGGTGGGGGAAAGCCTATATCACTGGTTACCGGTTGTTCTGTCCTCTGCTGGAAGCTCTGTGAAGCTGCTTTCTCATACCCCCTGTTCACTGATCTCCAGTAGGAGTCCAAAATGGTGGATCCATGCTGTCGTAGCTGATAGGGGACCTCTGCATGTATCTCTCCTCACTCTCTGTTCTCAGTTAGTTTCTTATTCCATTTGGTGCTTGACTGAGTTCTTTATCTCTTCATTTGATGGTTAGGGTTTCAGGATTGATGTGTGACTCTGTTTGACTTAGTTTTTCTGATCTTTGCTGTGGAGGGACAGCTCGGTGCTTCTGTCTATAGTGCCTGTTGCCCACTATGGTCAACTGATTTTTGACAAAGGTGTTAAGTTCATTTGATGGGGAAAGAAGAATCTTTTCAATAAATGATGCTGAGAAAATTAGATTTCCATTTGCAGAAAAATGAAACAGGATCTATGTCTCACAGTATACACAAAAACAAATTGAAAATGGATTAAAGATCTAAAAGGGAAAACTAAAGCCATAAAAGTATATATTTTTAAGAGTTCTTTTAATATTGTTGACGTTCACCTCTTCATCCGTTTAATGAAAATGGAGATTCTATTATGTTCCAGATATTGTGGTAATTTCTGGGGTATATAGTTATAAATCAAGTACTCATGGTCCCTGTTATGTATTTAATTGTGGCCCCCCAAAATATGTACAGGTAGTCCCCGACTTACGACGTATTTAACATGAACCACACTTACACTCGTATGCACTTATATACAATGTTGCAGAGTGTAATTTGCTAATGTTATCAGTCTCATATGTTCATTTGCAGATGTTTATATGTAGTGTTTACAATCCCCAAGACAAATAAAGATCATATTTATTAAAATACTGATAATAAAGTCAATAATAATGAAAATTTAAAAAGTAATCTGGTATTTGACTTACGTCAGAACTGATTTACAACAGTCATCGAAAAGGAACCCAGTTGTAAACTTGGGACTACCCGTATTGAAATCCTGGCCCCTAATGTAATGGAATCGTCTTCTATAACATAATCAAGTCTAATGGAACAATCAATCAGTTGAGGTCATACCAGTGTAGGCTGGATCCTGAACCTAATCGCTTTTGAGTTATAAAAAGACCAGAATAGTCCCAGAGACATACCAGCACATACTTTGGAAGACAGATGCCTTGTGAGGATTGCCAAGGAATCAAGGAATACCCGGGGCTACTGACAAGGAAGGAATTGATATAGTTCAGACATTGATTTTGGACTTTTAGCCTCCAGAAGTATGAGGAAAAAAATTTATGTTCTTTAAATTCACCCATTTGTGGTATTTCTGTTACAGCAGCACTAGGTGACTAAGATAATTCCTGACCACATAAATTAACAACGTAGAAACAGATAAAACTAAATAAGGAAACAAATACATATCTAATTATAAAGTATGATTAATTAATTAATTCATTTTAATAAATTGAGTGTCTTCTAAGTGGTAGCACAGTGGAGAAACAGTTTTCTTTTTGGCATTAAGAGTTTTATAGCCTTTTCAACCAAATAGGATCAAATCAAGTAATAATAAATAAGTAAATATAAAATTACAATTGTGATCAATTCTTGGTGATATGAGAGCATTTATTAGAAATATTTGACTTAGTTTGGGGAATTGAAGAAGGCCTCTCTGAAGAAATTATATTTGAGCTGAGAAATGATGGATGTGAGGCATTGAGGGAAGAAGAGGCAGCATGTGGAAAGCTCCATGCCGGGAAGGAGCACCAACTATTTAAGGAACGGGGAGAAGGTCAGCATAGTTGGAACAAAGCAATGAATGCAGTGCAGCCTGCAATATGATTGGAGTGTGGTTTGGGGCCTGATCATATAGGACCTTAGGGACTGTGGTGCAATGAGTTCTTTTATGCTGCCTTTTGCCTTGGTTTTTTTGAAAAACAGCTTGAGGGATTTTCCCTCTAAGCCCTGAGGAGCTACGTTTGCCCTAGTTTTCTACCCAAGAGGGTTTGTTACTTTTGTACAGATTAATTGACATTTCCTGAGTAAACTGTAAACAACTTGGTTTGCTACTTTTTGCCTGGTCCTGCGCAGCACCCTGCCCTGTGATTGATATGCACCTTACAGGGACTGGTCAACATACTATGCAAACAAAGCTACTATGGACTATGCAAATGCGGCGACTATAGCCTACTATGTAAATGAAGTGTCTGTGGCCTACTGAAGGGGAATTGGTCAGTTTGTGGCCGCCTGCTGGGAGACGCTATGCCTTGAAATTGACAAGGAGTTGTGTATATATGCAGCCAACCCCACAGAGGTTTTTCAGGCAGAAAGAAGCAGCAGAAGAAGCAGATGGAAGAAAGCAGAAAAGAAGTAGAGAGAGAGAGAGAGAGGAGGCAAGGAACCTCCTAAAAGAAGTGTAGCACAGGTCAAGGGCTATAACACGGAAGACAATGAGATGCCTGGAAGGGGCCCAGTGGCAGAGCCAGTGGAGACAGGAAGGAGCCCAGCTGCAGAGTTGGTGGTGGCATACGGCAAGGCCAAAAGGAGTCTGTCCTGAGGGGGTTGTCTTAGTTATCTAGTGCTGCTATAACAGAAATACCACAAATAGGTGGCTTTGACAAACAGAAATTTATTTTCTCACAGTTTAGGAAGCTAGAAATCCAAATTCAGGGTGCCAGGTCTAGGGGAAGGTTTTCTTTCTTTGTTGGCTCTGAAGGAAGTTCCTTGTCTCTTTGAACTTCTGTTCTTGGGTGATTTTCATGTGACTTGGCATGTGTCTTCCCCTGTCTCTGCCTCTCTTGCTTGATTGTTTAATCTCTTTTATATATCAAAAGAGATTGATTTAGACACACCCTACACTAATCCTGTCTCATAACAACAACAATGAAAAAAAATAAAAAAAATCCCAAATGGGTTTATAACCACAGGCATAGATGTTAGGATTTACAACACATATTTTGGGGGGACATAATTTAATCCATAACAGGGGTTGAGAGGACCCTGTCCTGAGGGGACCCAGAGGAGCCTTTTCTGAGGAGGCAGAGAGGACTCTGTCCTCAGGTGGCCAAGAGGAGGCCTGCAAGGCCAAGAGGAGCCAAAAGAGGTGTCCTGCATTGAAGAAAGGAGGCTTCGCCTACATGCTTCCTGATCTAGATCCTGGGTTGTAGCCTTTTGATCCTAATCCCAAATTGTACCCTGTTACTTCCTGAATAAACCACTTAACTGTAAGTATGGTCTGTGTTATGGATTGAATTGTGTCCCCAAAAAATATTTATTATAAATCCTAACCTCTATGCCTGTGGTTATAATCCCATTTGGGAATGGGTTGTCTTTGTTATGTTAATCAGGCAGGATTAGTGTGGGGTGAATCTTGAGTGAATGTCTCTTGAGATATAAAAGAGGCTAAATGCAAGCTAACAAGCAGAGATGGGGGGAAGACAGATGCCACGCCACATGAAGATCACCCAGGAACAGAAGCTCAAAAAGACAAAGACCTTCCTCCAGAGATGACAGAGAAAGAAAGCCTTCTGCTAGAACCGGCACACTGAATTTGAACTTTTAGCCTCCTAAACTGTGAGAAAATAAATTTGTTTGTTAAAGCCAACCATTTGTGGTATTTCTGTTATAGCAGCACTAGATAACTAAGATAGTCTGAGTTCTGTGTGGCCATTGCAACAGATGATCGAATCCAGAAGAGAAATAGAGTGCCATGGGAGGAAAGCCTGGTGTCAGAATTGGTAAAAAAATAAGTTGGAGGGTAGAGGTATATCTGACCTCCACCTCGTGGGAATCAGCTTTGGGCTGATCCTGGTCACTATGCCCCCTGAAGTTAGACAGTTTCTGATGCTACTAATGCTATCAATTTACACAATCCATAGTAAGATTTTAAGCAGGTGAGTGACATGATCTGATTTGTAATCCTGATTTCTGGAAAGAGAATGGATTATAGGAAGTAAAGAGTGAATATATGGAGATCAATTCGGAGGCATTTGAAATAGTCCAGGTGAGTAATAATTATGGCTTGAACTAGAGAATTGGCATAGAAATGCAGAGAAGTCACACATTCGAGACAATTTTTTGAAGTAGAACTGTTAAGAGTTGGTGATGGATTTGATGGGGTGTATGAAGGAGAAGAAGGTCCAGGGTAACTGTCAGGTTTCTGCCTTGAGCATCTGAATGGAGGTCAGTATCTTTTATTAAGATGAGAACGTATAGGATCAGTGGTGGGTATGGAATCAAAAGTTCATATTTGGATATTTTAAGTTTGAGATAACTGTAAGAAATAGTGGTAATTTCAAGTCAACTGTTGTATATGCAAGCCTGGAGTCCTGGAGTGCAGGAAACTCTGGGCTGTGGATATAAATTTTGGCATCAATACCGTATGGATGGTGTTTGGAGCCTGAAGAATGGATGCAATCATCTAGGAGAAGAGTGTACATGGAGAAGAGAAGAGAGCTCAGGTCTGAGCCTTGAGGAATGTCAAATTTAAAGACTGGGTAGAGGAAGAAAGGATCCAAACAGGAAGTCATAGAAAGGGTGGCCAGAAAAAAATGGGAGGAAAACTTGTGGTGTCGTAAATATCTAGTGCAAAGTGTTTCAAGATGGATGGAATGTGCAAGTATGGAGTTAATTATGCAGAGGAGAAACGCTGGCAGGAGGCTAGTCTTGATAGCACTAATGTCCCGCAGCTGCAGGGCCTGACCCAGAGTCTGAGGATCAGCATAATTGTCATTAGGATGCAGGACCAAGAACTCTAAATAGGACAGGGGAGAAATGAAGACCAGAGGTTCCGGGGGAGACCAGAGGGTGGTGGGGACAGTAGGTTAGAGGTTTCATTGTGGCCAAAGGATATTTGTCATGGGGTATTGTGAACAAGTGAGCAGGAAGCTAGGAGATGGTTTCCCAGAGAAGGATGTTTGCATTCATGATTTTGAAGGTGGCACAGTTTCTGCTGATAACAAGGTCCAGAGTGTGACTGGCTGTGAGTGTTTGAAGTGAAATAGAAAGAAGATCTGAGGGTTGAATGTCAAGAATAAGAAAGGTCAAGCGTTGGATAGGTTTAGATCACTGGATGAGGGCAGGAGTTGAAGAGGGAAAGATTGTCACCATGTTTAAAGACTAAGGATCACTGACCAGCCCTCCAGATGAGAGCAGCAAGTGGGAGGGGGTATTGACAGGTGGCACAAACTTGGAAGGAGCAGGAGTGCACTCAGAAGGAGGGCTTCCCCCCGTTGTGAAATTGCAAGTATATTTTTCGGCATTTGTTCTCATTTTAAGTTTGTTTTCTCATGGGCAAAGTAGAGAAAATAGTAGTAACTACTTTGTAGAATTGTTGTGAGAATAAAATGAGATAATGTAAATAAAACTCTTAGTGCAATATGCTCAATAAATGTTGGTCATTATAGTATTTTTATATTATTGTCTCTTTTTTTATAACAAATTCTCTATCATTTGATTTTCATTTTTAGTTATTACTTCTACCATAATTCTTTATTTTCCTCAATCTGTTGATTTTTAGAAGGCAATAATTTATTTAGTAAACCAAAAGAAAAAAACCAAATCCATTGCTGTCAAGTCAACTCTGACTCATAGTAACTTAGTAGCTGCTATAAAATGTAGAAAAGAAGTTTGTAACCAGTGATAGGTTCATCCTAGGCTGCTGTACCATTGTGCATGTGTGTTTGGTAAGAGCTGAAAGGCTGTCAATCCTATTTTGTTCTGTTATTTTTGAATTTTCCTGTAGACTTTCAAGTTATGGTTGTGAGTATAAAAAAATCTATGTACTTCACATCTGTGTTTTATGACTTAGTTTTCATATTTATTATTAACTAATTATCAGAAAATCATAACTCCTAAAGAGATTATTATTGTTTTATAATGTGATATACTGCATGCCACACAAGAGGTTTTTACATTCTTAATTATGTGAAAATATTTCACACAACTTATTAGTATGCAGCATTTTGGAGAAAAGACACCTAATATTGAAGTTTGTCTGTCAGGGAACTTATAAAAATGCATCTATGTTAAAATGAGTCCCTAACAGCAATCAAACTAGGTTTTGTTGCTGTGGGTATTGATTCATGTGGTGAGAGGAAATATTCTTACCATTTTTTGAAACTGTGTATCTATTGAGCTCCTGAGAGTTGCTCTAGGTGGTACTACAGAAAACCCAAAGACAGAATAATACAACATCCTTGGCTTGACAGCAGCTACAATATATTTGGGGTAGAGTGAAGAACATTGTGAGAGTATGATAAAAAATATTTTGAGGCAAAATATTATCTGTCATAAAAAAAGTACTAAAACAAAAAGGAAGGATGAGCAGATTGTATTGAGATGGTAAACTAAGCCAATTTTGCTACCTCTCTCTCCTGTCCTAGAAATGACAGAAATTCCTAGCAAAATTTCAAATTAAAGAGATGAGTGCAGTTAACTAGAAATTATTGTTGTTAGTTGCCACTGAGTCATCTCCAGCTCATGGAGATCTTATGTACAACAGAACAAAATATTGCCTGGTCCTGCACCATCTTCATGATCATTGATATGTGTTATTGTTGTGGCCATTATGTCAGTTCTTCTCATTGAGGGTTTCCCTCATTTTTGCTGACCCTCTACTTTACCAAACATGGTGTCCTTTTCTAGTAATTGGTCTTTGCTGATGACGTGTCCAAAAGTGAGCTGAAGTCTCGCCATCCTCACATCTAGGGGGCGTTCGGTTCTATTTCTTCTAAGATTCATTTGTTCATTTTTGGCTGGCAGTATATTCAATATCCTTCAACAGCACCACAATTTAACTGCATCAATTCTTCTTCTGTCTCCCTTTTTCATTGTCTAGCTTTCACATGTATGTGAGGCAATTGAAAGACCATGGTTTAAGTTAGGTGCACCTTAGTCATCAAAGTGACATCTCTGCTTTTTAAAATTGTAGAGAGGTCTTTTGCAGAAGATTTTCCCAGTGTAATATGTCATATGATTTCCTGATTGATGCTTCCATGGACTTTGATTACTGATTTAAGAAGAATGAAATCTTTAATAACTTCAAAATTTTCTCTATTTATTACATATTTTTTATCAGTCCAGTTGTGAGGATTTTAATTTTCTTCACATTTAGGCATAGTCCATTCTGAACGCTACAGTCTTTGACCTCCGTCAGTAAGTGCTTCAACTTGTCTTTTTTTTTTTGACAAGAAAAGTGTCATCTGCCTATTGCAGGTTGTTAATCAGTCTTCTTCTAATATTGATGCTATGTTCTTCTTCATATAGTCCAGCTTCTCAGGTTGTTTGTTCAGTGTCTTAGGCTGGATTCCCTAGATTAGCAAAACTAGTAAAATGTATAAATATAGATAGAGAGAGATTTATATCAAGGAAATGGCTCATGCAGTTGTAGAGGCTGGAATGTCCCAAGTCTGAGGATCAGGATAGAGGCTAGCCGCAGAGGCTAGCAAACCCAAGATCAGCAGGTGGGAGAGCAGGGCTCTTGCTCACAGGCTCTGAAGATCGATGAATCCCAAGATCGGCAGGCAAGAGTACAGGTAAGCTGCTAGCTCAAGTCCCAAGAACCAGAAGTCAGAAGAACAGGAGCCAGCTGCAGGATCCAGAGCAGGCAAAAGCCAGAACATGTGCTTATATTCAGATGCAGGCCACCTGCCCGAAGAAGCTCCCTTTCCACTGATTGGCTACTCGCAGCAGATCCATCATGAGGCCGATCACATATCAAATCTCAACAGGAAAGTGATCACATTACATGACTGCCAAAACACTGAGAATCATGGCCCAGCCAAGTTGACACACAATCTTAACCATCATATTCAGCATAAAGATTGAATAAGTAAAGTGAAAGGATACAACCATGCTGCACACCTTTGGCAATTTTAAAGCACACAGTATCCCTT
Source organism: Trichechus manatus latirostris (assembly GCF_000243295.1). Lineage (NCBI taxonomy): Eukaryota > Metazoa > Chordata > Mammalia > Sirenia > Trichechidae > Trichechus > Trichechus manatus. The sequence continues at coordinate 6,234,971 of NW_004444000.1, read as the reverse complement.
TGTTCTGTTTGAACAACTGCCTCTTGATCCATGTACAAATTTTGCATTAGCAAAATGAAGTCTTCTGAAATTCCCATTCTTTGTAATGTTACCCATGATTTATTATCATTTATTATTGGGAGTCCCTAAAAGACAGTGGTATATAGGAGTAAACTAAAGTGGGAAGCCAGAGCTCCAAATATTCTCCGACGAGGTTTCCAAATAAAGATGACACCAGCAATATAAATGGCAGACATAGGAGGAACTGGAGGGGCTGAAGCAAGTTTCCTGGAAGGAGTCTCTGAAGATCCATGGAGAGATGTAGTGTCCCAAAGGGGCAGTCTCAAGTCCTAAAGTTAATAGTTCTCCCCAAATATACAATGAGTGTGTTTTGCAGCAGCTTAAAAAAATTAATACACTTTATTTTTTAGAGCAGTTTTAAGTATGCAGAAAAACTGGCAGAAAGTACAAGGAGCTCCCCCTCTCACTACTGCACACTATTTCTCCTATTATTAACATCTTGCATTAGTGTGGTACATTTGTTACAATTGATGAACCAATATTGAATCATTATTTTAACTAAAATCCATAGTTTATATTTGAGTTCAGTTTTTGTGTTGTATAGTTATGTGAATTTTAACAAATGAAGTTTTTTTTAAAAAAAAAGTGAGATAGATGTGTAGACATAGAAAAATCTCTTCAACATTTCTGCAACATAAGTAGAAGAAAGATACAGATATTATGACAATATTTATGTCAGAAAAACACAAGCCCGTTGTCATGGATTGAACTGTGTCCCCCCAAAATATGTGTGAACCTGGTTAGGCCATGATTCCCAGTATTGTGTGATTGTCCTCCATTTTATGATTGTAATTTTCCTATGAGTTGTAAATCCTAATCTCTGCCTGTGGTTAATGAGGCAAGATTAGATCATGTTAAAGAGGACTAGGGTGGAATTGTAACACCCTTATGAAGGTCACATCCCTGATCCAATGTAAAGGGAGTTTCCCTGTGGTGTGACCTGCACCACTTTTTATCTTACAAGAGATAAAAGGAAAGGGAAGTGAGCAGAGAGTGGGAGACCTCATACCACCAAGAGAGCACACCAGGTGCAGAGCGCGTCCTTTGGTCTTCGGGTTCCTGCGCCTGAAAAGCAACTTCACCAGCGGAAGATTGATGACGAGGACTTTCCTCCAGAGCTGACAGAGAGAGAAAGCCTTCCCCTGGAGATGACGCCCTGAATTTGGACTTGTAGCTTACTAGACTGTGAGAGAATAAATTTCTCTTTGTTGAAGCCATCCACTTGTGGTATTTCTGTTATAGCAGCCCTAGATAACCAAGACACTCACATAGTCTGCATTCACATATTATATATAAATGCATCTGAAGGGGTCTGGGATTGGGTGATCTTTACATTTTTAAAAAGAAAATTATTTTGCAATGAGAATGCAAACATATTATTAAAACTAAATCATTTTGAGGGAAAATTTTCTATGGGTTTTTAAAAAGGATGTAATTGCATTCAGTTGAAAGGGCTCAAGACGGGCTTCATGTAAGATGCTGAGTTTTATTGGAATGTGAAAGCAGAAATGGTGGCAGTAAGAGCATGAGCATGTATGTGGGGATGGGAAAGATCAAAACACTGTTGGGATATAGAGTAAACTAGGGTGTATATATATGAAGGAATATACCTAGAAATATAGAGTAAGTTTATACCGTAGAAGATCTGGTATGTCAGGTTAAGTTGTTTTAATTGTATTCTATGGACAAAGGAGAGTTATTGAAGACTTCGGAGCAGGGCAGTGGTATTATCATAATTATGGTTTATGAATTTTATCCAGTATCGGTATCTCAGATGGCCTAAACAGAAGAAAACACTCTAAACGGGAGAACTAGTGAAAGGGTGATACAGTAATTTGGCTCAAATATCCTAACGCATTGTTTTTCATAGTGCCAATGGGAATAAAAAAGCAGGAGACATTTGCAAAAGACTCTGCCAGTTTTTGGCCACTGATTGGATGAGTAGAGTGATAAAACAGAGAAAGGAAGGATGCGGACAAATGACATTGTCCAATCCTGCAGCTCCATCTGGAAGATGAAGACTGAAATGTTCCCTGAACTTAATGATCAGAAAATTATAGGCGACCTTTGACAGAACAATTGCAGGGGGTCAGAGAGCAGGGGCTGGGGACTGAGGCAAGAGTATACTGTGAAGGCAGGGCATGCTGGCCACTTTGTCAAAGAGTGTGGTGGTAATGGAAAGGAGAAGAACAGGTCACTAGAGGAAAAGCTGTTTGAAGAATAGTTCTGTTTTTTAACAAAGGCAACTCCTTCTTGAAAAGCCCTCTTCACCTGACCCCTGTCCAGCCTACTCTCCTAGTTTTCTTATCTCACTGGTCAGTCCTTAGTTTCTAGAAAAAAAGATAAGGCTGGAAGATACAACTGGAGGATTGGAGTGACATTGTGAATTTTCCCAAATCTGACTCCCTAGGTCCCAATTTGGATCTTGGACAATTTCTAGCCAAAATGGGCCCAGAGATGGGGAAAAGATGGAGAAGGGAGAGGAGTGGGAGGGATGATGTTCTGCATTCTCCCACTTCCTCCTTTTTCCTCTCCAGAATCTCTGCTCCAAAAAAGATTTTCTTTAATATAGCACTCAGTAAGCCAGCTGTTAGAGTACAAAACTACTTCAATGTTTTAAAAAATAAAAATTTGAATTGAAAGTTTAGGGTTAGAGAGTTAGCAAAAGTCCTTATCCAAACTAAAGTCTTGGCCCTTAGGAGCTAGCCATAACAATGAAAGGCATTCAGCTGTTTAGTTTCTGAATAGAGTTTAATTTGCAGCAAATTAGCAAACCATAACTTTTTCCTTTGTGGAGTAATAAAAGGACTCCTTTGTTTAGAGTGGGCTGATGAGTCCCTATCTCTGACTGTAGAAGCAAGCTAATAGAGTTGTAAAAGCAGGACAAGGCCCAACCTCAGGGACATATTTTAATAGAGTAGGAATGTTATGTAAACAAGGTCTAGCTGCATTATAGGAAGAAGCAAAAGAATTTATTAACCTTTCTAAAGACAGATAATAGATTTGATGCATTGAACACTAATGACCGAAGAAAAGTTGTGAAATGACATCAAGGATATCATACCTGAAGAAAGCAAGACATCACTAAAAAAACAAGAAAGGAAGAAAACACCAAAATGGATGTCTGAAGAGACTCTGAAACTTGCTCCTGAATGTCGAGTAGCTAAAGTGAAAAGAAGAAATGATGAAGTAAAAGAGCTGAACAGAAGAGTCAAAGGATGGCTCGAGAAGATAAAGTATTATAATGACATGTGCAAAGACTTGGAGTTAGAAAAACAAAAAACAAGAACACGCTTGGCATTTCTCAAGCTGAAAGAATTGAAAAAAAATTCAAGACTCGAGTTCCAGTAGTGAAGGATTCTATGGGCAAAATACTAAACAATGTAGAAAGCATCAAAAGAAGATGGAAGGAATACACAGAATCACTACCAAAAAGAGTTGGTTGACGTTCATTCATCATTTCAGGAGGTAGCATATGATCAAGAATCAATGGTAGTGAAGGAAGAAGTCCAAGCTGCACTGAAGGCATTGGCAAAAAACAAGGCTCCGGGAATTGACAGAATACCAACTGAAATGTTTCAACAAATGGCTGCAGTGCTGGAAGTACTCAGTTGTCTTTGCCAAGAAATTTGGAATACAGTTACCTGGCCAATCGACTGGGAGAGGTTCATATCTGTGCCTATTCCAAAGAAAGGTGATCCAACTGAACGTGGAAATTATCAAACAATATCATTAATATCACACGCAAGTAAAATTTTGCTGAAGATCATTCAAAAGTAGCTGCCGTAGTACATTGACAGGGAACTGCCAGAAATTCAAGCTGGATTCAGAAGAGGATGTGGAACTAGGGATATCATGGCTGATGTCAGATGGATCTCGGCTGAAAGCACAGAATACCAGAAAGATGTTTACCTGTGTTTTATTGACTATGCAAAGGCATTCGACTGTGTGGATCATAACAAATTATGGATAACATTGTGAAGAATAGGAATTCCAGAACACTTAACTGTGCTCATAAGGAACCTGTACAAAGATCAAGAGGTAGTCATTTGAACAGAACAAGGGGATACTGCATGGTTTACAGTCAGGAAAGGTGTGCATCAAAGTTGTATCCTTTCACCATACTTATTCAATCTGCCTGCTGAGCAAATAACCTGAAAAGCTGGACTATATGAAGAAGAATGCGGTATCATGATTGGAGGAAGTCTCATTAACAATCTGCATATGCAGATGACACAATTTTGCTTGCTGAAAGTGAAGAAGACTTGAAGCACTTACTGATGAAAACCAAAGACGACAGCCTTCGGTATGGATTACACCTCGACATAAAGAAAACAAAAATCGTCACAACTGGACCAATAAGCAAAATCACGATAAACGGAGAAAAGATTGAAGTTATCAAGGATTTCATTTTACTTGGATCCACAATCAACATCCATGGAAGCAACAGTCAAGAAATCAAAGACACATTGCATTGTGCAAATCTGCTGCAAAAGACTTCTTTAAAGTGTTAAAAAGTCAAGATGTCACTTTAAAGACTAAGGTGCCCCTGACCCAAGCTATGGTATTTTCAATTGCCTCATATGCATGTGAAAGTTGAACAATGAACAAGAAAGACTGAAGAAGAATTGATGCCTTTGAATTACGGCGTTGATGAAGAATATTGACTATGCCATAGACTGCCAAAAGAACGAACAAATCCATCTTGGAAGAAGTACGGCCATAATGCTCTTTAGAAGAGAGGATGGTGATACTTCATCTCACATACTTTGGACCTGTTATCAGGAGGGATCAGTCCCTGGAGAAGGACATCATGCTTGATAAAGTAGACGGTCAATGAAAGAGAGGAAGACCCTCAAAGAGATGCATTGACACGGTGGCTATAGCAATCGGCTTAAGCATAACAACGATCCTGAGGATGGTGCAGGACTGGGCAGTGTTTCATTCTGTTGTACATAGGCTTGCTATAAGTTGGAACCAACTTGATGATACTTAACAATAGCAAAGCCAGAGGTGGCAGCTCACTTAAGAAGGTTTGCCTTAGATCCAAAGTGTCCTGCATAAAGCTTACTTGTTATATGAGATAAGGTTGAAAATTGACCTCACCAGGTCAATTTCTGGGGCCCTTAGTAACATGCCCATATGAGGGTGCAGAAACCCCAGTGGGGAACATTTGGGCAGTGCCTGCTATTCAACCAGTTTGGAGAAAGTGAGAGTAAATAGATCTTCCCTCCCTGTGGTTGCCTCTGTATCCTCCCTTCAGATTCAGGTCTGAAGAGAGCTCCCTGAAGAAACATAAAGAAATACTGATGTGCTTACTTTGGTGAGTAGCATCTGCAGACTTAAAAGCTTGTGAGTGGCCGTCTAAGATACTCCACTGGTCTCTCCCTGTCTGGAGCAGAGAAGAATGAAGAAAACCAAAGACACAAGGGAAAGATTAGTCCAAAGGACTAATGGTCCACAAGTACCATATTCTCTACCAGACTGAGTCCAGCACAACTAGATGATGCCTGGCTACCACCACCAACTGCTCTGACAGTGATCACAATAGAGGGTCCTGGACAGAACTGGAGAAAAATGTAGAAAAAATTCTAACTCACAAAAAAGAATACTAGACTTATTTGTCAGACAGAGACTGGAGACACACTGGATTACGGCCTCCAGACACCTTTTTAACTCAGTACTGAAGTCGCTCCTTAGATTCATCCTTCAGCCAAAAATTAGACAGGCCCATAAAACAAAACAAGACTAAATGGGCACACCAGCCCAGGGGCAAGGACGGAAAGGCAGGAGGGGACAAGAAACCTGGTAATGGGGAACCTAAGGTCAAGAAGGGGACAGTGTTGACATGTCATGGAGGTGGCAACAAATGTCACAAAACAATATGTGTATTAATTGTTTAATGAGAATTTAATTTGCTTTGTAAACCCTCATTTGAAATACAAATTTAAAAAAAAAAAAAAAGACCAGATTTACTGGTCTGACAGATACTGGAGAAACTCCAAGATAATGGCCCCTAAACACCCTTTTTACTCAGTACTGAGCTCACTCTTGAGGTTCAACCTCCAGCCAAAGATTAGACAGGCCCATAAACAAACAATAACACACGTAGCTCAACCATATATGTGAGACTAAATGGGCACACTAGCCCAGGGGCAAGGACAAGAAGGCCGGAGGGGACAGGAAATCTGGACGAATGGGAATGGGGAACCTAAGGTCGCGAAGGGGAGAGTGTTGACACGTCATGGAGTTGGCAACCAATGTCACAAAACAATATGTATATTAATTGTTTAATGAAAAATTAATTTGTTCTGTAAATCTTCATCTAAAGCACAATAAAAAAAAGAATAAAAAAGAAGTACTGATATACAAATTCAATATGGCAGGTCAGTAAGCAATTGTATCAGTCACTGAGTGTTTTGAATTTAACCAATTGCCATCGAGTCGATTCTGATTCATGGCGACCCCATGTGTCAGAGTAGAACTGTGTTCCATAGAGTTTTCAGTGGGTGATTTTTCAGAAGTAGATAGCCAGGCCTTTCTTCCAAAGACTCATTTGTTCTAAGACCCATTTGTTCATTCTTTGCTGGCAGTATATTCAATATTCTTCGACAACACCACTCAAACGCTCGAATGTCCAATGTTTCAGTTAGCAGCCAATTGCGTTGACTGCTTGCACCACTCGGACTTCTAAGTATTTGAAATAGAGGAAGTCTAATGCAAGAATTGGCTGACTGGCCATGGATGAGCTAAGAAGACAAATACAGTTCAGCGAGGTAACCCAGAGATGAGCTGGAAGCCACTGACATAAGGCTAGAAAGTATAAAGGAGGAGGGGACAGGGCCACCTCATAGAAGTGGAACCACTGCAGACCTGGAACCAGAGAGGAAATACAGTCACTGGCAAAGATGCCGCTCAACATGAGAAGGAGGGAGAAATACGTCATGCCCTTCAGTCTCTGCCAGTGCCCCATGTGCATGACTGAACACAGCCAGATCCCAGCTCACACGGGACACAGAGGAATGGATTTGATGGCAAACAGGTCCAGGGCTGGCACAAAGCTGTACAGCATCATTACTTAATCTTGTTTTGTATAGTTTAACTATTTGAGTTTTCAAAGATTATTACTGTTTCACATCCTCCATCCTAGGGCTAACCCCTCTGCCTTTCTTTGCCTTCTTTTCCTTCTATTTATGCTCCTTTCAAGATTTCTTGGTTAATGAAGAAGCAGAATTTTTGCTTCCTGGGACACAGGCGCCATTTCTCAATTTCTGGGAAGAACTCCTTTCTCCAATGCTACCTTGGAATTAGAGGTGGGAAAGATGAGAACCACTTCCACGCCAAAGACCCTGTGTTCATCCACCTATGAGTCACACGTCAGCACGGGTCAGGCTGGCTCAGGAAGTGAACCAGGTGAAGGTCAGGAAGGAACAAGTACTGAGGAGGGAAGACTCGATAAAAATCATGAAGAAGATGCAATGGGTCTTCCTTTGGCCTTTCTTTTTCTAGGAATCCTGTGCTTCTATGTTTTTCTCTTATCCAACTCTATACCCTCCTCCTACCACCTGTTTGTCAGTCTGTCCTACTATGGTGGCTTGTGTGTTGCTATGATGCTGGAAGATATGCCACAGGTATTTCAAATATCAGCAGGGTCACCCATGGTGGACAGAGTTCAGCTGAACTTCCAGACTAAGACAGACTAGAAAGAAAAGCTTAGTGATCTACTTCTGAAAATTAGCCAGTAAAAACCCTATGGGTTACAACAGAATATTGTCCAATATAGTGCTGGAAGGTGAGCCCCCTAGGTTGGAAAGTACTCAGAATACACAGTGGCCACAGCCATGGACTCGAGCACGCCAGTGATCCTGAAAATGGCATAGGGCTGGGCAACATTTCATCCTGTTGTATCTAGGGTCACCGTGAGTTGGAGTCGGCTCAATAACAACTAACAACAACATACCCCCCTCAACTTCCCCTCCTACCCCAGAGAAACCGAAAGCTAAAAACCAAAACAGGTACACAAGTAAACAAACAACATCTCTGCTCTGAGGAAAGACTGTGAGTTATTTGTATCTTACTGTGAGTTTAGCTCAGTATTCCTCTTGGAGGGATACTGGCATTTAGAGTTTCATCTCCAATTATGGAATGAAATGCCTTATACTCTATTAAAAGCATACTGGGTGTCAGGAGTCTATTTCACCCCTTAAATCTTATCAGACGCCTGTCTGCTTGTCTGAAAGGCAGGTCCAGAATGGGAAGACAGAGTGGGAGGGAGGCCAGTGCTGACCATCAGGAGTCAGGTGGTCAGGAAAGGTGTGCCCAGCACTGGGGAACTGTGTGCCCTCCTCTCTCTGGCCTCTAGGATTGTAAACCAGAGGGCTCTTAAAATCTGCAAATCTGGATGCAGTAGCATTTCTTCTTTGGATAAGAAAATGAGGTCAATAAAGCCCATTAGTGAGACTTACCAGATAAGGCTGGGGTGAATGGTGGCTAGAAGCCTTGCCACCCAGAGCTGCCCAGCGTTCTGAGTCCACTAGACAAAATCAAAGCCATCTAGGGGAACAAGGAGGCGGAGGGAAGAGAAGAAACGGAGACTATGTGATGAGATTATCTAAAGAAAAATAGAAGGGTAAAGCACAGCCTAATACACAAAGAGCACATTTCCAGTTTGATTTCATGTAATATACTTCCTGCTGCCCAAAGAAAATTCCCTACTGCTTCTCCCCATGCTATGTGACACCAACCAAACCCGATGCTTTCTAGTCAGGGACTCGTAGCTAACCTGTAGGACAGAGTAGCACTGCCCCACAGGGTTTCCAAGGAGTGGCTGATGGATTTGAACTGCCAACCTTTTGATTAGCAGCCTAAGCTCTTAACCTCTGTGCCACCAGGGCTTCTATGTGACACCAGACCAAAACCAAACCCGTTGCCATCGAGTCAATTCCAACTCATATCGACCCTATCGGACAGAGTAGAACTGCTCCACAGGGTTTCCAAGAAGCACCTGGTGGATTCAAACTGCCAACCTTTTGGTTAGCAGCCATAGCACCACCAGGGTTTCCTATGTGACACCAGGCAGGGCTAAATCCCTGAGCCCTGGTCTGAACAGCTCTCAGAAAAACATCTGTATGCATTTGCCAGCTTTCCTTCATATAAGGGCCTGCTCTCCTCCTCCAGGGCTTTGTGCACTAACCTTGCTGATATGCCCTGCAAGGAAATGCAAGCAGTTTCTCCTTCCATTATACATAGGCTCTATTCTTCCAGACCTGAGTGGTGAAAACGGTGAAAGCGCTTGGTGGTTGGAGGTTTGAGTCCACTCAGAGGTGCCACAGAAGAAAGGCCTGGTGGTCTATTTCCAAAAATCAGCCATTGAAAACCCTATGGAGCACAGCTCTACTCTGACACACATAGGGTCACCATGAGTTGGAATCGACTCCATGGCAGCTGGTACTTGTTTTATCCTTCCAGATCTAGGCTGCCAAGTATTGGGTGAGGGTAACAGCATTTCAGGGTAGCAGTAAGGGCCTGGAGCTATGAAGACCTTAAGCTGGGCCCTCCACTAGAGGGAAGTCCATGCAGCACTAAGAGCCAGCCCACTCCTGGCTCCCTCCTTAGGAAAGTGGCCCCAGGCAGCAATTTCTGCAGGAAGTGGCCACAGAGGGAGAGGGGCTGAGTGAAACAAACCCTCCTATCTGGGTCACAGATGGATCAAGAATCAGATTCTTCTCCACAGGGACAATGGGGTAGTGATGAAATAAAACAATCAAACATCTACTGGGAAGTGAGAGCATGTGATACAGAGAGGGTGACTCAGTCAAACCGACGCTATTCCAAACAGCAGCAGGGTCCTCATCCAGTTCTCCATGAAGCCTGTTGCTCATCCCAGGCAAGGACTTGCTGAAACCCAGAGGGCTGTGCAGGTACTCAGAGGTTTCCCATGCTGTTCCAGCTCCTCCTATATCCATATATAAGCATAAACCTCATCTCAAAGACAATCATGGCGGGAAGAATCCTTGCAATTTAGAGTCCACCCATAGATCTCTCATCCACTGTAGCTTCTTGAGATCATGCTCATCTGTATGTATTTACATGTATGCTTAACTTGTTAATATCAGCTTCTAAAATGCTTTCTTAGCTTTAATATCTTAAATGTTTTCCTAAATGTAACAGCTACCAGGAACTGCACAACATTCTAGGCCAACCTCTCCATTCAGTAGTGTTTTTTGAAGAACTGCCATCTTTTGACATAGAACCCTAAGCCAATAAATGCTTGGCCCTATCCATTCTCTCGAGTGAGACGCTGCTGAGCAGGCTTTGTTCCCTTACACCATCCTCCCCCATGGCAGTGGGCAAGCAGGTGTGACATTCAAAGGGCCTTGATATTCGTCATCTTGACCTCAGCTTGCCTTGATATGACTTAGCCACACATGCTTTGACAAAAGCAGTCCTGGTGAGTAAGCCAGCAGTGGAGAGTGAAGCGATGGCCTCTGAGCACTTGTCTGGTGTGATCTCTGTTACTGGCGTGTGCACTGTGGGATCCCTGGTGCGATACTCCCCTCGTGTTTCCCCCTCTTAGTTTTGTCAGAGAGGAAAACATACAAATATTGGCCATATTTATGCAGCATATAAATCACATTTTAAGTGATAATTTGAGGACATACGGCTGGAAGAATGCTGAGAGCAAAGAAATGCCAATTAAGCACGAACAGTAGATTATATGTGGTCATGGGCTCCAAACGTCATTCTATCCATTCCTCTTCCTCTACCTGTCCTAAGATTTCCAGACAGAGGCAGTGATTAGAAGTAACCACATTGTTTTTAAGATACAGTTTTTTAAATGAAGACTCTAACTTTCTGTAAGTCTTACTAGTATGACTTTACAGGGAGGATCTGTGTTCATATGAATTGTGTAGAAAGGAATTTAGTAATAGGGAAGCAGTGTTAGACAATGTAGGCCGAGGTCATAATTCAGAGAAGAAAGGATTTCCAGGAGGGATGAGCATATACTCCACTCTCTCCCAGTCATGAGAAAGCACTTCTGTGTACTAGAGTTCTCTTGGGAATGCACTCACTCAGCTAATAAATAACCCATTGCTTTCCCTTCCATTAATAATAATAGAGATCTGAAATGCTGTGAATCTCCGCCTTGATGGATTTCCAACTTGGTTATGTAGATCAGGGTTTCTCAGCCTCAACACTGTTGATGTTTGGGGCTGGATTATTTATTGTTGTAAGGGATTGTCTTATACATTGTAGGACACCTAGCAGCATTCCTGGCCTCTACTACCCACTAGATGCTAGTAGTACCTCTCCCCGAGTTGTGACAACCAGAAACAATGTCTCCAGAAATTGCCAAATGCCCCCTGCAGGGCAAAGCTCACCCCCCACCCCCAATGAGAACCACTGATGTAGAGGAATGATAACTTTTTTTTCCAGTGTTTCCCACAATTAAGTTAGCTCTTTAGGCAGTTGCAGAGGGACAGAGAAATCATTCTCAATAACGCTAATCACCAGCAGGCTAATGGAAATGGAAAGTGCTAACCATGTGTGTGCCCTGAGTTAATGATTCCAGTCTGGACTAGCAGGGTGAAAGGTCACTATGACAACAGCCAATCCCACTCCCACCCGAGCACCTGGGTTTCCCATGAATAACTCCTAATTTAGTGCTGAGTGCACCACATCTTGCTGAGGCTGCAAGAAAATATGAATTTTGGATTCAAAACATTGAAACAACTCTTTGACAACAGGCAGTGACTGGAACAGAGATGAATAATGACTGTCTCCATAGAAGAAAGCGTCCTTTTTTTGTAGGAAAACAAAGTTCACTGATGCAGCGACACGGGGGAAAATACCATCTACATACAGAATGCTCTTCAAACGTACGATATTATCTCAGGAGCTCTGAACAGAGGTATGTAAAAAAACAAAAACCCTTCTTGGCTAGTTAGACATAGCTGATCTTTCTTACATTTAAAAAATGCTTTTGTGGTCAGTAACATTTGAATGCTGTCGAATGAGGTAACCCTGGGGTTGCCTTGGAGACATGTTTTCCAGCAGTGCCTGCATCATGAAACTTCACGGAGTTGCTTCTCATCTGCAGCTGAGAGCTGGATATTGGGGAAAGAGAGTCATGCACAGAACCAGGACACACCCTAATGGAGAACAAAGCTGTTGCAACAAGGAGATGACCCCAGCCCTTTCCATCTAACGATCACAAAGGCCCATTGTGATACACTTACAGGTTGTCTCAAAATTACAAGCAGCAACAAGACTGTTAAGGTGAGGAGTCCACCCAGTGGCATCAAGCACTCCATGGGTGTTACGTTCATCCAATCAGAGTCTGAACATAAGTAAGTTTCATTACTTACAAAAAGAAGCATGCAGCACACCAGAACAAATATGGATCCATTTTTGAACTGGTCCCCCCCAACTTGAAAAGGCTGTCTCGTTGAGATAATGACACTTCTATGTGTGCCCCACTTTGTACTGTAGGTGAGGGACTCAATGGGCCTTTCTTTCACCAGTCTCCCCGGCTACGTAGGCTAGGTAGGTAGGATGGAAAGCTCTGATACACATGCTGTCGCCTGGCACCATAGACAAGGGAACCCAAAAGTCCCTCCCTCAGACATTTTTATATCCCAAAGTCTGTGATTCGCTACATGGAGCACAATGAGATTTTCCACCTGACCACCCAAGAAGGGAGTTGGTTGGACATTTTGGCACCAACCCAGAATGGTATCTCTCTAATCTTGCTGACAAACGTCAGGACTCAGAGGGTGGAGGGTAGTGGTATGTTCCAGGGTCTCATCATGCCCACCACCCTTCCTGATGCCTATTGCCAGGTCATGAGTTGGGGACCAACTCATTTTCACATATTTAAGTGTTGCCTGGCGTTTTTAGAAAACAAATGGCACCTTAATTGCTCGAGAATTCAAAGGGCTATTTTCAGAAATCAGAGACAAAAGGCCAAATTGAGTTCTTTGTCCCACACCTATTTGTACATAAGGGGACCGATTTGGATGCAGAGTGGTTTCTAAGGATGAAGCACAGGTGAGGCAGAGGCAGTGGACTATAATAAACATGAAGACTGGGCATGTGGGTCTCCTCCCACCACTGCTCATGTCATCCCCAGAGGCATCTGCTTTGAACGCTCTCTATCAATGTAAACTGGCCCCTGATGTCGACCCTGTATCTGAGTTCCCAGAAGAGGAGATGCTTTTGTTGCCACAAATAGACTAGAGAATACTTTTGAGGATAATATCTGGCTGATTTAACGGAGTCTAAATTCTGCTGGAGTGAGATTCAAAAGCGGTAAGACCTGGGTACATAACCAATAAATATGCAAATTATGAGAGGACCAGTGTAGTGGCTTTTCATAAGGAGTAGTGTGTAAGGTGATCCCAGACAGGTGCCAACACATTTTAGGTAAAACTCAGGCTTCCACTCCCAATGGCTTTCTCTCTAAAGGTGAACTCATGTCCGGAAGAGGCTGGAATCCATTTTTGACAAGGGATGCCTCGTTGTTGATATGTCTGTTTCCAATAAGGGAAAGTTTTATAATCTGTCAGTGGACTAACTGGGAAATTATAATATCATGGTTTGAATTATGTCCCCCAAAAAACGTGTGTATCAATTTGGCTAGGCCATGATTCCTGGTACTGTGTGATTTTCCTGCATGTTGTAAACCTGCCTCTATGATGTTAATAAGGGAGATGGGTGGCAGTTGTGTTAGTAAGGCAGGACCTGATCTATAAGACTGGATTGTGTCCTGAGGCAATCTCTTGAGATATAAAAGACAGAAGTGAGCAGTGAGACAAGGGGACCTCACACCATCAAGAAAGCAGTGCCAGGAGCAGAGCACGTCCTTTGGACAGGGGTCCCTGTGCTGAGAAGCTCCTAGTCCGGGGGAACACTGATGAGAAGGCCAACAGAGATAGAAAGACTTCCCCTGGAGCTGACACCCTGAATTTGGACTTATAGCCTACTTTGACTGTGAGGAAGTAAACTTCTCTTCGTTAAAACCATCCACTTGTGGTATTTCTGTTATAGCAGCACTAGATAACTAAGACATATAACAATTGATCTCAGAAGACAGAAATATGAGTGGTTGACACATCTCATTGTATCTGTGTCATCTGTGCTCTGGCAGCTGGACTGGCCCTCGTTACAGCAGAGGAGGTGACATGAATGCCGAATAAATGGATTTTAATTATAACAGGAATTTCTCCACCTTCTGGGTCTCTGGAGGGCTACGGCTGTTGTGTGACTTCTGGTTTCCAGGGAAATATATTTTCCTGTACCACTGCTGAGACATACATGGGAAATGTTCCCAAAATGGGTACTGCCTTCTTTAATGACTAGGGCAAGAATTGATAAAATATTTAAAGGACATGATAAATGAAGGAATAAATTTACTTCAAACTAACAGTCTTAAGTCCTCAAGAATGCATTTAATCGGCAGGATTTGTATGAAAGTATGATGGCTTCAGTTTCCACTTTATAGTATGTCTAATTGCTGAGAGAGGTAGAGAAAGACTAGCTAATCTTCAGAAATAACAACTCTTATTCTGAATGCCACCTCATCTGGGATCACACACTCTTTGCTACATTGCCAAAATATCCTCACATCCTGGTAGCCATGACTCCTTTAAAGATTTTATTCCAACCAATGTTATAGCCAAAGATGCAAGGCAGAGAATCTCACATAATCTCTTATAAAGAACAGAATTATTCATAACTAACTACAAGGAACAAAATCATCCAAAACATCATGGAAGGGGCAGAACAATCCAAAAGCTGCCTCAGGATACAGATAGTCCTCACCTGATGCAGGGACAGAACCATTCCCACATGATGCAGGAACAGAACCATACCCACCTGATGTAGGGAAAGAACCACCTCAACCTGTGCAGGAACAGAACTATCCCCACCTGACACAGGGGCAGAACCATCCCCACTTGTCCAGGGCCAGAACTATCCACACCTTATGCAGGGGCAGAACCATCCCCAGCTGATGAAGTGACAGAACCATCCCTACCTGATTTAGGAACAGAACCATCCTTACCTGATGCATGAACAAACACATCCCTACCTGATGCAGGTACAGAGCCATCCACATCTATTGCAAGAACAGAATCATCCCCACATGAAGCAAGGACAGAACATCCCAACCTGATGCAAGCACAGAATGATCAAACCTGATGTAGGGACAGAACCATCCACACATGATGCTGGGAAAGATCCATCCCAACATGAGGCAGGGACAGAATCATCCACACTCGATGCAGAGACAGAACTATCTGTACTTAATAAAGGGACAGAAATATCCATATCTGATGCAGGGACATAACCATCAACATCTGATGAAGGGACAGAACCACCCACATCTAATGCAGATACAGAACCATCACCAACAGATGCAGGGACAGAGCCATCCCAACCTGATGAAGGGAAAGAACCATCTCCACCTATTGCAGGGACAGATCATCCCTACTTGATGCCATTACAGAACCATCCTCACCTGGTTCAGGGACAGAACCATCCACACTTGATGCAAGGATAGAACCTTTCTAACCTTATGCAGGTACAGAACCATCCACATCTGATGCCGGGACAAAACAATACCCTCCTGATACAAGGACAGAATAATCTCCACCTGATGCAGGGACAGTAACATCCTCATCTGATGCAGGGACAGTCCATCCACACCTGATGTAGGACAGAACCATCTGTACTGGTTGCAGAGATATAACATAATCCACAAGATGTAAGGACAGATCCATCTGTAACACATGTAGGAAGAGACCATCCCCACCTCACACAGGGTTACAAACATCCACACATGATACAGAAGCAGACCATCATCATCTGATGCAGAAACAGAAATATCTGTACCTAATGAAGGGACAGAATCATCCCTATCTGATGCAGGGACATAACCAACAACAACTGATGAAGGGACAGAACCATCTATACCTAATGAAGGGATAGAACCATCCACATCTAATGCAGAGATAGAACCATCACCAACAGATACAGGGACAGAAACATCCCAAACTGATCCAGGGAAGGAACCATACCAATCTAATGTAGAGACAGAATCATCCCAATCTGATAAAGGGACAGAACTATCTCCACCTTATGGAGGGATAGAACCATTCACACCCTGATGTAGGGACAGGACAATACACAATCTGAAAAGTAAAGGAAATGCTTTTAAACCTACAGGTAGATGGGAAAGTCATCAGAACCTTAGGCTGCTCCCGGTATCTGTCTTTCTCTTTGTGTCTGTTTCTCTCTTTCCATTTGTTCAGTTTTCAGGGCTTGAACTAGTTTGTTCTGGTTCGAACCCCTGCTGAGAATGTGCATTTCTTACAAGTTCCAAAGCAATAGTAATGTTGCTGGCTAGGGACCAATTCTGAGAAACACTAGTACAGTAGTGGTTCTCAAAAACTATTATATGTAAGAATCACCTGGACCTAAATATAAAATCTAAAATGATAAAGATCATAGAAGAAAAAATAGGGACAATGCTAGAAGCCTTAATACATGGCATAAACAGAATAGAAACCATAAGTAAAAATGCACAAATACCAGAAGAGAAACTAGATACCTGGGAGCTCCTAAAAATCAAACACTTAATGTTCATTAAAAGCCTTCACCAAAAGAGTAAAAAGACAACCAACAGACTGGGAAACAATTTTCACTACGACAAACCCAATCAGCAACTAATCTCTAAAATCTACAAGACACTGCAAAACCTCAGCAACAAAAAGACAAATAACCCAATTAAAAAATGGGCAAAGGATATGAACAGACACTTCACCAAAGACAATATTCAGGCAGCTAACAGACACATGAAGAAATGCTCACGATCATTAGCCCCTAGAGAAATGCAGATCAAAACTACAAAAAGATATCATCTCACCCCAACAAGGCTAGCATTTATCCAAAAAACACAATATAATAAATGCTGGAGAGGTTGTGGAGAGACTGAAACACTTATACGCTGTTGGTGGGAATGTAAAATGGTACAAGCACTTTGAAAATCAATTTGGCGCTTCCTTAAAAAGCTAGAAATAGAAGTACCATATGATGCAACTATCCTGCTCCTTGGAATATATCCTAGGGAAATAAGAGCCATCACATGAATAGATATATGCACACTCATGTTCATAGTAGCACTGTTCACAATAGAAAAAGATGGAAACAACCTAGGTGCCCATCAATGGACGAATGGATAAACAAATTATGGTACATTCACACAATGGAATACTACATAACGATAAAGACCAACGATGAATCCGTGAAACACCTTATAACATGGAGGAATCTGGAAGGCATTATGCTGAGTGAATATAGTCAGTCGCAAAAGAACAAGTATTGTATAAGACCACTATTATAAGAACTCAAGGAAAGGTTTAAACACAGAAGAAAACATTCTTTGATAGTTACAAGGGTAGGGAGGGAGGGAGAGGGATATTCACTAACTAGATAGTAGACAAGAATTACCTTAGGTGAAGGGAAGGACAGCACACACTACAGGGGAAGTCAGCACAACTGGACTAAACCAAAGCTAAGAAGTTTCCTGAATACAACTGTCATGGTTTGAATTGTGTCCCTCCAAAATATCTGTCAACTTGGCTGGGTCATGATTCCCAGTATTGTATGATTGTGTACCATTTTGTAAATCTGATGTGATGTCCTTATGTGTTGTAAACTCTATCACTATGATGAGGTTATATGTGATCTTCTTATGTGTTGTAAATTCTGTCACTATGATGAAGTTATACTGATGAGGTATACAAGATTGGATAGTGTCTGAAGCCAATCTCTTCTGAGATATAAAAGACAGAAGCGAGCAGAAACACATGGGAACCTCGTACCACCAAGAAAGCAGTGCTGGGAGCAGAGCATATCCTTTGGACCTGAGGTTCCTGCACAGAGAATCTCCCAGAGCAAAGGAAGTTTGATGACACGGACCTTTCTCCAGAGCTGATGGAGAAAGCATTCCCCTGGAGCTGATGCCCTGAATTTGAACTTGTAGCCTACTGGACTATGAAAGAATAAATTTCTCTTTGTTAAAGCCATCCCACTTGTGGTATCTCTGTTATAGCAGCACTAGATGACTAAGACAGAATTTGGTACTGAGAGTGGGTGCTGCTCTAACAGATACCTAAAACATGGAATTAGTTTTGAAACTGTGAATGGATAAGAGGAGTGGCAGTGGCAGAGAACCAGCAGCAGCAGAACCAGGAGACCAGTGCGAGACACCGCTGGAGCCGACCCACAGAGCGAGGGAGCTGAGTGCCTGTGCACAGGAGGCTTCCTGGCGGAGTGGGGTGTCTCTGGGCACTTATCAGTGGAGATACAGAGCTTTGGACATTTGCCCAGCAGCACAGATGTGGGCATGAGGCCCAAGGAGCCAAGAGGCCAAGGAACCAGAAAACAGAAGCTGAAGAGACAAGGGACAGAAGAAGCCATGCTGCCTCAGTCTCAAAAGGTATGGCCATGACTTCAGGGGTTTCAAAGGGTGGAGCCATGGCCTGTGGTGTTTCTAAGGGTGGAGTTGCCACTCATATGTACTGGGAGAATGGTGCACCTAAAGCCAAGGGAGCAGAGTTGCTGTTCCAGTGGGCCTGGGAGGCGGGGCTGAAGCCCAGGGCTGAGGGGCCTCCACTTAGAATCCGGAGAGTGTGGCCTCCACTCAAAATCCCGAGAGTGTGGCCAATACCTAGAGTCTGGAGGGCAGGGCTATTGTGTGAATGATCTCAGAGAGCAGAAGATTATTTTCAAAGCCTTGAGGGCTAATGTAATGTGTTCTGCAGACTTGCTTGGTGCCTGTTATCCTTCTCTCCAGTTTCTCCCATTTGTAACAGAAATGTCTAACTTGTGCCTGTTCTGTCATTGTACTTTTGGAAGCAGATAACTTGTATTCTAGGTTTCACAGATGAAGAGGAGTTTTTGGATTTTGGACTTGGAGTTAAGACTTTTGCTGTGATATGATGAGATGAATATGTTTTGCATGCTGCAAGGACATGAATTTTGGGAGGCCAAAGGGTGGAGTGTCGTGGTTTGAATTGTGTCTCCCAAAAATATCTGTTAACTTGGCTGGGCCATGATTCCCAGTATTGTATGATTGTGTACCATTTTGTAAATCTGATGTGATTTCCTTATGTGTTGTAAACTCTATCACTATGATGAGTTTATATGTGATCTCCTTATGTGTTGTAAACTCTACCACTATGATGAGGTTATACTGATGAGGTATACAAGATTGGATAGTGTCTGAAGCCAATCTCTTCTGAGATATAAAAGACAGAAGCCAACAGAGACACATGCGAACCTTGTACCACCAAGAAAGCAGTGCTGGGAGCAGAGCATGTCCTTTGGACCTGAGGTTCCTGCACAAAGAATCTCCCAGACCAAGGGAAGATTGATGACACAGACCTGCCTCCAGAGTTGACAGATAAAGCATTCCCCTGGAGCTGATGCCCTGAATTTGGATTTGTAGCCTACTGGACTATGAAAGAATAAACTTCTCTTTGTTAAAGCCATCCTCTTGTGGTATTTCTGTATAGCAGCACTAGATGACTAAGACAACAAACACTTTGAGGGACAGAGTAGCAGGGACAGAGGTCTGGGGATCATGCTTCAGGGGACATCTAGGTCAGTTGGCATAACAAAGTTTATTAAGAAAATGTTCTGTATCCTACTTTGGTGAGTGGCATCTGGGGTCTTAAAAGCTAGCGAGTGTCCATCTAAGGTGCATCAATTGGTCCCAACCCACCTGGAGTAAAGGAAAATGAAGAACACCAAAGACAAGAGGAAAGTATTAGCCCAAGATACAGAGAGGGCCACATAAACCAGAGACTGCATCAGCCTGAGACCAGAAGAACTAGATGGTGCCTGGCTATCACAATGACCATCCTGACAGGGAACACAACAGACCATCCCCGACAGAGCAGGAGAAAAGTGGGGTGCAGAACTCAAATTCGTATAGAAACACTAGACTTAATGGTTTGATTCAGACTGGAGGGACCCCAGAAGACCTGGCCCCCGGACTCTCTGTTAGCCCAAAACTGAAACCATTCCCAAGGCCAACACTTCAGACAAAAATTACACTGAACTATTGGACATAAAACGATACTCGTGAAGAGTGTACTTCTTAGCTCAAGTAGATACGTGAGACTAAACGGGCAGCTCCTGTCCGGAGGTGAGATGAGAAGGGAGAGGGTCAGGAGCTGATTGAATGGCACAGGAAATCCGGGGTGGAAATGAGTATGCTGTCACAGTACAGGGAGAGTAACTAGGGTCACATAACAATGTATGTATAAATTTTTTTAATGAGAGACTAACTTAAACTGTAAGTGTTCACTTAAAATACAACAATAAAATAAAAAAAAGAATCACCTGGGGATCTTGTTAAACTGTAGATTCTGATTCAGCGTATTGGGATGGAAATGCAAATTTTCAGCAGGGTTTGAACTGGAATGAACTGGTTGGAAGCCCTGTCAGTTGTCTCCTGTCTACCAGCTGGCTCTCTTGTCCTCAGTTCCCACATGACCTATTTGGACTTGGCTTTGGTTTTCCCTGGCTCTGCCTTAAGTACATAATGCCCTTTCACTTTCATGTCTACTGCCGTTGTCTCAGTCTCCCAGATTCCCTACCCCCAGTTTACCCTATCCCAACTCACCTGTTCAGGCCAGGCCACAGTGGGTCTTTGGCAGCCTGAAGATTGGCAACTGTATGTATTTTACCTGCTACTCAGACGTGTCAGTGTGGCAGGCCACTGCAGAATTGAAGGGAACAGACTGCCGCGCAGCAGTCCTGCAAGTTTGTGGCCCAGGAAAGTGGAGGTCAGCTTCTGTATCAGGCCATTGAACATACTCCTCCAGGATCTTAAACATAGCCCTCAATCACCTTCATAGTTCATTTCAACTTACTGTTCCAACCTTCACCAAAGTTCTTGCTGTCCTCCCATACCCCACAGACTCTACTGCCTCTGTGTCTTCGCTCATACACTTCTCAACCTATGGAAATCCTACCACATTTCTCAGCCCAGCCATCTCTGAAGGACTGTCCTCTTGTAAAGCTTCCTCTGATCCTGAGTGATTGAAAAAAAAAAAAATTGCCTACAGATTCCTCCAATCCCTGCATGTAAGTCTCTTTGCAGTGTGACATTGCAGCTCCTCTCATCAAAAGATGGAGTCCTTTTCTCTTCCTCTTGAATCTTTGGCTTGACTATGCAACTTTCTTTGGCCAAATGGAACATTAGCAAATGTGACACAAGAAGGGGCTTGAAAAGTATTAGTGCATTAGGGCTACTCTCTCTTGCTGATTGTCGTTGTTAGCTGTCATCAAGTCCTCCTCCAACTCACGCACAATGAAACCAAATGCTGCCTGGTCCTGCACTATCCCCATCATCAGTTCTGGATGAAACCATTGTGATCTATAGGTTTTTACTGGCTGATTTTTGGAAGTAGATTGCCAGGCCTGTCTTCATAGTCCGTCTTTATCTGGAAGCTCCCTTGAAACCCATTCAGCATCATAGCAACACGCAAGTCTCCCCAGACAGATGGGTGGCGGTACTGCATGAGGAGCATTGGCCAGGAATCGAACTCAGGTCTCCCACATGGGAGATGAGATTTCTACCACTGAACCAATACTGTCCTCTGTCTTGCTGATACAAACCCTTTTACTACCATGTGAATGAGACTAGATGATCCTCAAGGATGAGAGACCATGACAGAAGTTCCAGCCTTCACAGTCACCCTAGCCATTTCAGATGTGTGTAATGCCATCCCAGATCACCCAGCCCTACTGAGCCAACCCCCGACAGAGACATGCTCAGCCAACCACAGAATTGTGAGAAAGAATAAATACTTATTATTTCAAGCCACTAAATTTTGGAGTGGTTTGTTATGAGGAAAAAACTGACTGGTATAACATTCTTTCTCATTCCCTCATGTTGGACTCTTGGTCCTCTTTTGAACTCTCATGTATTTTATCAGTATCATTCACTAGTCATTATCACTTTCTTCCTTTTCTTACAGTCATTTATGGAAACATCCAACCTATACAGGAGAATACATTCCTTGAGGACTGAATTCATGTTTGATTCATTTTTGTATTTCCTCCAGCCTCAACCCTCACAGCATCTATCATGATCCCTGGCATGGAGCAAGCACTCAAAAGTGTTTGTGGAGTGAATCAGTGAATGAGAAGTAACATAGAAGAGTGACTTAAAATAGACTTTGGAATTTCTGGATTAAAACCCCAGTTCTGCCACTTATTGTGTCTCTCTGAGAAAATTTATTAACCCATTTTTCAGCTTCAGTTTCTATCTATAAAAGGTGTTGGTAGAAGACCCCCATCATGGAATTCTTACAAGGATTAAATGAGTTCACATAATGACTGAGAGGCTCCCATTGCTGCCGCCAGTCCATCTAGCATGCCGAGTTCACTTTCCTCATCTGTCTCCACTCTCTACTTCCACCAAAGAGCATCCTGTGACTCATCTACTAGTAACAGAATCTAATTTTCAATCAACTGACCTAATAATCTAACACAGAGAGATGGCTGCACTCTCCCAGGGCTCTTACCCACTTTGAAGCATAGAGACTTTGAAAAGGGGGCTTTCAGGAGATGTTATTTTTGCTCTTAGCTGCCATCAAGTCGATCCCTGACTCATGGTGACCCCATGCACAATGGAAGAAAACACTGCCCTATCCTGCACCATCCCCGTGATAACTTGTGGATGGGACCGTTGTGATCCATAGGGTTTTCATTGACTGATTTGCAGAAGTAGATCATCAGGCCTTTCTCTCTAATCTGTCTTAGTCTAGACCTTCTGTTGAAGCCTGTCCAGCATCACAGCAACATGCAAGCCTCCACTGACAGGTGGTGGCTGCTTATGAGGTGCACTGGCTGGGAATCGAACCCAACTGTCCCTCATGAAAGGTGAACATTCTACCACTGAACTACCACTGACTCATTTCAGGAGATCCAAAAAACCTATCACCACTGAGTCGATTTCGACTCGTAGAGACCCTATAGGACAAAATAGAACTGCCCTATTCAGTTTCCAAGGCTGTAATCTTTACTGAAGGAGCTCTGGTGGCACAGTGGTTAAGCGCTCAACTGCGAACCAAAAGGTCTGTGGTTCCAACCCACCAGCTGCTCCATGGGAGAAAGATGTGGTAGTCTGCAATTGCCTCTGTCTTAGCTTATGATACAGACAGAAAGCAGAGCCAGAGGCTTCTGGATTGGTAGTTTATTTAGAGGTTGATCCCAGGAATCAGGGTGAGTAGCTGGCAGCATGAAAGAAGAAGGAAAGCCTTCACAAGGGAGTGTGGTTGAGGTCACCACTGTGAGCAACTGGGACCCACCTGGACCTTCAGAGGAGTGTGTGGAATACGGCTCATACCTAAAGCCTGAGGCTTGCCCATATCCCATCCTCCAAAGGCTGAGGGCTGCTCCCACAGCATCCACTCCCCTGCATACCCAGGTCATTAATGCACAGTTGTCAACAGTCTCCACCGGCCTCTGTGCTTGGAGAAGCCCTGGGGGAGAATGCACTGAGGTTAGTGTACTTGAGGTTAGAATAAGGTGAGTTGGGGCCCACTTGGAAGTGTCCAGCCCAGCCATGACTAGCATTTAAGATGAGGCTGAGCAGGTATGGGGCAGGGCAGCCAAGGTTTCAGATAACTTGACTGGTCTATCCTCATCAACTCCGCTCCTTGCTGTTCTCTACAGAGTAGCTCCAGTGATTTTTTGTTTCTTCAAAATGTAAAACGGATCTGTCACAGATACTCTCTCAACCATCAGGGCATAAATGCGTTCTATAGATAAAGAGCACAAAGCTAATATAGCCTAGGTGGCCTCGTCTCAGCCTTGCCCATCTTTGCTGCCATTCCCACCTCTTCTATGCCTACCCCAATTTACTCCCTGCATTTGGGCCACCCCACCATTTTTCTGTTTGGTCAAAACTGCTGTGCCTACACCAACCACAGGGCTTCTGCATATGCAATTCCCTCTTTCACCAGTAAACCCCTATTTGTACTTCACCTCTCAGCTCAAGCTTCACATTCACAGAGGAGAATTTATGACTCCATCTCCAGGCTAGGCCAGGGTCCCTTGTCAAGTGTCTTAAATAACCATACCCTCTGCCTTTAGACCCAGGGAACTAGTGACGGCATTTGCCTGGAGGGAGGGAAGGGGTGCTGGCTGTATAGCTGGAGGACAAGACTGAGAGCATGACTTACTTCTCACTGTATACCCTTTAGGACCTTTAGAAATTTATACCATGCTCTTGTGCTACTAACTAAAAATATTAGATTAAAAAAAAAAAAGGCCAACTAATAAGACAAATTCAAAAGTCCTAATTGATTAAGTTATTTTTCTGGAAGATCCCTCTTTCCTAGATCCCCTGCCATACCTAAGTCTTCTTCCTCTTCTTCATCCATTCACATTCAAGGTAGTGTCTTATTGTCTTCTGGAGACCAGACTGGGAGATCTTATCTTCCTGCTTCTTTGAGTGTATGTGCTGCCCTTTCTTCAAGATTTATACCCCACCCACTTCTTCAAGGGCTTGAGGTGGTTGAGAGTCTGAAATATCATGTAGGGTGAGATATCTGAGGATAAAACTTAAGGAAACTCCCAAAAAGCAGACATAGATGTTTCAATCACCTGATTTGAACAAATCACAAAATTTGGCAATAAACGTGACTTTTAAACTCTGGCAACTAAAACAAAACAAGGGAAAGTTCTCTGATTTGGAGAAATTACTTCTAGAAGTGACTACGTTTCATAGGTTCAGGAAGAGCTGCCGATTTTGAACCTTCCAAAGGTCCAGCTTGTCTTCCCTAATCACTCAGTTACCTCCTTCTCCTGCATTCCTGCTCTTCAGCTCTCCCCTTCTCAGACACCCCACTCTGCCTTATGTTGCCCTGACTCTTCTTTGCCTTGCGTGGTCTCTCCTTTCCCTTTTCCTCTCTTCCCCCTTTTTTCTCAGCCTTTTTTCCTCTGCATTCTCTTTTCTCTCCCCTTCTCCTTGACTCTCTGTCTCCTCCTCATCGTTTTCCACAGCTCTCTCTGTCTCCTGCCCATTTCTTACACATTCTACAAGCTTCCTCTCCTTTAGATTTCACCACCCCAAGTGCTCACAGCAATTTGGAAGACTTGGAAGGGAAGAGAAGAGAATTGAGTGATCCTAAACGTTTCACCCCCTCCCATCTCTCTTCCCGAGGGATTCTGAGTATTCCAGGATTCTGAGTGCTTCTGGCTGCATTCCAAATAGGAGTGAGGAGCAGCTTACACTGGGGCTATTTAGGGAGGGTGGGAAGGCTTCCTCCCTCCCCATGCTGTCCGACACTTTCAGCCTGGCACACCTGAGGCCCAACTGCGAATCCTGTGCCCAGGTATGTGCGGCCTTTCCCACGGCTCCCACTCAAAGCAGATAATGAAGACTATGGCCCCTCCTCCAGAAAAATCGCTCTGCAAGTGGGTGTTTCAGGCAGGTAAGCCACCAGTGACTGCCCTTTAGGTGGTTTTAGCAGCAACTGAGCAGACAGGTCTGTTAGAGGGAGTCATCCCCTGTCTGCCAGAATAGCAGAGCCAGTTGTTAGTCTTGTTATCATTTACCTCCAGGGGTGGAGATGCAGGACAGAGACTAGGGAGTTAATTTCCATGTATGAGAAAGACTCAGTCCTGAAGTTTTCAGAATTTCTATAGCACTGAATGACAGAGTTCTTTTTCCCTCCAAAGGAAAACATAAATAAAAAATAAAATTATTGGGGCGTTCCAGCAAAATGGCACTCTAGGCAAAAGCATCATGCCGTCCCTCCACAGCAAAGATCCAAAAAACTAAGCCGAACAGAAAATACAACAATCCTGAAACCCTAAAACATAAAATGAAAAGATAAAGAACTCAGCCAAGCACCAAATGGAGTGAGAAAACTGACAGAGAACAGAGAGCGAGGAGAGATTCAGGCAGAGGTCCCTACCAGCTAACGCAGCGCAGATCTGCCATCTTGGACTCCTATCGGAGACCAGAAAATGGGGTATGAGAAAGCAGCTTCAAGAAGCTTCCAGCAGGAGACAAAACAACCGGTAATCTGCGATATACGCTTTCCCACCCCCACCCTTCTTCACCCCCACTCGGCCTCCTCTGCTTCCTGTGGCCACAATCTCTTGACCGGGAAACACCAGCTGCTTGGATTCCACACACCCGAATGGGCCAACTCTCTGCGTGCCATTTGTTGACTGCTGGTGTTGCTTTTTTTTCTGCTTCTTTTGATTTCTCACCACCACCCCCTGCTTTTGCTCAATACCTCACTCCGGGCACCATCTTTGCTTCTTCCTGAGGGGCTGCAGAGCTCCGGTGATTTGTGATATACGCTTTCCCACTGCCTACCCTTCTTCACCCACACTTGGTCCCCTCTGCTTCCCACGGACACAGTCCCTTGTCCAAGAAACACCAGCCCACACTAGCTGGCTCTCTGAGTACCATTTGTTGGCTGCTAGTGTTGCTTTTTTTTCTGCTTCTTTTGATTTCTTCCTTACCTCTCACAACCTCCCCCTCCTTTC
>NW_004444000.1:6173516-6201572 GCF_000243295.1 Trichechus manatus latirostris | reverse complement strand
AAATAAATAAAATACAATTATCTACTTCACAGGTTGACCACCCCGCTGTCAGTTTGTCATACTGTGGTGGCTTGTGTGTTGCTGTGATGCTGAAAACTACACCACCGGTATTTCAAATACCAGCAGGTCAACGATAGTGGACAGGTTTCAGCGGCGCTTCCAGACTAAGACAGATGACGAAGAAAGACTGGTGATCTACTTTTGAAAATTAGCAAATGAAAACCTTATGGATCTGACTGGCTTGATTTGGGAACATCATCAGGAGGAATTACTCACTAGAGGACATCATATTTGGTGAAGTAGAGGGCCAGCGAGGGCAAGGGAGACCCATGGTGAGATGAAATGGCACAAAAGTCACAATGATGGACTTGAACATGCTGCTGGTTATGAGGATAATGCAGGACTGGGCAGCACTTGGTTCTGTTGTGCATAATGTCTCCATGAGACTGAGTCGACTTGACAGCAACTGACAACAACTTTAAGTTCAACTGCATTTTCTCCTATTTAACAACATAAGGCCAGATGCCTCTGAGCCTAGAGATCCTGTGCAAATGTGGAGCCCGCTCCCGCCGAGGCAGCCCACCATGCAGAGATTTATACCCACTCTGCCATGACAATGGGAACCTATGTGGGGTCCTTCCAATTTAGTCCAGGGCCAAAGGATATCAGCTAGCACCCCCAAAGCAATAGAAGTCTTTTTATTTTTTTATTCTTGCTTGACATGTTTTAGAACTGTGTCTGAGAGGAATATCTCGGGAGCTTTATAGATGCGGCTTGTGGGTTGTGACTTTGGGGAGAGAAGGGACTAGAGGAGGAGGAAATGGGAAGAGGTTGGTTTGAGTGAGGGGAGTAGCGACAAAAAATAAAGTGGGATCGTGTGTATAGCTGAGGGAGAAACAAATCCTTTGAGATGGGTATGTTGGATTTGGACAGGCTCTGGATGGGAGCAGGGGATTCAGCATATTAGAGGTAAAGATTTTCAATCTCCAGAAGCGTCTTTTTCTGCATTTGATCCAAATCTGCTTTCATTTGTTCCTTTACTCATTCATTCATTCCTCAGGAAATCTTTACTGAACATTGTGTTTGTCTTCTGGGCCACCATAACAAAGTACCACAAACTGGGTGACTTAAAACAGCAGAAATCTTTTCTCTCACAGTTATGGAGGCTAGGAGTTTGAAATTAGGGTATCATTCATGTTGATCCTTCTGAGGGCTCTGAGAAACAATCTGTTCCAGGCCTTCTCCTAGCTTCTGATCCCTCCTAGCCAGTGATCCCTGGCATTCCTTGGCTTATAGCATCATTATCATTACTCCAATCTTTGTCCCCATCTTCACATGGCTGTCTTCCCTCTGCGTCTCTCTCTGTGTCTCTTCTCTTTTATAAGGACACTACTTAGATTGGATTAGGATCAATAGGTTCATTATGAGTCGGAATTGACTCAATGGCAATAGATTTGTTTTTTTTTGTTTGTTTTTTTTTACTCCAGTATGACCTCATGTTAACTGGTAACATCTTCAAAGACCTTGATTACAAACAAGGTCACATTCTCAAGTACTGGGGGTTAGGGCTTCAACGCATCTTTTTGGGGGACACAATTCAGTTCCTAACAGGCATTTACTATGCCCCAGCTACTGGGGATACAGCAGTTAGAAAGACTGCATTTGTCTTCTCCTCAATGAGCTTTTGGTCTGGTACCATCCTCTTTGCCTCCCTGAGGAAGGGCAGTGGCAGCCGAGTTATTCCACATCTGACATCTAATGGGGCCTTCATGGTTGGGGGAGCTGGGCACAGAGTGGCCAGTTGGAGAGGGTGCTCCTCCACACATACAATCACTGTGGGGTACAGCAGACAACAGGATGAAGGGGCTGGGAAAGCAGAGCAGAAGGAACAGTGACTCTGCCAAAAACTGGACTTAAATGGAAAAGACTCAGGCAAGCAATGGTTTATTAAATTAGGTTGTTTGACAAAACAAAAAATCTAGCCTGGAGAGGAGAAGATGTGGGGTAGACATAGCATGTATCACTATCTTCAAATATCTGAGGGATGCCATGTTGTTGTTAGTTGCTGTTGAGTCAATTCCAACTCTTGGCGACCCCATGTGTGCAGAGTAGAACTGCTCCATAGGGTCTTCAAGGCTGTGACGTTTTAGAAGCAGATTGCTAGGCCTGTCCTCTAAGGTATCTCTGGGTAGGTTTGAACCACCAACCTTTCGGCTAGTAGACCGACACTTAACCATTTGCACCACACAGCAACTCCAAGGAATGCTATAGGGAAGAAGAAATAGATTTATCTGTAGTGGCTCCAGAGGACAAAGTCTGCAATGCTGGCTAGAAGTTATAGGAAGATAATTTTGGCTTGATGTAAAGAAAAATTATCTTAAAAATTGAGCCACCCCAAAATGCATGAGCTGCCCCACAAGGTAATGAGTTCCCAGTCCCTGGAGGCAGACGAGCAGTGTCTGAATGGCCCTGGTGGTGATGCTGCAGGAGAGGTGGCTGCCTGCATGGAAGGTGGGCCTAGACAATTTCCAACGTCACTTCTAGTTCAATGCTCTATGATTCTATGAAACACTTAGCAATTTTATTTTAAAAGCTGTGACCACTTATTGTTAATTTAAGGGTTCCTTTCCCATAAGGTTTTCTGTTGAGGAAGAAAAAACCTTTCAATACTCATCCCTTCTTTGCTGAAAACTCATCACAGGGCACCTCTTTCCTTGAGTGCCTCACCCTAGTAACTCTGGACAAACAGGGCCTGGTACCTTGAAAACACAGGGCAATTACATAAAGGCTTCTGAGTTTCTGGAAGGCCCTTTCTGTCCTTGTCCCTGATCCATGGTTCATTTTAGAAGGTGTTCTGAGATCTTAATTCTTATTTACTTTTCTCAGTTTGAAGAGGCAGGAGTTAAATGGCAGTGGGTGAGTGGCAACAAGAAATATATAGCCTTGCTCTCTGGGAAAGGTGCATAATCCGAGTGGTACCTGAGGTCCCTCAGGTATCATCTCTGTAGGCAGAAAGGGCAGGCCCTTAAGATCTCTGGAGCAAGGTGGATGGTGCCTGGGATGGCCTTGCTGGCAGTGGTAAGCCTGGTGCACTGGATCACAGGATCCTGCCTGGCTTTCTGGAAGCCACTGAGGGACACAGATCTGAACCCCTTGGATAAAGGCCCTGCACTCATATACTATGGGTGTGCTATCTATCTGGGGGGAGGGAAGGGTGTGACTCATGAACTTGACCTTTGACTCTCTTTGGCGGCCTGAGGGTGGGTAGTGACTGATGGTGATTTTGCAGAAAGCTTCCCTTCCCAAGCCTGAATGTGAGATGGCCAGCTTGCCTCACAGACTGCACACGGCTGCCATCTCCTGGAACTTGCCAAATCCAGCAGCTTCCAGACTCTAGGCCTGTACTTGTGCAGGCAACAATGCAGGGAGCGGTAACGGAGCAACTGGGGGTCTTTGGTAACCCACTGTTCCATCCTTTGTACTCAGGAGCCCAAGGCTGGAGGTGGAGCCTGGGTACAGGTGGGCTCCCATCCTCAACATGAACCATCTGGGGGTTTACAGAGCTAAGCCAGATGGTAGGAGATGGGATGTCCTCACTGTCATCTTTGATTGATCACGCCCCTCTTCTCATGCACACTGTGGCCTCTTTATCTTTCCCAACCCGTGTTTCCTTTGTCCCAGAGCAAGGTGTTACCACAACCTGCTCATAAGGACCTGATATTGCCCCGACACCTAGTGTCCCTGTGAGGTAGGTGCCCACAGTGGAGAAGGAGAGATATTCAGAGACACTGGCCCTTTATGAGGACTCTTAGTGACTCCGGAGCCAGAAGTAAACAGCTGGACTGATAGAGGTCATCTTCTCCAATGGTCTTGGAGAAGGAAGTCAAGTTTCAGTCATCACATATAACGTGTCCAACAGCCTCACCAGTAGGCTCAATGCTCCAGAGGGTTTATCCCCCCAGGCAGCCCTCTTTGGTATCTCCTTCACCCTGGAGTCAGGCCCTTTCTAGCCCCATTAGGCTCAACTTTGGTTGGAGCCATCTTGCTCAAGCTCTTAACGAAATCCTCTCTTCGACATTTGCTCACCCAGGGCCCCGGGGTCCCAGATCAACCTAGTTCTGGACCAAGCTCCAATCCCCAAACCTATAGGCCAGTGTAGTCAGGAAGTCTCTAGAATGCCAAGTGACGTATTTGCAAGTGGGAGGGGTGGGTGGCCTTGCCAGGGGGCTCTGCTGCCATTTGACCTGTTTCACATCTGGCTGGGGTTGGGAGTCCAGGCAGTGGGCCAGATTCAGCTGTGTCCACTGGCCTCGGCACAAGGGCTTTGTCATGAAATTTGGCAAAGGGCTACTAAATCCTTTCTGTTACTTCAGGGTAAAGGCTGGGGGAGGAATGAGCTCTGGCTGTCCTGTCTGGAAGTGTAGGTAGGTGAGCTCAATGTGCAGGGAAAGGAGAAGAGGTGAGGATGGTCTGGCTGCATCATTGAAGACCAAAGACTCAAGGAAGTATATGGAGGACTAGAACTCAGCTAGGGCAGAGAGGTTTTCCTAAGCCAGTCTGGAGAAACTACTTAAGCTGTATAGATAGCTCTACAGAGAGGATAAGTCCCCTAAGGATATCAGCCACATCATACATTTATTTGAATTCCCTCATGTAACCCAGGACAGTACTTTACATACAGTACACAAGTCAGCACAATGGTCAAGAAAGACTGTGGGTCTGACTCCCTGTTCTGCTACTCAGCCATGTGACTTGGGCAAGTTAATTGCCCTCTTGGTGCCTCGGTGTCCTCATCTGTTAGATGGAAATGATAATAGTACCTACCTTATAAGATTGTTGTGAGGATTAAATGAGATGATAAGAAATTTGAACAGTGCCTGGCATATCAGCTATTATTACTAGGCACAAAATAGGCATTGCTTGAACGAATTGGCTGAAGTTCAGGTGGAACTGTACCGTAGGAGAGCCAAGCTCTTCGTTTTGGGCCCCTTATCTCCAGCACTTGCCCTTACCCTTGTGTTTGACAACTATTTTACCTTGCTGTTGTTGTTGTTGCTAGGTGCTGTCGAGTTGATTCCGACTTACAGCGACTCTATGTATTTTACCTACTGGGGAGTTTTTAAATTATTTAAATCATCTGACCAAGATAGCTCAGAAGAAACTCACACATACATTGAAAATTCTTCAAATGAGGCAGTTCTCTGGGACCAGGTATTTGCTGCAGCCATAGACTATACAACTCAGCACCCAGGGCTGGGGGTAGTTCTCTCAGTCCACGAAGCTACAGCTGCCCAGGCAGTGGCCCTGAGCCGATTCCCGGCAGGAGGGATGGGGTTTGAAGCTTAATCCCTGCCTCCTCATCTAGCTCCCCTTGGGGCCAGAGGCAGGCATAGAGCCGCCACTTGGGCTGTGGACCAGAATACAGCTAACTTATCTCCTTGGGAACTTGTACATAGCCCTTAGCATCCTAGCCCTATGTGCTGGCCATCGAGGAAGCTGGCCATAAGGTGACAGAAGTCATAGGTTGTGTCACAGGTCTGCTGTCCAGGGAAGGCCTCAGGGCTGGGAAGGCATGCGGAGGGACGGGCCTGAAGGTGACCTGGCCTGGGCATCATGTCAAGAGGGGGAGGCCCTGGCCCAAGACCCCACACTCAGCACGGACCATCACTATCCCCTCTTTCCAAATTAACTCACCAACAAAACTCAGAATGTGTGGATGCAGAGCTGTGCCTCCCTCAGCCCTTCCTTGCCTGTGCTGAGCTCATCTGTGGCTCGGGCCTGGGCCTCACAGCTACTCTGCCAAGTCCCTCGGCTTCCCTCCGCCCTCAGTCACTGGTGGAACACGAGCAGAATGATCACTGGCCCAGCTGTTAGGAATCATTTGGAGGATGAAAACAATTCAACCTGGCAGGGCGCCCACCACCAAATCCTGCCCCCCCACCCCTTCCGCCCTCAGCTCATTGTTCTTTATCCTTTCCCTAGTCACCTTTTCTGTCCATCCTCAGACCGCCTCAGAACATTGGCCAAAAAGGCACTGGGTCCAAAGATGCTCACTCAGGCCTGTGCACCTGGTGACTCGGAGGTGCTGACGAAGGGTAACTGGATCCGGATGCATCCCTCACCCCCCTGGAGTCTGAGCCACATTCAGCCAGAATCCCAGCATCTGTGTGCGGTGACACTGCCAAGCAGTGTGCTTTGCTGGAGCTGTCCTCACTGCTCTCTGGGCCACTGCACTCTGGGCTCTGTGGTAGCAGAGGTGGAAACCGAGTCACAGCTAAGGGAGGCTGTGAGCAGCTTGGCTACCCCCACCGCCCCAGGCCAGCCCCAGGCGCTGCATCCCAGTGACACTCAAAACGACGCTGAAATCAAAAAGCAATGCCTCAGATGATTTGGGGCTCCCTGCACAGGCAGAGGAAACCCTGGTGATGTAGTGGTTAAGCGCTATGGCTGCTAACCAAGAGGTCGGCTGTTCGAATCCACCAGGCGCTCCTTGGAAACCCTTTGGGGCAGTTCTACTTTGTCCTATAGGGTTGCTATGAGTCAGAGTTGACTCAACGGCAATGGGTTTAGGTTTTTTTTTTTTTTTTATTTTGCACGGGCAGAACTGACTGAAGAAGGATCTAGAGCTAGCATAGGCCCTGGGGCTGTGGACTCCAGACAGTGGAGCCAGGAGAGGGGGTGATAAGGTCATCTTTGGTCCATTTTTGTTCCAGTGCTCCACACAGCTCCCTAACTCCACTAAACAGTATCTTTCCCCAGCTGTGTCCCAGTATCTATAGCTGTGCCTCTCAGTAAATACATCTCGTCTCCCTGACAGCTGGTGCCCATCATCTGCCCGCATCACTGGGGCAGGAGCAAGGGGTGGCTTTTAGGAGCTTGACAGCCCTTTCTGCTCCAGCTCCAGGATGGCCTTGGGGCTGGGGGTAGAGACCTGAGGAGTGAATGTTATGTATCCCAGGTCCTAAATCTCCCCGACTGTCACCCTGCTCTGCCTACCTTCCATGGTGCTGCCCACAGCCCTGGCCACCCAGTGACCAGATACTGCCCTCTTCTCTCTCCTCCTCAATCCTTTCTTCATGTAAGGTGGTCATATTCATTCCTCTGCCTGAAACTTGCTTTAAGTATCAAAGTCTTGGGATTGGTGAGGTTGCACAACATGAGTGATGTAATTGGTTTCACTAAATTGTACATATGAAATTGCACATATGAAAAATGTTGAAACGGTAAATGTTGTGTTATCTATATTTTTAGAACAATAAAAAAGCTCTTAAGATAAAGAAACAAAATTCTAAGATGGCATTTCTGGTATCAACAAGGGTGAAGGCCTGTCTTGGGTGCTGGGGGTGGGCCAGCCTCACTCAGAGTTTCCCCTTATCCTTCTAGTGGTCCTGGGGGAGATGGGTCCCAGCAAGGCCCATGCAGAGTGTGAAGGCTGATGACAGGGGCACAGGGGGAGCTGAAAAACACAGCTTAGAGCTCATTTCTTCTCAGCGTATCCCCTTACACAAGCTGCCTGTCCTGTTGTGAAGGAGACTGCCCCGCCCTCTAGCACAGCTGCCTGGGTGCGGCTGGGAGGGGCGGGGCCGTGGGACAGATGATTCCAATTTAATGCAGCATTTGGAGAGAATTCTGTTCCACTTGCTCAGTTTTCAGTGCCCCCGCCTCCATTTCCTAAACCCTATTCTATCAGTGGTGGAGGAGAAAGACATGTTTCCATAGCAACTCCACCATGAGAGACAAATCAGCCACACAGAGCAATCTGTGTTTCATCTGGAAGAGGGCACTAGGCTGGGTAAAGAGATGGAGGCCCAGCAAAATCTCAGGGTGGGACCTCAGACACCAGAGAAGGTACCGAGTACAGGGCAGCACCAAAGATGATTCACACACCTGTTCATTGCCTGGTTTCCATTAGGCAAGCCTCATCTCCTTGGGCTCTAGGCCCACTGGCCTGTGTTTATTTTTATGGCTGATGTAACCCAACCGGACTGATGAGTCTGGATCTCCCTCTTTTTCTTACAATGTTTCCTGTTAGGTTGAATGTGTTCAAGGTTTCTGTGCATATTCATTTTCCATTAGACAATGCCTCAGTGGGCCATGGTCTCTATTTCATCTTCCAAGGTCAATGATGGGGAGCCCAACGACCCAGATGAGTTGATAGAAAGCACAGCCTGGTTGCTCATAGTCAAAGGCTCAATCCAAAGGAAGGGATCTTTAGGAAAGATTAAGGGTTCTAGTTTAATCTTCTGCACCCTTTTGGAGTTGTGCAAGTTGAGTTTCTACAGAAGAAATTGTTAGCTGAACTTGGTGGCCCAGCCCATAGCCAGAATGAAATGTTCAGGAAAGGTGTTTCTAGGAGGCATGCTCCTTCAAAAATTTCCAACACTTGGCTTGAGGGTGGGGATAAATTGACCCTCGCAGCTCTCCAAGTTTCTGGTCCTGTGTGTTTCCTTGGGGACCAATATACCAGCCTAGTTCTGGGCCTCCCCAAAACTAATGGTTCTGGGTTTGGAAAAATTCTCAAATGTAATCTCCTCTAAGGTTTTTGTACTTCACTTGGAACTCCATTGGGTCTTTTAAAGTAGATTGAATCCATATGTTTCTGATTCATTTATACTTAACTCATCAGAATGTTCCCCTTTTTTATGAGTGACTTGTTGTCTTAAGATGCCTTTACAGTCTTGTTTATAATCTTTTTTTTACCCCTTAGAAACAAGATACCATGTTGTGTAAAGGGATTGGGGGGAGGTGTGAAGTCTTCTAACTTCATTTCTGAGTGTTGTTTGGGTTCACAAGAGGAAATGCAGATTTCCAGCAAAGCTGCTTGGTGTGAGTGTCAAAATATTTTTCTTTTTGCTCTGAGCAAAAATCCATCAGGGCAGATATCCAGACCCCTCTTCCTAGATTGGAAACTCTGTGAGTGCTCTCACTGCTTATCAATGTGTACCTTGGGCAAATTACTTCATCTCTTTGGCCCTCAATGCCTTCATCTGTGAAAGGGGGATGATAATACTCCCTACCTTATTTGGCTGTTGTATTAATAGTGTTTGAAGTTGTTATAAAAACATGATCAATACAAAACTAGTTAATCTAAACACGTTGAAGCCCATGCATTGCTCTATACTTTTCTTTATACTCCATCTCTCTTGTCCCTTACCTCCAATTAATCCTTCAAGACTCAGCTCAAACATCACCTATTCTCAGGCCTTCCCTACCCATAAAGCCATGACCCTCAACAATAGTCCTCCAGTCTCTCCTCTGTGCCACTGAACCTCTTGTACTTTTCTCTACTGCCAGACTCATCACTTGCTAGCTCTGCGTGTACATGGCCCGAGCTCCACTTCTACAAAATTGAGAGCTCCTTGAGGTCAGTCAGTAATTGGCATTCATCTTGGTATTTCCAAGGCCCAGGAAAGAGTCAGCCCATAAAAGGTTCTCAAGAATAGTTTGAAATTGAGTATATAAAGACAGTAAAAGGGACACAATGCTGCCCGTTCTTTTTGGATTCAGGATGAATCCAGTTAACTCTATCTGGCTTTGTAAGAAAGTAAAGCAGAGCTGAATGTGATCAGTAAGATTTATCATTTTGTTCCAAGCATTATTAAGTTAATGTAAATTAGCAGGTAGCTTCTAAAATCAATTTCTTCACTAACTATATCAGCTTCCGCAGTCACTCCCAGTTTTCGGTGACAAAACTAGGGATTCCTAACCCACCGGAGAAGATGTTATGATAATTATCAACGTCCTGTAGTAGAACTCCAGGCTATTACTCTTTTTAAGGTTTATCAGGTGCAACAGGTAAGAGGAAATTCTGTTCCCATTTTAATGAAGAAGTTTATTGTCAACACTGATCCTCTCTCCTCTCTCTCCATCCATACCGTTTGAATACAAGGCTTGGGAAATGAAAAGTACCTCCTTAAATATTAGGCATCACTGTGAACCATTGAATGTCAGATATGTGGAAGTGCGGTATGACTGTGTTAGAGACTGTGGTTCTTGGGGTGTGCAAAGAGGAAGTGGAAAAGGTCATTGCCTTTAAGGATTGCTTCCAAGCACGAGATTAGGATACACAACTAACTGCACAATGAAGAAGAGTGTTACGATTGCTATAACAAAGACACAAAGTACGGGTACCAAGGAAGGAAAAATAAACTTTGACTAGTGCAATCTGGGGAGGCTTCATGGGGAAGAGAGGGTAACATTTCACCTGACCTTTGAAGTACAGCTAGGACTTGATGGACAGTGATGGGGAAAGACTCCAGTCAAAGGGAACAGCCTGAGCATAGTTCATGAGGTGGACAAGTGAACAAAAATTTGGAACATCAAACAGACCAGTGAGGCTGGGAAGAACAGAGTCAGAAATAAGGCCAGAAAGGCAGACTTGAGCTAGGAAGTTAAGGAATCAAGACTTCATTCTGCAAGCAATGGGAAACCGCTATTTCTGATCATGAAATGACCTTATCAGGACTATGACTTAGAAAGATAATTCTGGCTACAATGTATAATCATAGTCAACATTTATTGAATTCCTGCTATATGCAAGTAACTATTATAACTGCTTTACGTAAATTTATTCACTTTATCCTCATTTCAGATGAGTAAAATGAGGCACATAGAGTCTCGGTGATCTGCCCAAGGTCAAACAGCCAGCAATCAGCAGTAGAACCAGGATTCAAGTCTTAGTTTTTGGCTTCAGAACTCATGCTCTTATCACTTAATATTCTCCCCGGGAAGATGTAGGAAGCAGGCAGCTCAGTTAGAGGGCCATTTCAGGACCCAAATGAGGAGTTCTGAGGGCCAGAGTAGGAGCTGTGGTGTGGTAATGGAAAGACTGATGAGAGTGACGCGGTAGAGGCCTATTCCCAACTTGATGTGGGGCTGGGGGACGGAGAACGAGAGAGAAGAGCTGGAGAAGACTTGGTGGCTTGGGATTTGAACCACAAGAGAGAAAGTGAAGAAATCAGTTTTGGACATGTGGAACATGATATTCACGTGAAAATATCCTGCAAGATGATGGAAGTGTGGGCTGGAGAAGACTGATTTGAGAGTTAAAGCCAGAGTAGACTGTAGTGGGGGAGAGCATGGTCTCCTAAGCTGCAGCACATAAGCTGTCACCATTGTCATTTCTGTGACTCCCTCTAACATCCCTGGCTGCTGGATATCCTTGAGAAGTCAAAGGGATGACAGACAAGAGGGTAAAAGTCTATGTCCCCTCCTATTGTTATGTGTTATAACAAATGGCTTTCTCTCATGATCAGCATCCTTGCTGTCAGGAGCAG
The DNA here is from genome assembly GCF_000243295.1 of Trichechus manatus latirostris. NCBI lineage: Eukaryota > Metazoa > Chordata > Mammalia > Sirenia > Trichechidae > Trichechus > Trichechus manatus. The sequence continues at coordinate 6,190,296 of NW_004444000.1, read as the reverse complement.
CAGACTATGAAGAGTGATCAGAGTGGACAGAGACCTCGAGAAGGCCGTCTCCTTCAATCTCAAACATTGTTCCCAAAGTCAACAGTCCTTTCCTGGTAGAACTGGACCTGGAGAAGACTTTGTCTCATTCTGGAGAGGCAGCTGTGAAAACACTGTCTTAGCTGGGGTTCCCCTGAAAGCAGAGCTTGGAACAAGGGCACTTAAGCTGGGGGTTTATGTGGGAGGTAATTCCAGGTTGCAGAAATGAGGGATGAGATAGAATGAGAAACAGAAGCAGGAAGAGCCAATATCTGAGTCTCACACTGATGCTGCTGCTATAGATATTGGGGGCGCCATTCTGCTAGGCTTCCAGGGAAGCATACAGAATGGCTATCAGAATTGTCCCCACCAGGAACTGCTCATTAAGTATTTATTAATGACCTCTGTTCCCAATGGTAAAGGCTTGCCCCTGGGGCCATTAACTCCCCTGGTGGCCCTAACCCCTCTCCCCACCCAGCCTCTTTGCTGCACATGTTCCTGTCTGCATTTGAGGTACTAAACTGTAGACAGAGCAGCTGTGGGCTCTGGCTTAGTTCATGGCTGTGTGTGAGTTGGCTTCATGGTGTTCTATGACTACTAGGGATGTAGGTGGGTGATGGGTCAAAGGTGTTCCCAGCATGGCAGTTATGCTGCAGCCTCATAAGCATATATTTGTGTTGCTCTACCAAATAGAACTCAACACTATATATACATGTAGAATCTCTTCTTCTGCTCTCTTTTCTTTCTCGTTAAATTTCATCCATTTAAAAAGGCTCAGGATCCTAATAACACAAGAGTAAATCCATGCTTTTCCAAGCCACCGCCATTACAGAAGTTGTCCCTTTGTTTTTCTAGTTTCCTAGTGGCTGGTAATGAGAGCTCTATATCTCAATTCTGGGGAGGGCAGGGGGAAGAACCAGTTGCTGTCAAGTCGATTCTGACTCATGGTGCCTCCATGTGTATCAAAGTAGAACTGCTCCATAGGGTTTTCATGGCTGTGATCTTTCAGGCCTTTCTTCCAAGATGCCTCTGGGTGGGCTTGAACACCCAGCCTTTGAGGTTAGCAGCGGAATGCCTAACCGTTTGTGCTACTCAGGGACTTCTAGTCTTTTCTGGATAGCTTTCTATGTGTTGAGAAAACAGGGAGTCAGGGGTTACCCAGCAGGTCTGGGTCTGGTGGTATATCTGCCTAGGTCTGCATTATCTTCTGTTTGGGAAATGAATTCAAAAGGGGTGCCCAGGAACCCGGATGCAGCCGTTCACTCTGACTCTTTCCCTCCAGGATTTTTTTTGGCCGAACAGCAATGTCTCTGGGCTCTGCAACTAGAGAACATCACTAACATAACATAAACGTTGGGCAGCTGCTGAGAGCTGGAGATGGCTCATGATGAACAGCTGTGTGAGGTTTGACCTTGGGGGAAAAGCAACAGAAAATCCCATCACCATGGGCTGGTTTCCATTTGGATTTAGTGCAAATGGGGCATCGTAACAATTAAACAGATACACTTGCAGGAGAAGGAAATTAAAGCCATTTGGTTTGCAGTAAGGAGAGGGGATAAATGAGAGAAGAAATTCTATGGATGACAGCAGAGAGGACCTTTTCTAGAACTGATAGTGGTATAAACTCTTATGAGTCATTAGCTTTATGAGAGTAGAAACTTTCACTTTTTCCTTTATGGGATTCTGTATTGATTAGTTAAATTTGTTTACTACAAACGTAATACTTTTCTAACCCATTCCCTCTAGAATACAGAAAAATCCCTGAAGTTGTAAAAGTGTGGCTATGTAAAAGGAGAGGAATTTAAAGGAGAAGTGCTGTTTTTAAGACAACTGGGGACACTGGGTTAGGGAGTTTAGGGTGCCTATTTGAATTGAATATTTTGTGGTTGACACCTAGGCTAAGATGTTCTGGGAAAGGTTGTCAGAGTTTAGGGCTTTACATCTTGGGAGAAGATTTTGGAAAGATCATTTAAAATGCCCTAGAAACTGCTTCTGTCACTATAATACAAGGAACAAAAAAAAAAATCCATGTGAAAACATTACTCATAGGAGGTTGGAAAGGCAAACACATTTGTGGTTGTGGACAATTGCAAATAAATTTTGGTTGCCTTACTTAAGTAATGCCAGCTGAGTCTGCTTTTCTCAAACCAAGGTGGACTCCAGGAGAAAAAAGTAGAGGTTTCCCCCCAAACATTACATGTGTGCCTGGGGTAAGGCAACTATATTCTATTATCTCTCTCTTCCCCAAATCACCAGTTAATGCTGGGTTCACAGAAGTGGAATAATAAATGTTTATTCAACTAAACATCTCAATGACCCAAGTAGACTTACTTGGATTAAACAAATTAAAACCAAGCTCAATTTTTCTATTGAAGTTAAATTCTGTGATTTTAATAAGTTTCCCAATGTGTTTAAAAATAGTTTGTGAGAGAAGTTGGCCCAAGCTTTAAACAGTGAATGTGTATGCTTCATACCATAGCTTAGTGATTGAAAGCATGAGCTTTGGTGTCACATCTAAGTTTCTGGCTCCACCATATGCTAGTTGTTTCCTCTTAAAAGCTTAACTTCCTCAATTATAAAATGGGTGTCATAACTGAACCTATCCTACGGAATTATGGAGATTACATGAGGCAATACTCATAAAATACTTAGCACAGTATCTTGCACAGAGAAGGCAATCAACGTTAGTTGTAGTTGATTGTCTACACGTTCTTCATCATCTAGAATGAAAAACCAAACCAGGCGCATGCGTCAACTTCCTCTTTTTCTGGATGGGACCACGGAGGGTATCAAAGAGAAGAAAAAGAAGGCCCCTGCTATGCCAGAAACCCATAAGAAAAAGCAAAAGAATTTCACAGAACTGAAGATCAAGTACCTGAGAAAGAAGTTGGCCCAAAAGATGCTTCGAAAGGCAAGGTGGAAGCTTATCTATGAAAAAGCTAAGCACTATCACAAGGAACATATGTAGATGTACAGAACTGAGATTCAAATGGCAAGGATGGCAAGAAAAGCTGGCATCTTCTATGTGCCTGCAGAATCCAAACTCTTATTTGTCATCAGATCAGAGTATCAGTGGTGTGAGCCCAAAGATCTAAAACATGTTGCAGCTTCTTCGCCTTTGCCACATCTTCAATGGCACCTTTGTTAAGCTCAACAAGACTTCAGTTAACATACTGAGGATCGTGGAACCATATGGGGCTACCCAAACCTAAGTCAGTGAATGAAATGATCTATAAGCATGGTTATGGCAAAATCAATAAGAAGCTAATTGCTGTGATAGATAACACTTCGACTGCACAATTTCTTGGTATATATGACATCAGTTGCATAGAGGATTTGATTCGTGAGATCTATGCTGTTGGGAAATGCTTCAGAGAGGCAACCAATTTCCTGTGGCCCTTCAATTATCTTCCCCATGAGGCAGAATGAAGAAAAAGACCACTCATTTTGTAGAAGGTGGAGATGCTGACGACAGGGAAGACTAGATCAACAGCCTTCTTAGAAGGATGAACTAAGGTGTCTACTGATTATTTTTGTAATATCATCAGTTTGTAAAACAGTAACTGCTTTCAAATTGAAAACAAACAAACAAAAAAGATGAAACTAGTTGCAGTTGAGCTGATTCCAACTCATGATGACCCCATGTATGTCAGAGTAGAATTGTGCTCCATAGGGTTTTCAGTGGCTGATTTCTTGGTAGTAGGTTTGAGGTACCTCTGGGTGGACTCAAACCTCCAAGCTTTGAGTTAGTAATCAAGCACTTAACCATTTGAGTCACCTATGGCCCACCACCAGTTTTTGTAAATGAAATTTTATTGGAACACGATCACACTCATGCTTTTGCATATAATCATGCTACCATGCTATAATGGCAGACTTGAGTAGTTGTGACAGAGACCATCTGGCTCACAAAGCCTAGAATATTTACTATCTGGGTCTTTACAAAAGAAGTTTACTGATCTCCATCCTAGAAGCAAGAAAATCTGGCTTTTCTTTGAGATTAAATTTCCAGGAAATCACAGTTTTGACTAGGAGAAACTAGATAAAGAGTTATAGTGATCCCTTGAAGCAAAAGGATATTATGTTTCCTCATAGATTTTCAAAGTATGTTTAGAGGCAGACCTGAACAAATGCTAAAAGGAAAGGTAGATCTTTGAAAGTGAAAAAGTTACTCAGAGAGAAAGGACAGTGGTAGAACATTCTGGCTTAGAAGAAAGCCACAGAGAAGCAAGTAGAGAAATACGGATGAATCAGGGGGACATTATTCTAAGGGCTTTGAGGGTTTCTTAAGTTGTTTTTTTTTTTTTTTTAATAGAAATTCCTCCTCCTGTATCCTGAGGTGTAATGCAGAGAGGGCATGGAGCTTGTGCCACAGGAAAATATTTGCACATACTAACAGGTATAATTTTTGTTCTCAGTAATTCTTTTCTTTAAACCAGAGAGTTAACACAGTCAAATACAGAGTGTAGTGGAATTCCTGGTCTTTAATTCTAACATTGTCTCTTTAAACTTGTAGCAGAGAAAACAATGTTAAGAGTTATTTGGAAGAAAGGAGTGACTAAACAGATGGGAAAGAAAATAAAAAAAGGCCCAAAGCCGTACCTCAAAGGTTAGACAAAACTGCTCTGGTGGGTCAGCTAGGAGAGGGGGAGAAATAAAGGGAGAGTAGTTATTCTGGCTCAAAATGAGACAACGGGCAAGGAGGGACTACAAGCGCAGGGTTAGGGTTAGCAACAGGAAATGGCTCAGCCTCGGTCCATGAGCACCGTCTTTGGTTAAGTGCTCGACTGCTAGTCGAAAGTTGGCAGTTGAAAGCCACCTAGAGGTGCCTCAGAAGACAGGCCTGGCTATCTGTTTCCGAAAGGTCACAGCCTTAAAAACCCTATGGAGCAGTTCTATTCTGTGCACATGGGGTCGCCATGAGTCAGAATTTACTCATGGCCAACTAACAACAACAGGGAGGCACCCAAAAGGTGAGCCAGGATCCCACCACCCGTTGATGGGTATGCACTCTTCTGGCCCGCGGTGCTGCATTAGATGACCTCCTTGTTCCCCACTGATCATTCAGCAGAAAGAATGAATGACCATGGGTGCCCTGAAATGTTGACCATCTCTTTTTAAACTGGTCCCCTTTCAATGGCTAAGGGCCTGTATGAGCAGAGAGTAGGGTCTGGGCCACTGTAGAATGCGAAACGGTCTGGAAGGACCTGGGGCTGGGAGTCAGGGACGAGGGGCAGAGGATGACATCAGCTCTAGATCTCTCCCAAAACTAAGAGCGCCCTATTATCACGTGGTAATTGTTAGGATGTCATTAAGAAGTTGATGTGCAAAAGTTTTAGGGCGTTTATCTTCTGACTGTTAGGTTGTTCTAAGGTGTATAATAGTGATCAAAGGCCTTCATACATGTGAAGTGCTAAGAACTGTGCCTGCAGACCAAGTAAGTACTCAGTAAATGGTGGTGGTGGTTGTTAGTTGCTGTCCAGTTGGCTCCAACTCATGGCAAACTCATGTACAACAGAACAAAGCGTTGCCCAGTCCTGCACCATCCTCACAATCATTTGTATGCTTGAGTCCATTGCTGGGGCCACTGTGTAGTGCCTTCCAACTTAGGGGCTCAGCTTCCAGCACTATATCAGGCAAAATTTTATAGTGATTAATAGGGTTTTCAATGGCTAATTTTTGGAAGTAGGTTGCCAGGGCTTTCTTCCTAGCCTATCTTAGTCTGGAAGCTCTGCTGGTATTTGAAATACCTGTGGCATAGCTTTCAGCATCAGAGTAACATGCAAGCCACTACAGCATGACCAACTGACAGGTAGGAGGTTGAAATAAATGGTAGCTATTATTATTTTCATTGTTGAAGCACTAGCAAATTTGATCTTTGCCACTGTTTAATAAAGAAATTCTTTTTTTTTTCCTTTAAAACAAACATAAAGCACATAGTCTAAAAAGTCAGAGTAATTTCTGATCCTCACCTCTGGAATGTCCTTGTCCCAATCACGTACTCTCCCTCACTCCAGGATGAACTCCTCATGTGGCAAATGCAGAAGGAGCTGATTGCTCAGGACAGTCTGCGAGCTGATTGTGCAGTATCTGCTCTTTGTTCCTATTCCTAAATGAACAATGTAAAATTCCCCAAGTGATAACATTTAGCAACTTCCTCCCTTTTCTTTCTCTTGGTCTATTTTACATTTGCAGGATAAAAGAAATGTAAATTTTAAAATAATAATGTATTTTTAGAGGCATAATGGGGTTAGTTTGGGTAAAACAACCGATTTCACATCATCTGCCGAAGAAATCTAATAAGGCTTGGAGTTCATTGGGGAACCGGAGAATATTCAATTTTATGAGAGGATTACATTTTTATTGAATTACGTCTTTATTCAAAGCTCTTTGGTTCATATGCTGAAATGGGAATTTTAACTCAGTGATCTTTGGACTAGTAAAATTCAAACCATGATGAGAATCTTTTGATGAATAGGTTCTTTTATTGGAGACTCTGTTGGGGTTTGAGGGCTGGCAGACACTGGATGTTCCTATGTGATGAGGTTGGTGGTGGCTCTTGACCTCTTATACAAATAGCCAAAGCAAGTGTATTTAGTGCCCTTAAGTGACTCAAGGGCAGTGGAATGAATAGTGAAAAGGGGATTCAGGAAAAATCAGTTTTAGTTATGGTTTTGACACTAATAATTGAGGCTCCCACACTTTTCTGGACTTCAATTTTATCATTTGTAAAAATAAAGGTATACGATTACTGGTGATTCCAAAATACTGATCTGGTGTCAAGATAGTTACTTAACACTCCCCCATGGGAGGTTGTTAAAAATACAGATTTCTTGGCAAAAGCCGGAAACAGCCTAAGTGTCCCTTAGTAGGGGACTGGTTAAATAAGTATGGGTGTAGCCAACCGTAAGTGCCCTTTAAAAAGAGTGAAGTAGATCTGCATGTGCTGATATAGAAAGATCTCTCAGGAATGTCTTTAAGTGTAAAAAACAAAGTGAAGATTAATGTGCATGGCTTAATGTCTCTTGAATAAGTAAAAATGCAGGTATTTAGGCAAAAACTTGTTTTTGCTTTTTGTTTACTGAAGAATATAGAAGAAACTATTACCTTCTTATCTTTGTAAATTCTAAGACAATTCCACATATTTTAAGGTATTACTACTACTAATAATGATTATATCAGCTAAGGGCTGGTTTATGTCACCTGCTCTGACGCCTTGTTTACCTTGTACCTTCAACAAGTATCTATCCGTATGTTATAACGAGAGGTCACTTGGAATTATGGGAGGCACACTGGACGAGCAGTAAGTAGATCTGAGTTTAAATCACGTACTAGTTGAGTGAGCTTGTGCAAATAGCTTCACTTCCCTGGATCTCAGTGTCCTTATTTTTAAAACTGAGTATTTGGACTAGTGATAAAATTTGGTGGTTCCATTTTAATTTGCACCAAGTGTTCATTGTTGGGGGAGGGGGCACAGACACACAGAAGCATACACACACATACACTCAAACACAGAAAAACGAGTAAAGAGCACGTGCTAACACTCAGAGATTACTTTAAAGTACTTTCTTTGCTAGACACCATAGGGAATAGAGAAGAAACCACCTCTGTCCTTGAGAAATGGTATGATCTCCTGTGGGAGACAAAGTGAATTTTCATGAAACAACTGGAGAGTAGTATCAGGACACATTAGAAAAATCCTGGGGGATTTACCTCTCTTCTGGAGCTCACTTTAAATATCACTCACCTGAAACAAAAAGAAAACCAGACTCAACAATAAAAGTAAAGCCCAAGTCCCTTAGCCACATTTGCACTGATCTGTAAAATAAAAGGTTAGACAGATGATCACTAAGTTCCTTAGCAGTGATGAAATTCTCATTCTACAATCTCTGAAAACAGATCCAAACTGAACTATTTTTCCCTCTAAAACCAGATTCCTCCATGTTTAGTAGGGCCCTCATTTCAAATTTAGGACTTCAACAACCCCGTACAAGTCCAGTGCACAAAATTCCCCAACGATAAAGCCAGGGAGAGGGCGCTGCACTGTGCCAGCTCCATTGTCTGGGCCCCACTGCCTCTTGGCTCTGCCCTGTCTGGACAGTGCAGTGTGAGAAGGGACTCAGTTGGGACAGCCAGGGGGCTGTCTGGCCTGCCGAGTCACAAAGACCTCAGTGAGTGTTAGCACCCACACATAGCAGAGTGCTGGGCAGGTCAGACTTGACGCCCAGCTTGACCTCCTTGGCAGCTGGAGTCAGATAAAGCTGTGATTGAGTTGGGGATTTCTTCCTGACAGTATAATGGATGGTTATAATTAGGGCTCACTGTGAGGATAGGGAGATACATAGACTCTATTGTAGGGAGGCTAAATGCTATAAAGGCCAAGGCATGACAGATGCTCAAAGTGTTCCAATATGTGGGTCTGTAGGGAAACATGCTCTCTGAGCATGATCAGGTATACTGTTTCCTGATGGTGCCGAGCCTGAGAGCTGTGGTCAATGGGAGTCTCTGTAGTGGAGCTTCCATTGCTGAGTCTTGCCTAGAGACTAGCACCATGAAGTCAGAGTCGAGAAGATAAGCTTTGCAGCCTGAGATGTTCTATGTGGGAGGTCTCAGGAAGCGATCAACTTTCTTTTCTTCTAGAACCACCCTCACCCCTCACTAGTAACAACAATAACCAGAGCACGCACATAGTTTTTTAATGACAAAATTAATCAATATTTGTCAGATTTGTTTATGTTTCATTGTCAAAATGATGATTCATGTAAGTGGCTGGAAGCCCAAGACAATCTCTGGGACTTTGTAAAGGCCTTTTTCCTAGAAGAAAGAAGTCACAATGTGCTAGCCATAAGATCCTTCTTGTAATGATCAAAACTACAGTGAGTAATGGCAATGACGTTCTCATAAAGGGAAACAACAGTTGATGTTTTGGACCGAAACCCGGGGAGTCAGTCACTTAGGGTTGTGGGCTGAGCTTGGAAATACTCTCACCTGGTCGCTCCACGACAGTGGGTTTGGTTTGGGTCACAGCACTAGTGAGTTCACTTCCTGGTAAATGTAGACATTGATAAAGTAGGCACCTTAAAGGAGAGTCATTAATCAAATAATTAGATAAGCCCAGGGTTGGAAGGGATTTTGGAGGCCATAGAGCCCAAAGCTTGAATTGTCTCTGATATTCCTGCCAGATAGCTGACTCGCCTCTGTTGTAAGCCTTCTGGGATGGGAAGCTCTACCTCTGTACACTGCCTGTTCAGATCTGGGCAGCCATGAGTTTTAAAACATCTTCCTAATATTGAGCTAAAATCTGTTTCCTTCTACCTCCTCCTGATTGGACTCATTGTTCCCCTTGTTGTCATATAGAACGTGCCCAAGTCCCTGTTATATAGTATGTAACTAGGATAGGCTACCTAATTTGCAGTGCCCTGTGCAAAATGAGGGAGACCCTGGGTGGTGCAAACGGTTAACAAACTCCCCTGCTAACCAAAAGGATGGAGGTTTGAGTCTATCCAGAGATACCTTGGAAGAAAGGCCTGACTATCTATTTAAAAAAAAATCAGCCATTGAAAATACTATGTCTGACACATATGGGGTAACCATAAGTTGGAATCGACAGCAACTGTTTTTTTTTTTTTTTTGGTGCAAAATTAAAATGTAAGTCCTTTGTTAAAAATTGTTAAGAATTTCAAGATGGAGACAGCAGAGAATTAAACCCAGTGCGGAGAGCTCCCCCTTGCATGGCCCTGTGAGGCTGTACAGGTTGCACATCCATGAACCAGACCTGTATACAACACCTTGTTGTGTTTTGTCTTTGAATGAACTGCATTTGGTAGAGCACAAACAGCAAGAAACTCTATATTTTCTTCACTCCTTATTATATTCTTTTTCAATTCCTTCCTTCCTTCCTCCTTAGAACATTCTTGTCAATTGCAGGTATTAAAAAATATAGTGCAGTCTTTTATCAACCTCAAACTCTCATTTAATCACTAATGTTGCCCCTCCCCTGCTAGGCCTGGTTGGAGCTGGGAAACCTGCAAAGATCTGCTTTTTCTCTTGTGGTTCTTCTTGCTGTCTATGCTTCCTTCCAACTCTTTATGTTGTCACTGGCGCTTTCAGGGCTGGCTGAAGGGGAGAGGGAGAAAGGCAGTGGACAGAAAAGGTCTTCCATACTTGACCATACAGATGTTGTTTGGCATAAGTACCCTTCGTGTTGAGGATACGCAGGTGCTCTTTCTCTCATGGGCACTTTGGTGGGTTCCTCTGAGATCCTCCTTCTGGGAACTTTCAACTGCAGTCATCTGGTGTGGGTGATGCCTCTTTTGGATGACTGCTTATGATATCCTCCCAATCCATGGCTGGGTCTTCTGCTGGGCCATTAACCCGTGGGCTCCAATCCCCGCTCCCCACTTCAGGTGGTCCTCTTGGGCAGAGAGTTTTTCCAGTTGCTTCACGGCTGGCTCCCTTTCTCAGTGTCCATATTTGGACTTCGGGATTTGTATATTTTTGCCCTGCTTTTGGTGTCACTCACGTCACTGCAGCTTTCTCTTCATGCTGACAGCACAGGCCTCCCAAGCCTTAGTCTCTTTCCTCCAGACTTTCTTTCAAGTGTGAGTCAGATACCAGTTCCAGAATCTCCCCCAAATTCCAAAGGACACGTTTCAAACCCTCTGGTAAGTTCTTGGAAACTCATGTCAACTTGCATGAGTGGTGGAGGACTGGGAGGGCACTTCAGCTGTCTTAGTTTCTTGTGCTGCTATAAAACAAATACAACACATGGGTGGTTTTAAAGAACAGAAATGTATTTTCTCACAGTCTGGAGGCTAAAAGTACAAATTAGGGTCTCTACCCTTCTTTGTAGGTAGCCCTGGGTGTTCCTTCGTTCTTGGCAATACTTACACGGCATCGGTCTTCCCCAGTTTGTGCCCATGCATATGTCTAATCTGCTCTTTTAATAATTCAGAAGGGATTAGACATAGATTAGATTAGGTTTTGGACACACCGTACATTGGTATGGCCTCGTTAACATAACATTAGAGAGTATCATGGTAGGTGATTGCATTACACTATGTCATGTTACATTACATCCAAGGTATAGGGGCTAGGATTCCAACACATATTATGGGGGGACACAATTCAATTCATAACATCAACATATAACTCTCTTAGTAAAGAAATTTCAGATTTTATTGCTCCTTCCTAATGGAATCTTTTTTTTTTAAAAAAAATAATATTTTATCGTGTTTTTGGTAAAAGTTTACACAGTAAATTAGGTTCCCATTTGACAATTTCTATACAAATTGTTCAGTGACATTGGTTACATTTTTCATAATGTGTCAACCTTCTCTTTAATTGTGTTTCAGTTGTTCCATTTCCAGTGCTGTAGTTTCCCTGCCCCCTTCTCATCTTTGCTTAGGGTAAATATTGACCTTTTGGTTTCATATAGATGGTTTTTTAGTACAGCACCTTACTTATGGGTAATATCTTTTATTTTCTGTGCTGCTCTGTTATTTTGGTAAAAGGTGATCTCAGGGGATAGTTTTGGATCAAGGTTTAAAGAGTATCTCAGGGAGATAGTCTTAGGGAATCTTCTGGTCTCAACTGGTGCAGTAAGTCTGGGCTTTTTAAGAATTTGAGTTTTGTTCTACATTATTCTCCCATTTTATCCAGGACCATCTATTGTGACCCTGGTCAGAATGATCGGCAGTGGTAGCTGGGCACTATGTGGTTCTTCTGGTCTCAGGGTAGATGAGGCCGTGGCTAGTGTAGGCTATTAGCCTTATAGACTCGTTTCTTATATGAGTCTTTGGTTTCCCTCTTACTCTTTTGCTCCTGAAGAGTAGAGACCAATCATTTTATCTTACATGCTTGCTCACAAGCTTTTAAGACTCTGGATGCTACTCACTTCACTAGGATGCAGGACATGAACTTTGTGAACTTATTATGCCAATTGGCTGAGTTGTCCTATGAGACTAAAGTTCTAAGCCTTCAAACCTAGAAAACCAATCTTACAAGGTGTTTGGTTATGTCTGAAGAGCATCTGTAGTTGTGTCTTCTATGAATTTATGTGCCCGCACACACATATCTGTACTTACATGCACATAAATATACTTCTATCTGTGCACACATATGTATACACCTGTACCTGATCATGAAGCCCTGGTGGTGCAGTGTTAACAGCTTGGCTGCTAACCAAAGGGTCAGCAGTTTGAATCCACCAGCTGCTCCCTGGAAACGCTATGGAGCAGTTCTACTCTGTCCTATAGGGTTGCTTTGAGTCAGAATCGACTCGATAGCGGCAGGTTTGGTTTGGTATTTTTGGTACCTAACCATATACCTATATGCCAGTACACATATATATGTGACCATACACTCATTTTTTTGGTCACTGTTTGTGTTCTTGCCAGATTATACATGTCAAATTTTTGAGTACAATCATCCTTTTCTCTGAGTGCTTCTCAGCAACATCATTTACTTTGGTCAAACTGTGCTCGCTACACCCACATTTGATGCCACTTTTCCCATCACCAAAAATAACAAGTATCTACGATCTAGAGCATGATTCCCCCTCCCCCCACCACCTAATAACCACCAGTGAACATTGGACTTTTTATATATATCTATCCTTATTTTCTTATAAATGTGGGATCATACATTATTTGTCCTTATGTGATTGACTTATTTCATTTAGCATTATATCTTCCAAGTCCATCCATGCTATATGTTTTACGGAGTCATCATTGTTTTTTTATAGTTGCATAGTATTCCATTGTATGCATGTAACACATTTTGCTTATCCATTCATCTGTTAATGGGCACTTAGGCTGTTTCCCTTTTTTTGCTATTGTGATTAATATTGCAATGAACATAGGTGTGCATTTTTCTGTTCATGTCCCTTCTGTTAGGTCTCTAGGACATATATCTAGGAGTGGGATTGCTGGACCTTAAAGTGGTTCTATTTCTAGTTTTTTGATGAAGCACCATACCATTTTCCACAGTGGTTGTACCATTTTACAGTCCCACCATCAATGGATAAGGGTTCCAATCTTGTCACATCCTTGTCGACATTTGTTGTTATCTTTTTTTTTTCAGTTAGTGCCATTTTAGCTGGGGTGAGATGGTATCTCATTGTAGGTTTGATTTGCATCCCTCTAATGGCTAATGATCCTCAACATCTTTTCATGTGTTTGTTGGCTGCTTGAATGGCCTATTATGTGAAGTTTCTGTTCATGTCCTTTGCCCATTTTATAATTGGAATGTTTGTCTTTTTGTTGTTGAGTTGTTGAAATTTTCTATAAATTTTGGAGATTAGCTCCTTATTAGATATGTCATTTCTGAAGATTTTTCTCAGCCTGTAGGTTGTCTTTTTATTCTCTTGATAAAGTATTTTGATGAGCATAAGTTTTTTTTTTTTAAATTGTACTTTAGATGAAAGTTTACAGAACAAACTAGTTTCTCATTAAACAGTACACATATTGTTTTATGACATTGGTTAACAACCCCACAACATGTCAACATTCTCCCTTCTCCACCTATTGCCAGCTTTCCTGTCCCCTCCTGCCTTCTAGTCCTTGCCCCTGGGTTGGTGTGCCCCTTTAGTCTCATTTTGTTTTATGGGCCCGTCTAATCTTTGGCTAAAGGGTGTACCTCGGGAGTGACTTCATTACTGAGATAAAATGGTGTTCAGGGGCCATACTCTCAGGTTTTCTCCAGTCTGTCAGGCCAGTAAATCTGGTCTTTTTTTTCGAGTTAGAATTTTGTTCTACCTTTTTCCATGAGCGTAAGTTTTTAATTTTTATAAGGTCCTATTTATCTGATTAGTCTTCTGCTACTCGTCCATTTGTTGTTATGTTTGTTATCCTATTTTTCCAAAAGATTACATCCCATAGTTTTCTTCCAGGAACTTTATAGTTTTACATTTAACATTTAGGTCTTTGATCCATTTTGGGTTACTTTTTGTGTATGGTGTGAGGTGTGGGTCCTGATTCAGTTATTTGCAAATGGATATTCAGTTTTGCCAACACCATTTACCAAAAAGATTGTTTCTCCCCCATTGAATGGACTTTTACCCCTTGTTGAAAATCAGTCCATAAATGGATAGATTTATTTCTGGGTTCTCAATTCCATTCCTTTGGTCTGTGTGTCTATTGTTGAGCTAATACCAGGCTGTTTTGATTACAGTGGGTGTTGTGGAGTATGTTTTGATCATGTGAGGCCTCCTGCTTTGTTCTTCCTCAATATTGCTTTGGCTTTTCTGGGTATCTTTCCTTTCCATATAAAGTTAGTCATTAGTTTTTCCATTTCAGTAAACAATGTTGTTGGGATTTGTATTGGGATTGCATTGTATCTGTAGATCACGTTAGGTAGTATTGACATTTTTACTATATTAAGTCTTCCAATCCATGAGCACAGAATGTCCTTCATTTATATAGGTCTACTTTATTCTCTTCTAGTAGTGCTTTATAATTTCCATTGTTTAAATTTTTTATGTCCCTGGTTAAGTTAGTTCCTAGGTATTCTATTGTTTTGAAGGCTATTGTAAATGGTGTTGTTTTCTTGATTTCCTTTTTGGAGATCTTATTAGTGTAAAGGAACCCAACTGATTTTTGTGTGTTGATCTTGTACCCTGCAATGTTGCTGAATTCTTCTATTAATTCCAGCAGTTTTCTTGTGGCACCTTTAGGGTTTTTATGTATAGGATCATGTCATCTGCAACCAGAGATAGCTTTACTTATTTATTTCCGATTTGGGTACATTTATTTCTCTTTCTTGCCTTATTGCTCTGGCTAGGAGTTCCAGTGCAATATTGAATAAGAGTGGTGATAATGGACATCCTTGTCTTGTTCCCTTTCTCAAGGGGAAGGCTCTCAGTCTTTCTTCATTGAGAATAATATTGGCTATTGGTTTTGCATATATGCCCTTAATTATGTTAAGAAATTTCCCTTCTAATTCTCTTTTGCTGAGAGTTTTTATCAGGCAAGTGTGTTGGATTTTATCAAATGCCTTTTCTGCATCAATTGGTATGATCATATGGTTCTTTTCCTTTGTTTTATTTATATGGTAAATTACATTGATTGATTTTTTAATATTGAACCACCCTTGCAATGCTGGTATGAATCCCACTTGATTGTCGCATATCATTTTTTTGATATGTTGTTGAATTTTGTTGAAAATTTTTCTGTCTATATTCATGAGGGATTAAAAAAAAAACAAAAAACCCATTGCCATCAAGTATATTCTAGCTCGTAGCAACCCTATAGCACAGAGTAGAACTGCCCCATAGGGTTTCCAAGGCAGCAAATCTTTATGGAAACAGATTGCCACATCTTTCTCTTATGGAGTGGCTAGTGGGTTTGAGCTTCCGGCCTTTAAGTTAGCACCCGAACACTTAACCACTGTGCCGCCAGGGATATTGGTCTGTAATTTTCTTTTATTTGTGATGTCTTTGCCTTGTTTTGGTATCAGGGTGATGCTGGCTTCATAGAATGAGTTAGGGAGTAAATTTCTTCCTCTTCTACGTTTTTGAAGAGTTTGAGTAGAATCGGTATCAACTCTCCTCTGAATGTTTGGTAAAATTCCCCAGTGAAGCCATCTGGTCCTGGACTTTTATTTGTTGGTGGTGGCGGTGGTTTTTTTGATGACACCTTTAATCTCTTCTTTAGTAATGGATCTGTTTGATTTTCCACCTCCGTTTGTGTTAGTATAGGTAAGTAGTGTGTTTCTAGGAATTTGTCCATTTTATCTAGGTTTTAAAATTTGTTGGACTACAATTTTTCATAGTACTCTGTTATGATCCTCTTTCCCTCAGTTGGATTTGTTGTAATGTCTCTGGTTTCCTTTCTTATTTTGACTTTTTGCCTCTTCTCAATTTTGTCTTGTCAATCTAGACAGTGGTTTGTCTATTTTCTTGATCCTTTCAGAGAACTAACATCTGGTTTTGTTGATTCTTTCTATTGTTTTTCTATTTCATTTATTTCTGCTCTGATCTTTATTATCTTTTTTTCTGCTGGTAGCTTTGGGCTTCATTTGCTCTTCCTTTTCTATTTGTTCAAGTTGTTGGTTTAAGTTATTGAATTTAGATCTTTCTTCTTTTTTAATGTAGGCATTTATACCTAGGAATTTCCCTCGGAGTACTGCTTTTCCTGTGTCCCAGAGGTTTTCATATGTTTTTGTTATTGTTTGATTCTAAATATTTTTTAATTTCACTTTTGATTTCTTCTGTGAGTCAATAATTTTTAGTAGTGTGTTATTTAGTTTCCATGTAATTTTTCCCGTTATGTTTCCTGTTCTTCATTTCTAGCTTCATACCATTATGATTAGAGAAGATGCTTTGTATGATTTCGATCTTTTTTTTTATTGTTGTAGTTAAATGAAGTTTACATTTCAAGTTAGTATCCCATACAAAATTTTATACATACATTGTTATGTAACCCTAATTGCTCCCCCCATTCTGCGACAGCACACTCCTCCTTTCCACCCCTGATTCCCCATGTCCATTCAGCCAGCTCCTAACCCTCTCTGCCTTCCCCTCTCACCTCTGGACAGAAGCTGCCCCTTTGGTCTCTTGTATCTACTTGACTAATAGGCACACTCTTCACGGGTATCACTTTATGTCCCACAGTCCAAACCAATCCCTGTCTGAAGAGTTGGCCTCGGAAATTGTTTTAGCTTTGGGCTGATAGAGAGTCCAGGGGCCATGCTTTCCATGGTACCTCCAGTCTCAGTCAGACCGTTAAGTCTGATCTTACTAGAATTTGAGTTCTGCACCCCA
>NW_004444000.1:6155760-6170226 GCF_000243295.1 Trichechus manatus latirostris | reverse complement strand
CAGTCGGTCACCAAGTGTGTGGTGCAGGCTCTCACCTACAGTGTTAGAGAGGCATGGGTGATTGGTGTAGGCACTGGTATCTGGCTGCAGTAGGGGGTCACGTGCTAAGCCAGGTGGGGGCTGACAGCTGCCCCTGACAGTCTGAAAGGAAAGCGTGTCCCTATTCCCTAGGGCAAGTAGGTAGGTGAGTTTTCAGCCGTACTATGAGCACCCCACTCTGTTGGCTGTAAAGACTCGAGGGCACCACTTATTCCTGGACTCCTGTAGCAGGTGACTAGGTGGTGTAGGTAAAGCCACCAGTCCTCAGGCCCCTGGTGTGGATCGGTAAATGTGCCTGCTTAAAGGGCAGGGCTGTGTTGAGGGTCACAAATCTGCCACTTCACAGCTGAAACAGTTGAAGTTAGACTTCAGATGTTTACCTTGTTGTACTGTGTTAGTGAGGGCTAACACTGTTGAGATGGTCCCCACAAGTCTATACAGGGGTGTAAAGCACTCAAAGTCTGCGGACCCCTTATGCCTGTGCCTAGCAAAGGAGCTGTGCTGACCCTGTGTTCCTGGCTTAAGGGAGCCAGTGGATTTTTTGTTCCCTCTCCAAGGCCAGGAGAATGGGTCAGGGTGCCTTTTGGGATCTACTTCTGACCCAGTGGACTCAGACTTTGGAAGGCCAGACTGGTGCAGAGTGGGGAGGGAGGAGGTAAAAGGGAGACAGGTTTTTCCCAAATGGGCTTTTTTTTTTTTTTTTTAATCCCCATGAAAGGCCGCACATATGTACTTATCTTTAGCCACTTGGGAGCTGCTTTTCACTGGTTCGGAGTGTCCAAGCAGAATCTCTGCTGCTGGATTTTTCTCAGTGTGGAAACTGCCTCCCGAGTGCATGCACACGCTGTTTGCCTGCTTCAGTGCGTACCTTGGAGCCAGTTGGGGCTGAAGAGCTGGAGCTGAGTCCGTCTAGCACTTCTCGCTTCTTCAGAACTGTCTACCTCTCCTCCTGCCACTCAGTCCGATTCCTCAACTTTTCCTTGTTTAGGGCTCCTAGATATTCATATACAATCAAATTACTTGTTTTTCCAGGTCTTTGTTGTAAGAGGGATATAAGAAGCTGTCTGACTACTCTGCCATCTTGGCCCCGCCTCCTGATTTCAATCTTTTTAAAATTGTTGAGACTTATTTTATGCCCTAGTGTATGGTCTATTCTGGAAAATGATCCATGTGCACTGGAGAAAAATGTGTACTGTTCTGATGATGGGTGGAGTGTTCTATATATGTCTGTTAGGTCAAATTGGCTTATGGTTTTATTTAAGTTCTCAGTGTCTTTAGTGATATTCTTTTTAGATGTTCTGTCTAGAATTGAAGTTCCCAAGTATTATCATGGAGTTGTCTATTTCTCCTTTCATATTAGTATGTGTTTCATGTATTTTGAAACGTTGATGTTAGGTGCGTGTCATGGGTTGAATTGTGTCCCCCCCAAAAATATCTGTCAACTTGGCTAGGTCATGATTCCCAGTATTTTATAATTGTCTACCATTTTATCATCTAATGTGATTTCCCTATATGTTGTAAATGCTGTCAGTATGATGTAATAAGATGCATTAGCAGCAGTTATATTGATGAGGTCTACAAGATTAGGTAGTGTCTTAAGCCAGTCTCTTTTGAGACATAAAAGAGGGAAGCGAGCAGAGAGACAGAGGGAACTCATTCCACCAAGGATGCAGTGCGCATCCTTTGGACCTGGGGTCCCTGCGCAGAGAAGCTTCTAGTCTGGGGGAAGATTAATGAGAAGGCCAACAGGGAGAGAAAGACTTCCCCTGGAGCTGACGTCCTGAATTTGGATTTTTAGCCTACTTTACTATGAGGAAATAAACTTCTCTTTGTTAAAGTCACCCACTTATATTTCTGTTATAGCAGCAGTAGATGACTAAAACAGTGCATATGTATTTATAATTGTTATATCTTCTTGATGGTTTGACTCTTTTATTATTTTGTAATGACCTTCTTTATCTCTGTAATAGATTTTGATTTAAAGTCTGTTTTATCTGGTATCAGTATGGCCACCCCTGCTCTTTTTTGTTTACTGGTTGCATGGAATATTTTTTTCTATTCTTTTATTTTCATTCTGTTTGTGTCCTTATGTCTAAGATGTGTTTCTCGTAGGCAGTGAAAAGATGGATCATGTTTTTTTTTTTTTTCTTTTTAATTAATTCTGTCACTCTCTGCCTTTTGCATTGGGAGTTTAAACTATTTACATTTAAGATTATTACTGAAAATGAAGTGTCTACTTCAATCATTTTGCTATTTGTTTTCTGAGTGTCTTGTAATCTTCTTTGTATTTTTATTCTCATTTTTTCTGTTATTTTTTGTGTTTGGTTGCTTTCTTGTGATAAGCCTTTTTTACTTCTTCTGTGTATTTTTTTAAAGGTGATTTCTTAGTGGTTATCACACATATTACATTACACAAGTTGCAATTCTGACAACATTTAACATATAAACAATAAGTAACATACAACATTAATATACTAAATCTCTTCCTGTTTTGCTCCTCCCCAGTTCTGTTAGTGAGTCTTCATTAACATCACTGTATATACTATAACTGAAAGGTTTAATTTGTGCTTATTTCTTGAGCACTTGATGTTGTATTGCTTGTGGAACTAAACATTAATATACTAAATCTCTTCCTGTTTTGCTCCTCCCCAATTCTGTTAGTGAGTCTCCATTAACATCACTGTATATCCTATAACTGAAAGGTTTAATTTGTGCTTATTTCTTGGGCACTTGATGTTGTATTGCTTGTGGAACTAAACTATTGGCTTTATTCCCTGAAAATATCATGTACTCGGTCCTTATATATACCCATGCTGTTGTGTTTTTTATGGAATCCCTGGTGGTGTAGTGGTTAAGAGCTATGGCTCCTAACCAAAAGATTGGCAGTTCAAATCCACCAGGCACTCCTTGGAAACCCTATGGGGCAGTTCTACTCTGTCCTACAGGGTCGCTATGAGTCTGAATCAACTTGATGACAGTGAGTTTGGTTTGGTTTTTTTTTTTGGTTGTGTTTTTTGGAGATCTCTCTTTTTTTTTAAATCTTGTTTTTTTTTTTTATTATGCATGTGTAGATTTGAGTATTTGTTTAATGTTCTTTCCTTTCCATTTCCTTCTAATGGATTCTTAATATTTTATTAGATTATCTGGAATTGCTAATGCAAGCAGAATGAATTCTTGGCCTAACACCTTTCTTTAAATTTGGGGGTAGTTGACACCTATTGTTCTTGGTGTTGAGGCTTCAGCAGAAACTGAGACAACACAGAAGTCTCATTTTAACGTCTTCTTATACAAATAATAGACCGTCAAGCAGTCCAGGACAACTACTATGCACTTTCCCAAGTCTCACCTTTTCCAAGTTGAGGATTTTCCATTCTTTTAGCCTTTCCCAATAGGACCAGAAATTCTTTGCTTACTGTCTGAATGGGCTCTAGTTTGTCTACATAGTGGAGTGTGATCATTAAGGTTGTGTGTCAACTTGGCTGGGCCATGATGCTCAGTGGTTTGGCAGTTGTATGATGATGTAATCACTTCCATGATGAGATTTGATATAACGTGATCACTTCCATGATGGGATCTGCTGTAAGTAGCCAATCAGTTGAAAGGGAATTTCCTTGGGGTGTGGACTGCATTGAATATAAGTGGACTCACTGGCAAGGCCTGTGGGCTTTTGCTTACTCTGGATCCTGCACCTGGTTCCTGTTCATCTGACCTCCAGTACTTGGGACTTGAGCTAGCAGCTTACTGGTGGTCTTGCCTGCTGATCTTGAGATTTTTTGGTCTTTTCAGCCTGTGAGCAAGAGCCCTGCATTCTGACCTGTCGACTGTGGGCTTGCCAGCTCCTGTGGCTATGTGAATCAAGAGAAGCCTCCAGCTTGATGTACAGATTTGAGACGTTCCAGTCTACAACCACATGAGCAATTTCCTTGATATAAATCTTTTTATATAGATATTTGTACACTTTACTTGTTCTGCTTCTCTAGAGAACTCAGCCCCCATGTGTCTATCAGTTTGTCATACTGTGGGGGTTTGCGTGTTGCTGTGATGCTGGAAGCTATACCACCGGTATTCAAATACCAGCAGGGTCACCCATGGAGGACAAGTTTCAGCTAAGCTTCCAGACAAGACGGACTAGGAAGGACCTAGAAATCTACTTCTGAAAATAGTTAGCCCATGAAAAGCTTATGAATAGCAGCACAATACTGTCTGATATAGTGCCAGAAGATGAACCTCTCAGGCTCAAGGGATAGATGGAATACCAATTGAGATGTTTCAACAAACAGATGCAGTGCTCAAAGTACTCACTCGTCTATGCCAAGAAATTTGGAAGACAGCTACCTGACCAACTGACTGGAAGAGATTCATATTTATGCCTATTCCCAAGAAAGGTGACCAACAAGATGCAGAAATTATCAAACAATATCATTAATATCACATCATTCAAAGATCATTCAAAAGCGGCTGCAGCAGTATATCAACAGGGAACTGCCAGACATTCAAGCCGGATTCAGAAGAAGATGTGGAACAAGGGTTATCATTGCTGATGTCAGATGGATCTCGGCTAAAAGCAGAGAATACCAGAAAGATGTTTACCTGTGTTTTTTTGACAATGAGAAGGCATTCAACTGTGTGGATCATAACAAATTATAGATAACATTGAGAAGAATGGCAATTCCAGAACACTTAATTGTGCTCATGAGGAACCTGTACATAGATCAAGAGTCAGTTGTTTGAACAGAACAAGGGGATATTGCATGGGCTAAAGTCAGGAAAGATGTGTATTCGGGTTGTATTCTTTCACCATACTTATTTAATCTGTATGCTTAGCAAAAAATCTGAGAAGTTGTACTATATGAAGAACGGGGCATCAGGATTGGAGGAAGACTCATTAACAACCTGTGTTATGTAGATGACACAACCTTGCTTGCTGAAAGTGAAGAGGACTTGAAGCACTTACTGATGAAGATCAAAGACTACAGCCTTCAGTATGGATTACACCTCAACATAAAGAAAGCAAAAATCCTCACAACTGGGCCAATAAGCAACATCATGATAAATGGAGAAAAGACTGAAGTTGTCAAGGATTTCATTTTACTTGGATCTACAGTCAACATCCATAGAAGCAGCAGTCAAGAAATCAAACAACGCATTGCATCGGGCAAATCTACTGCAAAAGACCTCTTTAAAGTGTTAAAAAACAAAGATGTTACCTTAAAGACTAAGGTGTGCTTGACTCAAGCCATGGTGTTTTCAATCACCTCATATGCGTGGGAAAGCTGGATGATGAATAAGGAAGACTGAAGAAGAATTGACACCTTTGAATTGTAGTGTTGGTAAGAATATTGAATATACCATGGACTTCCAGAAGAATGAACAAATCTATCTTGGAAAAAGTACAACCAGAATGCTCCTTAGAAGCAAGGATGGTGAGACTACATCTCACATACCTTGGACATGTTATCAGGATGGACCAGTCCCTGGGGAAGGACACCATGCTTGGTAGAGTAAAGGGTCATTGAAAAAGAGAAAGACCCTCAAAGAGATGGACTGACACAGTGACTGCAACAATGGGCTCAAGCATAACGATGATCATGAGGATGGTGCAGGACTGGACAGTGTTTCATTCTGTTGTACATAGGGTCACTATGAGTGGGAATCAACTCGACAGCACCTAACAACAACAACAGCAACAGAGAACCCAGCCTAAGACATGGAGTCATACCTTTCATGTGGATTGTATTCTAGTAGAAGATGAAAATTGTGTCGAGTCATCTCACCCCTGAAATTCTCTTAGATTGCTCATAAAGTATAAACATATACTATGAGATTATAAAGATGGGCTGGGTGCATAAACATATAACTAGGCTTACTGTCTTGTCAGCATCACATAGATGGCTATTTTTCTCTTTTGCTGAAGTTGTACGGTAGAATTTGAGTAAGTTAATGTATTTTGATGCAATGCAACTACATCCAACTTTAGGGGTGGTAACTCATAGCAACCCTATAGGACAGAGTAGAACTGCCCCCATAGGGTTTCCAAGGAGTGGCTGGTAGATTCGAACTACTAACCTTTCAATTAGGAGCCAAGCTCTTAACTACTGCTCCACCTGGGCTCCCAGATCTTAATGTACTATACCAGGGTGGTCTGATGAGCAGAGAGTTAACAGAAATCTGAGTCCCTGGACCCAGAGACTGTAGCTCTGTGAATGTTCCCTGAAGGTGCACTGACCTTTGGCCTAAATACATCCTGTTTACTTATTTGCTTATTGTCTCATTTTCTCTATTCTTAATGGTACATTTTTTGGATACAAGTGCAGAACTTATACTTACAACCCTTATAGTTGTCTTTTCTTTTGATTCATTAATTTATTCAAAAATATTTATTGATCTTAAAGTATCTCCTCACAAGATACTTATTAATTGCAAAAGGATAAACAGAAACTTTAAAGTGGAGAAATCTGGCAAACACCATCTTAACCAAGTGATAATGTTAATTAACATCACTTGTGATAAGTTGTATCTACATCATGATATGAAGCCCTGAGAAGCCAATAACATCACTTCTGTGGTATTCTTGCAAAATGAATAATCTCAATGTAATCGTGAGAAAACATGAGATTGATGCAAATTGAGGAACATCCTATAAAATAACTGACAAGTACTCTTCAAAAGTGTTAAGTTTCAAAACTTACAAGATGCAGCAAAAGCAGTTCTCAGAGGGAAATTCATAGCAGTAAATGCCTACTTTGAAAAGAAAGATCTCAAATCAATAACTTAACTTTACAACTTGAGAAACTAGAAAAAGAAGAGCAAACTAAGCCTAAAGATACCAGAAGGAAGGAAGTAATAAGTATCAGAGTGGAAATAAATGAAATAGAGAATGGGGGGGGGGAACAGAGAGAAGCAATGAAATCAGAAGTTGGTTCTTTGAAAAGGTTATTAAAATTGACAAACCCTCAGCTACACTGACAAAGAATAAAAGAGAGAAGATGCAAATAATTAAAATCAGAAATGAAAGTGGGGGCATTATTACCAACCTTACAGAAGTAAAAAGGATTATAAGAGAATACTGTGAACAACTGTACACCAACAAATTATATAACATAGATGAAATGGAAAAATATCTAGAAACACACAAGCCACCTAAACTGACTCAAGAAGAATCTAAACAGATGCATAAGAAGCAAAGAGATTAAATCAATAATCAAAAACCTCCCAAGGAATAAAAGTCCCACACCAGATGTCTTCTTTGGGAAATTCTACAAAATATTTAAAGAACTGATACTGATATTTCTCAAACACTTCCATAAAATAGAAAATGAAGGAACACTTTGTCACTCATTCTATGAGGCCAGTATTACTCTGATGCCAATGCCAGACAAAGACATCACAAGAACACTAAAGACCAATACTCCTTATGAATATAGATGCAAAAATCCCCATCAAAATACTAGCAAACAGAGTCCAACAACCAGCATATTAAAAGTATTATACACCATGACCAAGTGGTATTTATCCCAGGAATGCAAGGGTGGTTCAAATTAGAAAATCGATCAACATACTACATCACATTAATAGAATGAAGGAAAATAACCTCATGATCATCTGAATTGATGCAGAAAAGACATTTGACAAAATCCAACCCTGTCATGGTAAAAACATTCAACATGGTAGAATAGAAGGCAAATTCCTCAATATGGTAAAGAACATTTATGAAAAACCCATAACTAACATACTCAATGTAGAAAGACTGAAAGCTTTACCCCACAAATCAGGAACAAGACAAATATGCCTGCTTTTACCACTGCTATTCAACATTGTACTGGAAGGTATAGCCAGAGTATTAGGCAAGAAAAAGAAAAGGTATCCAATTTGAATAGGAAGAAGTCAAACTATATCTATTCACAGATGTCATGATCCTACATATAGAAAATCCCAAAGAATCCACAAGAAAGCTACTATGTCTAATACATCACCACAAAAAAGTTTCAGGACAAAAGTTCAACATACAACTTTTACAATATACCAGCAATTAATAATTTGAAAAAAAAATCAAGAAAATAATCCCATTTACAGTAGCATCTAAAAGAATAAAATACCTAGGAGCAAACTTAACCAGAGACGTGAAAGACTTGTACACTGAGAACCTTCAAACATTGTTGAAATAATTTAAATAAGACTTAAATAAATGGAAAGATATACTTTTTAAAAATAATTTGTTTCATTTTTGTTGTTTTGTTGAGAATGTGCACAGCATAAGATACATCAGTTCAACAGTTTCTACATGTATAATTCAGTGACATTGATTACATTCTTTGAATTGTGCAATCATTCTCACCCTCCTTTTCTGAGACGTTCCTCCCAGATTAACATAAACTCACGGCCGCCTAAGTGTCCTATCTAATCTTTCCAGTTGCTGTCATTGATTTGATCCCATGTAGATAGATCTTCAAAGAGAATAGTGCTCAAGGGAGACATTCTTTTTTTTTTTTGCTTGTTTATTGTTGTAGTTTAAGTGAAAGTTTACATTTCAAGTTAGTCTCTTTTACAAAAATTTATACATACATTGTTATGTGACCCTAATTGCTCTCCCTATACTGTGACAGCACACTCCTCCTTTCCATCCCTGATTTCCTATGTCCATTCAACCAGCTCCTAACTCTCTCTGGCTTTTCATCTCACCTCTGGACAGAAGCTGCCTGTTTAGTCTCTTGTATCTACTTGAGCTAAGAAGCACACTCTTCACAAGTATCATTTTATGTCCCACAGTCCAGTCCAATCTTTGTCTGAAGTGGTGGCGTTGGAAATTATTTTAGTTCTGAGCTGATAGAGAATCCAGGGACCATGCTTTCTGGGGTTCCTCTGGTCTCAGTCAGACCATTAAGTCTGGTCTTTTTGAGTTCTGCACCCACATTTCTCCTGCTCCATCAGGGACTGTCTGTTGTGTTCCCTGTCAGGGTGGTCATTGGTGGTAGCTGGGCACCATCTAGTTCTTCTGGTCTCAGGCTGGTGAAGTCTCTGGTTATGTGGCCCTTTCTGCCTCTTGGGCTAATACTTTCCTTGTGTCTTTGGTGTTCTTCATTCTCTGTTACTCCGGACCAATGGATGCATCTTAGATGGCTGCTTGCAAGCTTTTAAGACCCTAGATGCACCTCACCAAAGTGGGATGCAGAACATTTTCTTAATAAACTTTGTTATGCCAATTGACCTAGATGTCCCCTGAAAGCATGGTCCCCAGACCCATACCCCTGCTACTCTGTCTCTCCAAGTGTTTGATTGTATTCAGGAAACTTCTTAGCTTTGGTTTAGTCCAGTTGTACTGACTTCCCCTGTAATGTGTGCTGTCCTTACCTTCACCTAAGATGATTCTTGTCTACTATCTAGTTAGTGAATAACCCTCACCCTCTCAAGGGAAACATTCTTTACTAGTTAAGCTAAATTACTGTTTGGTTTTAAGAGGACTTTAGGGGATATTTCTGGTTTAAAGTTTAAAGATTATCTCAGGGGAATAGTTTTGGGGTTTGTCTAGCCTCTATGGCTCCAAAAGTCTTGATTCCATGAGAATTTGAAATTCTGTTCTACATTCTACCCCTTTTGATCAAAGATTCTCCTATAGAATCTTTGATCAAAATATTCAGTTATGATAACTGGGCACCATCCACTTCTGGTCTCATGGCAAAGAAGGCAGTTGTTCATGGAGGAAATTACCATATTTTTACACAAATAATGCACACCTTCTATGTTTGTTTGCCAACCACACCCTCTCCCCACAAAGTAATTTTGTAAGCTCACTGTGCTAACTTTTTTTACAGCTCAATTTGCAAACCAGTGTAGAAGGTGCATGTTATTTGCATAAAAATACAGTAACCACACATTTCATTTCTTTCTCCTAGTCCTAACTCTCCCTCTATGTCTGTTGCTCCAGGCAAATAGAGACCAACTGTTGTGACTTCGATGGCCACTTGCAAGCTTTTAAGACCCCAGGCACTGCACAACAAACTAGAAGGTAGAACAGAAGCACTAAACATGTTATTAGGCCAATTAACTAGGTTGTTCCATGAAACCAGTAGAGGCAGAGTCCCACTCCATCCCCTTTATTTTACCCCCAGCCACCCAGCTCCCTGGATGCCTGGCTTCTAGATGAGTTGAGATTTGAAATTTTGTTCTGCCCCTTTTACATACTGTTCCAGTTATGGTTTTATTGAACTATTTTAAATTATTTCTCATTCAAATTTGTGGCACAGTCATTTTTTTCACACTCAGCTGTGTTGCATGTTCAGCTTAAATCTGGGTTCAAAGTATTTCACAAGATGGTCTTAGATTATAAACTAGTGACCAAACAGGCAGGAACATTCAGAACAAATTAGAACTCAAATGATACAATTTCATGTCATGGCTAAGTTTACAAACACATTCTCACATTGCCTCTCGTCTCTGCTTGGGATCTCCATAATGTCTTCATGGATTTTTTCAGTATTTACAAGACCTCTCTCTTAGAGTTCTAATGCCTTTCCTTTAACTATCCACAAAGAAAGCTCTCATTCCCTAAGATATTTTACCACTCCCCTCCCAGGCTTCATTATTTTCCAGATCTTTTCATTACTGACACTTTCATGGGTCCATTGTTGTCTCCCTCCATAAAGATGCCCAACATGGCTCCCACCACTCCACCTGTCATTGACTCTCAGAAAGGAGTGCACAGAACAACTTAAGCACAAGCCTAGGGAATCCATTTGGCTCCCAGAGCCCGTGGAGGTACAGTTATATGTAACATGGATTCTATTCAGGACAGCAATAATTGTTATCAGCTTGTTCTTCATGAGAAGACAGGACCCTGTCTGCCCTCCCTCCAGTTGCAAACAAGCCCTAATAAACTGTCTACTTCAGTTATTTTGGGACCAAGTCACTTATAAAGAGAATGCCCTGAAGAATATATTTATCCTCCTAACTGAAATGTTTATCATCTAGAAGCATAGCAATTCTTATGTTGCCAGATTCTTTGAGCTATTTGAGCAAGATCTTAATGCTGGAGTGATTATTATGATTTTTTAGTCCAGTCATATAGATGCATAATAAAACTAGATTTTATAGAACAATCTGGGCCAGTATTAGGCAAGACGAGAAATTTGTTTTAACCCAAAGGAATAGATTTTTAATGGTGGGAACTTTAGGTACCATGTTAGTAGTGGGTGAAAAACTTTATGCAAGAGGCTACTGCCTTCCAAGCATTCCTGTGTTTTTTTTTAACTTTTTTTTTTTTAAATTGTGCTTTAGGTAAAAGTTTACAGCTCAAGTTAATTTCTAATATAGAAATTTATACACGTATTGTTTTGTGACATTAGTTGCAATCCCCACAACGTGACAGCACACTCCCCCTTTCCACCCTGGGTTCCCTGTGTCCATTCAACCAGTTCCTGGCCCTTCCTGCCTTCTCATCCTGCCTCCAGACAGGAGTCACCCATTTGGTCTCGTGTATCTGATTGAACTAAGAAGCATACTACTCACGTGTATCATTTTTTGTTTTATAGTACTCTCTAATCTTTGTCTGAAGAGTAGGCTTCAGGAATGGTTTCAGTTCTGGGTTAACAGAGCATCTGGGGGCCATAGTATTGGGGATTCCTCCAGTTTCTGTCAGACCATTAAGTCTAATCTTTTTATGTGAATTTGAGTTCTGCTCCACACTTTTCTCCCAGTCCATCCGGGATTCTCGGTTGTGTTCCCTGTCAGGGCAGTCACTGGTGGTACCTGGACACCATCTAGTTCTTCTGGTCTCAGGTTGGTGGAATCTCTGGTTTGTGTGGTTCTTTAGTCTCTTGGGCTAATGTTTTCCTAGTGTCTTTGGTGTTCTTCATCCTGCTTTGCTCCAAGTGGGATGGGAACAATTGATGGTTCTTAGATGGCCACTCGCAAACTTCTAAGACCCCAGACACCACTCACCAAAGTAGGATGCAGAACATTTTTTTAATAAACTTTGTTATGTCAATTGACCTAGATGTCCCCCAAAACTATGGTCTCCCAGCTCCAGCCCCAGCTACTCTGTCCCTCAAAGTGTTTGGATATGTCCAGGAAACTTCTTAGCTTTTGCTTTGGTCCAGTTGTGCTGACTTCCCCTGTATTGTGTGCTGTCCTTCCCTTCAGTGAAGTTGATCCTTGTCTAATATCTAGTTAGTGGTTTAATCTCCCTCTCCCTCCCCACCCTCATAACCATCAAAAAATGCATTTTTCTGTGTTTAAACCTTTTCTTGAGTTCTTATAATAGTAGTCTCATACAATATTTGCCTTTTGTGACTGACTAATTTCAGTCAGTATAATGCCCTCTAGACTCATCCATGTAGTTTCATGCATTCATCATTGTTCTTTATCATTGCATAGTATGCCATTGTGGATATGTACCATAATTTGTTTATCCTTTCGTCTGTTGATGGATACCTAGGTTATTTCCATCTTTTTGATATTGTGAATAATGCTGCAATGAACATGGGTGTGCATATTTCTATTTGTGTGACAGCTCTTATTTCTCTAGGTTATATTCCTAGGAGTGAGATTGCTGGATCTTATGGTACTTCTATTTCTAGCTTTTTAAGGAAGCACAAAATCGTTTTCCAAAGTGGTTGTACCATTTTACATTACCACCAGCAGTGCATGAGTGTTCCAGTCTCTCCATAACCTCTCCAATATTTATTATTTTGTGTTTTTTAGATTAGTGCCAGCCTTGTTGGTGTGAGATAGTATCTCGCTGTAGTTTTGACTAACAATCGTAAGCATTTCCTCATGTGTCTGTTAGCCGCCTGAATGTCTCCTTTGGTGAAGTATCTGTTCATATCCTTTGTCCATTTTTTAATTGGGTTATTTGTCTTTTTGTTGTTGAGGTGTTGCAGTGTCTTGTAGATTTTAGAGATTAGACCCTTATAGGATATGTCATAGTCAAAATTTTTTCCCATTCCTTAGGTTCTCTTTTTACTCTTTTGGTGAAGTCTTTTGATGAGCATAAGTGTTTGATTTTTAGGAGCTCCCAGTTACCTAGTTACTCTTCTGGTATTTATGCATTGTTAGTTATGGTTTGAATATTATTTATGGCATGTATTAGGGTTCCTAGCATTGTCCCTATTTTTTTTCCATGATCTTTATTGTTTTAGATTTTATATTTAGGTCTTTGATCCATTTTGAGTTAGTTTTTGTGCATGGTGTGAGGTATGGGTCTTGCTTCAGTTTTTTGCAAATGGATATCCAGTTATGTCAGCACCATTTGTTAAAGAGACTGTCTTTTCCCCATTTAATGGACTTTGGGCCTTTGTCAAATATCAGCTGCTGATACTTGGATGAATTTACATCTCGATTCTCAATTCTGTTCCATTGGTCTATGTATCTGTTGTTGTATGAATACCAGACTGTTTTGACTACCATGGCGGTAAAATAGGTTCTAAAATCAGGTAGTGTGAGGCCTCCCACATTGTTCCTCTTCTTAATTAATGCTTTACTTATCTGAAGCCTCTTCCCTTTCCATATGAAGTTGGTGATTTGTTTCTCCATTTCATTAGAAAATGCTGGTGGAATTTGGATCGGGATTGCATTTTATCTGTAGATCGCTTTGGGTAGAACTGACATTTTCACAATGTTGAGTCTTCTTATCCATAAGCATGCTATATTTTTCCACTTATGTAGGTCTCTTTTGGTTTCTTGCAGTAGTGTCTTATAGTTTTCTTTGTATAGACCTTTTATATCTCTGATTAGATTTATTCCTAAGTATTTTATCTTCTTGGAGGCTATTGTAAATGGTATTGATTTGCTGATTTCCTTTTTGAAGTTCTCTTTTTTGGTGTAGAGGAGTCCAACTGATTTTTGTATGTTTAACTTGTATCCTGATACTTTGCTGAAATCTTCTACTAATTCCAGTAGTTTTCTTTTGGATTCTTTGGGGTTTTCTGTGTATAAGATCATATCATCTGTGAATAGGGATACTTTTACTTTTTCCTTACCAATTTGGATGCCCTTTATTTCTTTTTCTTGCCTTATTGCTCTGGCTAGGACCTCCAGCACAATGTTGTGTGGTCATAAAGGGCATCCTTATCTGGTTCCCATTCTCAAGGACAATGTTCTCAGTCTCTCTGCATTTAGGATTATGTTGGCTGTTGGCTTTGAATAAATGCCCTTTATTATGTGGAGGAATTTCCCTTCTATTTCTATTTTGCTGAGAGTTTTTACCAGGAATGGGTGTTGGACTTTGTCAGATGTCTTTTCCACATCAGATGATAAGATCATGTGGTCATCATCTTTTGTTTTATTTATGTGATGGATTACATTGATTGTTTTTCTAATGTTGAACCATCCCTCCATACTTGGTATGAATCCCACTTGATCACGATGAATTATTTTTTTGATATGCTGTTGAATTCTATTGGCTAGAATTTTGTTGAGGATTTTTGCATCTAT
>NW_004444000.1:6048910-6155660 GCF_000243295.1 Trichechus manatus latirostris | reverse complement strand
AGTTCAGGTAGGTAGTGTGTTTCTAGAAATTTTTCCATTTCCTCTAGGTTTTCAAATTTGTTAGAGTACAATTTTTCATAGTATTCTGTTATGATCCTTTTTTATTTCAGCTGGGTTTGTTGTGATATCACCCATGTCATTTCTTATTTGGGTTATTTGCTTCCTCTCTTGTTTTTCTTTTGTCAGTTTGGCCAGTGGTTCATCAATTTTGTTGATCTTTTCAAAGAAGCAACTTTTGGTCTTGTTAACTCTTTCAATTGTTTTTCTGTTCTCTATTTCATTTATTTCTGCTGTAATCTTTATTATATCCTTTCTTCTGATGCCAGAGGGCTTCTTTTGCTTCTCTCTTTCTGTTTGAGTTGTAGGGCTAATGTTCTGATTTTGGTCCAGTCTTCATTTTAGATGTGCGCATTTATTGCTCTAAATTGACCGCTAAACACTGCTTTTTCTGTGTCCCACAGGTTCTGCTAAGATGTGTTTTCATTCTCATTTGATTCTATGAATTTCTTTATTCTGTCCTTGATTTCTTCTTTAACCGAGTAGTTTTTGAGCAAGGTGTTGTTTAGTTTCCATGAGTCTGATTTTTTTCCCCTGCTTTTTCTGTTACTGATTTCTACTTTTATGGCATTATGGTCAGAAAATATGCTTTGTAATATTTTGATGTTTTGGATTCTGTCAAGGCTTGCTTTGAAGGCTTAAAATGTGGTCTATTCTAGAACAAGTCTTGGGTTGTTGTTTGATATTGTTGGTTGTCTAACTGGAGGACTCCCTTTAATTTTTTTGTAATTTTCATTTGGTTTTTACAAATTCCCTTAACATCTGTTTATCTGAAAATAATCTAATTTCACTATCATATTTAGAGACAGTTTTGCTGGATATATAATTCTTGGCTGGCAATTTTTTTCCTTCAAGGCTTTATATATGTCATTCCATTGCCTTCTTGCCTGCATGGTTTCTGCTGAG
Source organism: Trichechus manatus latirostris (assembly GCF_000243295.1). NCBI lineage: Eukaryota > Metazoa > Chordata > Mammalia > Sirenia > Trichechidae > Trichechus > Trichechus manatus. The sequence continues at coordinate 6,154,697 of NW_004444000.1, read as the reverse complement.
TAGTCAGAGCCTAGTCTTATTGGTTCTGCTTCGTGGGTGACTTTTCATTTCTCCCTCGCCACTCTCAAGATTCTATCTTTGTCTTTGGTTTTTGCCAGTTTGATTATGATATGTCTTAGTGACTTTCTTTTGGGATCTACCCTGTGTGGGGTTCATTAAGCTTCTTGGATAGATATCTTCTAATCTTTCATGATTTCAGGGAAGTTTTCTGCCAGTGAATCTTCAACAATTCTCTCTGTGTTTTCTGTTATTCCCCCCTTGTGCTGGTACTCTGATCACTTGTAGGTTTTTCCTCTTGATAGTGTCTTACATAACTCTTAGGCTTTCTTCATTTTTTAAAATTCTTTTATCTCATTTTTCCTCAGATAAATTGGTGTCAAGGGATTTATCTTCAGTCTCACTAATTCTGACTTCCATTGCATCAATTCTGCTCCTATGACCTTGTATTGAGTTGTCTAATTCTTCAATTTTATTGTTAATCTTTTGGATTTTTAGTTGCGTCTCTCTGGTTTATAGCAGCCTGGTAAATTTGTCGTTTTGTTCTTGTATTGTTTTCCTGAATCTTCTATTGTTTTGTGTGTTCCTTGGCTTGGTCTGAGTTTTGCATGATCTCCTTCCTGATATCTGGAGAGTCCTGTATATTAGTCTTCTGAATTCTAACTCAGGTAACTCCATGACTTATCTTCCTCTGGAAGGTTTCCTGGATCTTTATTTTGGTCACTTGCTAGAGCGATCTTGACCTGCTTCTTTATATGATTTGATATTGACTGTTGTCTCCAAGCCAACAATAATTTATTATATTTATTTATTGTATGTTTGTTTACTGTGTCCTAGCTTTTCTTTGATATGCCCAGGTAGGCTGGGCATGTGAGCTACTTTGGTTATCAGCATCTTTGAAGCTCTCATGTCCTGTCTCTAGGTGGTTACAGCAGCTACTAGGTGTGTGAGCCCAGGAGTTTGTTCACTTTTCTTGTGCAGGTGCGATATAGGTGTCCAGGCCATTGGTCACCAAATGCGTGGTACGAACTCTCACCTACAGTCCTAGACAGGCAGGGCTGCGTAGGGGTGTTCAGAGCAGGCACAGGTATCTGGCTGCAGTAGGGTCTATGTGTGGAGCAAGGCGGGGGCTGACAGCTGCCCCCAGATGCCATGGTAGAGGGTGTGTCCCTGTCCCCTAGAGCAGGTGGCTAGGTGGAGTAGGTGGTACTGCCAGCCTTCAGGCCCCTGATGTGCGTGGGTGAAGTGCCTGCTTAAGGGGCAGGGTAGTGTCAAATGTCACGAATCTGTAGCTCCCCCTTGGCTACTGCAGTTGAAAATGGGCTTCAGGTCTATCTCCTGCTGTTTTATGCTAATGAGGGCATGCAGTGTTGAATCAGCCCACACAGGTCCAGGCAGAGTCGAAGGGTGCTACAAGTCTGTGGATCCCTTATGCCAGTGGCTGGACAAAAGGGCAGGGCCTCCCAACCTGCCCTAAATTCCTGGCTTAGTGGACGTGGTGTTTTTTAAAACCGCAAGACTGGTGTGCATGCGGATAGCCATGAGTTCTGGCTTAGGGGGTGTGGCAGTTGTTGAATACTGCCAGACTGGTGTCAGAATGGAGCAGGGTGGGGATGGATCAGGGGGAAGGAAGCACTTCTTTGCTGTGAAATCCCAGAGAGGGAGGGGTTATTTTGCCCCTGTGCAGTAGCTTACGGACTTGCACTTTTGCAGGTCCAGTGCTGCTTCCACCCAGCTCCAAAGGCTTGTGCGGGTTCGCTGCCACCCAGTCTCTCCTGACATGGTGAGATGCATCCCGAATGCTACTGCTCACCTCAGCCCTTGTGCGCCAGCCGACCCAGAGAGCAGGATGCTGGCAACCTTGTGACTGGCACTTCTTCGCTGCTTTTGAATTGTCTCTCCTTCCACCTGCTGCTCAGTCCTACTCTTCAGCTTTGTCTTTGATGATGAGGGCTCCTATATTGTCATGTATAATCGAATCACTTGTTTTTTCAGGTCTTTGTTGTCAGAGGGACAACAGGAAGTGTCTGACTATTTCCCTCATCTTGGCCCCGCCTCAAGCATTTCTGTTTTTTCCAGGTATAATATGGTGCTTTAGAATTTTCTATCATATTCATGTAGTTTGGTAGAGGTGAAAACATTTCAAAAATTTTTTATGCACAGATGAATATTAACTGCTTGGCTTTTAACCAAGAGGTTGGCAGTTTGAGTCTATTCAGAGGCACCTCTGAAGAAAGTCCAGAAGAACTACTTGCAAAAAATTAGCCATTGAAAAGCCTACAGAGAGGTTCTACTCCAACGCATATGGGGTTACCATGAGTTGGAGTTGACTTGATAGCAACTGGTTTACTGGTGAAGTGGCTTTCTCCAAATTTGTTAGCTCCTTTGTTTATTCATTCATATAATCAGTAAATATTTCTGTAATTGGTTACCAGAGATTCAAACATACGTAAGATATGGTTCCTGCCTTTGAAGACTTTACACTCTATCAGAAAGAAACACTTTTTAGTGGTAAACCAATAATTGCAGTACACCTCATAAGTGTTATTGTTGAATTATGTAAAAGTTGTCATGGGAACACAGAGACAAGAGCCTGCTCTCTTGAGGGATTTTGGAAAGCTTCATGAAGGAGGCTATGTTTCAGTAGCAGTGTGATATCTTCATCAAGAGAGGTGGGAGATGAGGTAGGGTGGGAGGTAAAGCATGGGAGGAGGGCATTTCAGGCAGAGGTGGGGTGACTGTACTAGGTTCCTGGGGCTGCCATAACAAGGTACCACAAACAGGGTGCCTTAAAACAACAGAAATTTTTTTTTATAGTCCTGGAATCTAGAAGTCCAAAATCAGGGTGTTGGCCATGTTGATCCCTTCTGAGGACTCTGAGGCTCTGTTCTGTGCCACTCTCCTAGTTTCTGGTGACAGCTGATGATCCTTGGGGTTCCCTGGCTTGTAGATGGTGCCCTCCAAATCTCTGCCTCCATCTTCACTTGGCTGTCTTGCCCCTGTGTGTGTGTCTCTTTGTTCTCTTTTATAAAGACACAACTCATACTGGATTAGGAACCACCCTACTCCATCCAGTATGACCTCATGTTAACTGAAAACATTTTTAAAAACTCTATTTTCAAACAAGGTCATATTCACAGGTACTGGGGGTTAGGACTTTAACACATGTTTTGGGGGACACAATTCAATCCAACAGTGAGCAACCATCCTGGTTTTCCTGGGACTGAGGGGTTTCCTAGGTTGCAGGAATTCAGTAGTAAAACCAAGGCAGTCCCCACCACTGGGACACCTAAAAAGTGGGAAATATATGCCAAACATGAGAGTGGTTTGCTCTTTATCATTTTTATAACAATGGTCTTCTCTATATTCAATGTTCTTTCTGTCTTTAGGATACTTTATTTCTGGACTAGTAAGAATTTTGCTTATTACAGTCTATTTATGGAGAGACCTTCAAGATTCACTATCTATAATAAATAACACATCATTTGCTCTTCTAAACAAATGGAATGATAGAATGAGGTCCTCAAGCAGAAATAGAGAATTGAGACCTGTTGTTACCTCCTGCCCTCTTTCCCTGTTTCTCCTCCTCCTCAGCCTGCATCTCCTTCTTCAGCACCAAGTACCTTCTAACATTTGTTCCAAAGAAGTAGAAGAGGAGCTGATCTGCTCTGGAGACCTTGTTCCTGAGTTTTGGAAGCAGAGATGCAAGAACTAGCCAAACAGGCACTAAAAAAGTCAATTTGGACTCTCAAGAGGGACATACCTAACAGTATAATAATAATAATGATAATATTTTGCTTTCTTCAGAAGCACTCCAGGTGCTTCACCCACATTAGCTCACCCTGTGTGGTGAGGAGGTGCAATCACATCCAGCCCAACAATTAATTCTCAAGAGTCATCAGCCACAAGAATTGTGCTTGGTCACAGTATTTATGGTGGCTCCTTTTCAATGTCTTATTCTCCACCTCTTCCTCTTAATGATTCTCAACTTTGGTGAAAATACATTCATATCCTCCCTCTTTTGAAAATTAAATATAAATTAAATTAAATATAAATCACATCTACATATTGTAGTTTCAGTTGCACTTTCCCATCTCTGCATCCATCAAACAACCACACAAATAAGTAGGGCTTTGAACAGATGAGGAATGGAAGGAACCACACAGAAGTTTAAAAGTTGTGTCAAACCATAGGTGATGGAACTTGGATTTGACCTTAGATCCTCTGACTTGAAATCCCTGAACCAATAACTTTCAGAACAAACATGTATCCCATTGTCCTCAGCAGATGACGGCCCTTCCTGGAGGAGACAGAGAAGGGGGACCAGCTGACCAGCCTGCAGGTTCTTGAAGGCATAGGCTGTGGATGTGGATCATCAAGGTGCCCTCAGGATAGTGCCTGGCACCCAGTGAGAACTCACCATTTATTTGTTGACTTAATAATTGATGAGTCTACAGTGAGAAAGAATCAAACCAAAGACCAAGTATTTTAACTCCCCAACAAGCAAAAATATGAAGTAGGAGAATGTTGTCAACAGCTCCTCACCTCTTTTACCACCAGTTTTTTACAACCATTTTCCCAGGGAACCAGTGTCCTCTTGACTTCCCAGAGCCCAAAGCTGTGGTGCCCTTACGATGATTCTGTTTTCCAGGGAACAGCTGGTATTCCTATTTTTTCTATTCCTTATTTATTCAGTAAAGATTTGAGATAGAGTAAAAGTAGGTAAAACTGTGTTCCAGCATCAAACCGACTTGGGTTCTACTGCTGGTTCTGCCACTTTAGCTGTGTGGTCTTGGGCAAATTGTTCAATACCTCAGAGTTTGTGTCTTAATCTGTGAAACAATCATAACACTAACTATCTCGAAAGATTGCTGTGATCATTAAATGAAGTATGTGTTGGAGTATCAATCTAGGCTATGCTGTGGTAACAAACAATCCCAAAATCTCTCTAGCCTAAAACAACAAAGACTTATTTTTCAATAAAACTACAAGTTCATTGCAGGCTTGCTGGGGTGGGATTGGGGATATGCGGGTGTCTGCTCATTATAGTCACTCAGGGACTCAGGCTGACAGAGTTGCACTGCCTTGAGGGTTGTCAGCTGACTGGGCTAAGAGGAAAACAGAGCTCTGAAGGGCCTCTCATTAGTACTTTAAATGGGCAACAGGTGCAGATATATCTGGCTGGCTAGAATTAGTCACATGGTACCACTCAGCCACAAAGAGTCTGGTAAGTACACTTTTCACAGGTTTTGGAAAGGCAGAGAACCAGAAATATTTGGCATTTAATAAAATGTGTAAATTACCTACAACTATTACTGGCATGCTGTAAGTGCTTCATACACACTAGCTATATTTTACTTTGGATCTGTTATACATAAAATGTTGTATATGTATTATTTTAGTATATTAAAAAGTGTCAATGCCTGATAATTAATTAATGTACTATGTCCTCCCTTTCAGAAGTACCTACAGTTAAATATAAGATTCTTGGGGCCATGATATTAAAACCCTAGAAATGAACCTCAGTCAGTAACATATTGGGTGGAAAGATTGGATGGTCCTATGGAGGAGATACGATCTGGATTGGGTTTGGAAGTCCGTGCAGCATGTCGGTAATGAGCAGGGACTTTCAACACATGGCACCAGTGCCTGAGATGTTTGCTTCAGGCCTAGGGATTTATTATTTGCTCATTTGTTTATTCATTTACTTACTCAACACATGTTTATGGGATGCTTATATGTGCCAGGCACTGGGGATATACCAGTGAAGAAAGCAAAGACCCTGGCTTCACAGAGCTTACATTTTAGTAGAAGACAGTGACCAAAAAAATGAGTAAGGAGTAAGTAGATGGTGATAGCAGTTCCTGAGTGGTGCAAATGGTTAACGCGTTCTTCTGCTAACTGAAAAGAAGGGGAGGTTCAAACCCACCCAGTGACACAACGGAAGAAAGGCCTGGATATTGGCTTCCATAAAAATTACAGCCAAAAAAGCCCTATGGAGCAGTTCTACTTCGTCATACAGGGTTGCCATGAGTTTGGTTTGTGTAAAGATGGCATGGAGGCAGTGTCTGAGCTCCTCCAACCCCACAAGGTGGAAAGAGAACCAAGATCAACAGCACAAAGCTGACTCCCATGAGGTAGAGGCCAGACAAGCCTCCTCTCTCTGTCATCTTTACTAATTCTGACACCAACTGTCCCTCGCACAGTACTCCGTACTTCTCTGCTGGGTTTGATAATTCATTGCAATGGCCACACAAAACTCAGACCATACTCACAATTGTGAGGTTTATTAGAGAAGTAACAGTTACAATTCAGGCTCAGGAACACTCAGGATACGGTTTTTCCATCAGGATAGTCTCTGCCCAGCTGTGCTTACAGGCACGCCTTTCCCTGGCTCTCAGTCTCTGTCCAAAGGCACTCAGCTTTCTCTCTCCATGGGCCAGGAAGCCCACCGTGCTGCCTCCCACCACTGCTTCTCACTGTCTTCAGGGTTACAGGTCTCTCTGGCTCCTGATCCCAGGAGCCTCCCAGCATTGGCTGTTCCTCCTTGGTGGGGGGTGGGATCTTCTGCTCTGCTCTGGAATTGGCTCTCTTTTAAGGCAAAACTGACCAATCCCCTTGGTAGGCCACAATTACCCTATCACACCATCACCTGGGTGGAAGTTAAAAGCCCATAGCTAGGAAGCCCACACACAGAAGTAATTAATCACACCAGAGTTTGGTTTTTAAGTATGAAGCTGCTTGGAGTTCCTGGGTGGCTGTTAACCAAAGGTTGGAGTCTATCCAGAGGTGCCTAAGAAGAAAGACCTGATGATCTACTTTGGAAAAATCAGCCACTGAAAGCCCTATGGAGCACAGTTCTACTCTGATACACATGGGGTCGCCATGAGGCAGAATCAACTAGACGGCAACTTTTTTTTTTTTTTTTGGTTTAGACAGTGATAACTGCCATAGATGTCTGAAGCAGAGTTGGGGTACAGGGCTTGCCAGGGCTGCCGGGGCTAGGAGGGGTTGCTATTTTATTTAGGGTAGCTGGAAAAGGAATTGAGGGAGCACGCACTGTGGCTCTCCAGGAGAAGAGCAAGTGCCATGGCTGTGAGGAAAGAATGGGGTGGTGGAAAGAGCAAGAACTGGAGCCTGGGATACTTGGGTTTTAGTCCCTGCTCTGCTACTGAGAGATACTGGAGCTGGCAATATAGCAAAGTGATCATGGATATGGGCTTGGGAACAAGACTATCGGAGTTTGAATTCCAGCTTTACCCCTTACTAACTGGATGATGCTGGGCAAGTTACTTAACCTCTCTGAGCTCCAATTTCCCCATCTGTAAACACGGAGGAAAATCTCCTACTTCACACCATTCTGAGGAGGATTAAATGAGGTCATTCACATAGAGCCTTTACATCAGGGCCTGATGCGTTGTGGGCCCTCTTTCCGGTTCGAGTTGCCGTGGAGTCGACCCTGACTCATGACAATCCCATGAGTGTCAGAGTAGAACTGTGCTCCATAGGGTTTTCAATGGATGATTTTTCAGAAATAGATTGCCAGGACTTTCTTCTGACGAGCCTCTGGATGGACTTGAAACTCCAACCTTTCAGTTAGCAGCAGAGTGCATTAGCTCTTTGCACCCAGGGCTCCAGGCCCTATTGAATGTTAACTATATTAGAACGAGCTGCTACTTTGCCTCTCTGGGATTTAGCATCCTCATCTGCTGCTGCTGAGAGCTTTGGGGAGATGGTCTCTTAAGGATGTCTCAACTCAAGGATTCTTTGGAAACCTGTTGCTAATGTACACACTGCACTGCTCTGCAGACGATTTGCGTGTCATTTGTTCTGTCCTCAGGAATTTTCCTGGCTTTTTTTTTTTTTTTTCATGCTCTGCCCCGTCAAAGTCCTCTGGTTGGATTTAACTTCTTTCCGGGAAGTGAGGTACTGGGGTCTTCATTTGTCTTTGCTGGACTTCCACTCTCTCAGCCTCACTGGTGGGCGTTACTCCTTCCCAGAACTTTGCACACGACTTTAGTACACTTTGTTGATTAAAAGCATTCTCTCCATGAACACTGGCAATGGGTCCCTGCAGCAGAAACTCTAAACGTGAGATTGCAGGCTGCTTTTTGTTTGGAGTCTGAGCATGTGGGAAGGATGCCATTTTAAACTGAGGGTGCGCCAAGTCACAGGCACCCACGATGGCCCTCCCTGCAATGCTGTCACAGATGCCAGCAAAGCACTGTGTGCATGATGACCTCAGTTATCCCCTCTAAAACCCTGTACAGGAATCTGGCCTGCAAACCCACTCCCCTCTGCTTCTGGCCTGCTCACCTAGCTCTTTCTCACCACTGCTCACTCAGACGACAATCTTCACTCATCCACTAAGCCAGCTCTTGCTTCGCTGCTGTTGTTACGGCTGTCCCTCTGTCCAGATTGCCTTTCCAAATCTTCTTTACCCGGGTGACTTACTTGGCTTTTGAGACTCCATCTAGAATCTCCCCTTTCCCTGGAAGCCTTTATTGAGCCACATTGCCCTCCTCAGCCCACCCTAGGCTGGCTTAAGTACTTCTCCTGGGTGCTTCCGTGCACACCTCCATCCTGCCACTTCCCTCCCTACATGACACCATTCAGACTGTGTCCCTCCCTTCCCCTTCCCCTGCCCCACCCCTTACACTATGAATTCATCCTGGGCAGATGCTTTGTCTTTCTTATTCCTGAATCCCAAGCCCATGGGGCACTACAGTATGCGCTTAATCTGTGTTTGTTGAACACATGGAAGGCTGTGGAAGCTGGAGGGAGAAAGAATAAATGATTTCCTGCAACGTCTCCCAGGAAAGTAGCAGTGCAGCCAGAATTAGACCCCGAGTCCTGGCTGCTGGCTATGCTTTGCCATCTCACCAGGCTGGCTCTTTCCCTCCCCTGGCTTTTGGGGCTCAGCTCTGCTTCTCAGGGTCGGGGTCGGGTGGGGGGTCCTTGGCTGGGACAGCATAGCACTCCTCTAGGTCACTCTGCACTCAGGGATGCTCTGTCTCCCAGGCTGAGGCTCACAACCCCACCCTACGCTGGAGCAGCTCCCTTCTTAATGGCTAAAGCAACAGTGCCACCTGCTGGCCTCACTGCCACCAGCTGTGGCCTCACTTGAGAGATCTTGGGCTCCCTCTGGTGGGCTTTCAGAAGATGAAGTGCAAAAGCAACTTGGCCACAACTAACATTGACCCCCCTCTAGGAGTGTGCAAGGAGTCCGGGTGGCGCAGTGCTTAAGTGCTCGGCTGCTAACCAAAAGGTCGGTGAACCCATCAGGGGCTCCGGGGAAGAAAGATGTGGCAGACTTCTGTAAAAATTACAGCCTTGGAAACCCTATGGGGTAGGTAGTTCTACTCTGTCCTATAGGATGGCTGAGTGAGAACGACTCAACAGCAACAGGGGCATTCACCTTTTATGTGTAAGTTATTCTGTGCACTGGAACCAAGTCCAGAAACCAAGACTTTGTAATAACTTAGGGTGCAGGGGGCCGTAGGCATATAATGTAGTATGTTGAGACCACAGATGGCACGTCATGCTCCTTGGTGACAAAATGCCCGGAGACGTCTTCTGGGAGGCAAACACACCAGTGAACATGGTGGTAGGTGGTGAGAAAAGTGTTATGGAGAATGAGGGAACAGAATTGGGAAGTAAACAAAGTGGAAGGAGAGGAAAGCAAAGACCTAACCCCATTGCTGTTGAGTCAGTCTGACTCATGGAGCCTCCATGTGTGTCAGAGTAGAACTGTGCTCCATGGGGTTTTCTTTTTTTGTTTATTGTTGAAGTGAAAGTTTATATTTCAAGTTAGTCTCTCACAAAAAATTTATACATATACTGTTATGTGACCCTAATTGCTCTCCCTATACTGTGAGAGCACACTCCTCCTTTCCACCCTCCATAGGGTTTTCAGTGGCTGGTATTTTGGAAGTAGATCAACAGGACTTCCTTCTGCAGCATCACTGGGTGGGTTTGAAATGCCAACCTTTAGGTTAGTAGCTGAGTACAAACTGTTTACGCAGCCCAGGAAAGGAAGAAGGAGGATCTTCTGACGCACACATCCCAGCTCTAGGACAGAAGCCGCTAACTAGGCCATTTAAAGAGCAGGCTGGGGTGTACCGCAGCCTTTCCCCAGAAGACGTTTGGGGCACTCCCGTTACCCCTCTTTGGGCCATGCAGTGACATACGCAGCCCTGCATCTTCCTTGGTTTCTCCTGTTACTGGCAATCATCCAAGGCCCTTGGCTCAGGCCAGTCTCTCTCCAGTGTCAGCCATATAAGAATCTCAGTGACTTGGGAACACTAAACCAATTTAAAATACACTTCCCTGAAAGGCGTATTTTGTTCTGGGAGAAGTCTCACGCCAATCTGTCCTGCCAAGAAATGATTGCCTTTAAACTGTTGGTTTTCACTGTTGTCAGACACAATCTCACGGGGAGAGCAAGAGGCAGTCACAGTCAAGGGTCAACTGGGAGAGAAGGCTTATGACTGAGAAGGACTTTCTTAGAACATCTGGAGAATAAAAACAGGAACATCGCGAATGGCTCTTGTTTGGTTAACACAGACACCCACGGTGTGGCTGAGCCATTCACCAGCAGTGTACTGAATGGGGGCAGACCATCTTCAAACATACAATCAACACTTTGCATGTGCCCGTGGAGAAGGGGCTAGAACTGCAGGCCAAATGAAGACCTTGAGCCCCAATTGCCGCTTAGCTTTGGGCGTGTGCTCGGATTTCCTCTTCATTCCAAATGCAGACAGTCCTGCAGGATACTGCTTAGAACACAAAGGTTGGGAAGAACTGTGCGTATCTAGTCTATTGAAGGAACACTGAACAAAGTTAGTGTGGGTGCTTCCTTTTCAGAAATCTTCTCAAAGTACTTCTTTGAAGCAAGAAGAGGTGAAATTTTATACTACCGGCCTTGTTTTCTTATTTGTTTTTGATGATGATAAAATGTTCTAATGCAAAACCAGAAGAAAATTGATAACTCAGAATCTGTCCAGATAAACTGTGACATCAAACTATGCTCTAGGAAGTGTTAACTAGTCAGAAGTCAAAGGTATTAACTTTCCAAGTGGTCATGTCCGTTCATTCTTCCCTCTCTGGGACTCAGGTTCCTATTCTGTACAATTGGGGGATTGATGCTCCTTGGACCTCTAAAAATCTAACAGTCTTTTGTTCTTTGCAAGGAAGCCTTATTTCCTCCCATGGTTGACTGCATGTCACATTACCACACATAGTGGTCCTTACTTTACAGAGAGACATCTATGTTCGTGGTTGTTTTGTTCATTCATTTATCTATCTATCAGTTCAACGAAAAGTGAGTGCCTACAATATTCTTGACACAGCTGTAGGCATCAAGGACTTGTTATGAATAAAGCAGGGTCTTGGACCTCATGGACGTGGCATTCTTATGGAGGTCACACACAATAAAAAATTTTTTTAAAAAACTATGTAATAGAGTATGCTATTGTTGTTAGTTGCTGTGGAATCAATTCCAACTCATGGCAACCCCATGTGTGCAGAGTAGAACTGCTCTGTAGAGTTTTCAAGGCTGTGCCCTTTTGGAAGCAGATCTCCAGGCCTTACTTCTGAGGCACCTCTGGGTGGGTTTGAATTGCCAGCCTTTCGGTTAACAGTCCAGCACTTAACCATTTGTGTCATCCAGGGACTCCTATAATAGAATATAATATAAACATAATTTAATGTAATATAAATCAATTAATAAGTAACTGCTATGAAGAAAAATAAAGCAGAATAAGGATTGTGGGAGAGAGAATGCTATTTTTTAGAAGGAGTGGTCAGGGACGTCCTCTCTGCGAAGGTGGTGTTTAGGCAGAGACCTCAGTGGAGTGATGGAGTGAGCCACTTGGATATCTAGGGAAAGACTGTTCCAGGCAGAGGCAAGAGCAAGTGCAAAGGCCTGATACAGGCAAGGGCTTGGTGTGTTCAAGGACGTGCGGCTGGAACCCAGTAGAAAGTTAGGAAATGAGGCTTTGTCAGCTGGATTCGAACTTAGGTTTTGATTCTGGGTGTAATGGGAAGCCATTAAAGGGTTAGTACAGTGTAGGAACACCTTAAGTGTCAGTGTTGTGTATCAGGTATTTTGCTGGGTACTGGTAATACAAAGGGATGAAATGTAGTCTCTGCCCTGGAGGATCCTACTAACCAACACGTGCTTCTCTCTAAGTGTGACGGTAGTGATGGTGGGAGGTGGACCTGCCAATTGTCAAATGCATGGTGCAGACACTTAAGTTCTGAGGCATCCCAGAGATAGGAAGCTGGGAACACTGTAATGCCTCACCAATCAGGTAGAATTTAATCTGGGCCTTGAAGAAAGGGCAAGGCTGTCTTAGTTATCTGGTGCTGCTATAAGACAAATACCACAAGTGGATGGCTTTAAGAAACAGAAGTTTATTCTCTCACAGTTTAGTAGGCTAAAAGTCTGAATTCAGGGCACCAGCTCCAGTGTAAGGCTTTCTCTCTGTCGGCTCTGGGGGAAGGTCCTTGTCATATTGTCTTCCCCTGGGTCTAGGAGCTTCTCAGCACAGGGACCCTGAGTCCAAAGGATGCACTCCGCTCCTCGTTCTTCCTGCTTGGTGGTAATGAGGTCCCCATGTCTCTGTGTTCACTTCTCTCTTTTATATCTCAAAAGAGACTGACTCAAGATACAACCTAATCTTGTAGATTGTGTGCTGCCCCACTAACATAACTGCCTCCAATCCTGCATCATCATAGAGGTAGGATTTACAACACATAGGAAAATTATATCAGATCACAAAATGGAGGACAACCACACAATACTGGGAATCATGGCCTAGCCAAGTTGACACATATTTTTGGGGGACACAATCCATCCATAACAAAGGCAAACAGTGAAGAGGAAGGAAGACTTTCAATCAAGAAAGGAGTGGGCACACTGCTTTGCTGGAATAAAAGTGTCTCATGGCATACAATGGAGTATTACATGGCCATAAAGAGAAATGAAGTCCTGATACATGCTACAAAATGGATGAGCCTTGAAAACATTATGCTGAGTGAAATAAGTCATTCACAAAAGACAAATATTGTATGATACCATTCATATGAAATAACAAGAATAGGCAAGTGTATGGAGACTGAAGTCTATTAGTGGTTACCAGAGAAGGGAGGAGGGAAGGGAAAAGCAAGACTCATAACTTAGGGGACATTGAGGGGAAAAGGGGCCTCGTTACTTAGGGGTTACTCTTCTGTTAAGGGTAATAGGGAAATTTGGAAATGGACAAGGTGATGGTTGAAAAACATTATGAACATAATGTCACTGAACTCTACATGTGAAAATTGTTGAAATGGCAAATGTTTTGTTACATATATATTTCACAAACACACACACACATACACACACAGTGTCTTAGAGCAGAGTAGTGGGAAATGAGTGGTTTCAACAAGCTAACCCAGGAGGAAGGCAGGGTCTTGACTACTCCTTCTAAAGTTAAATAAGATGCGTCTCTTAATCCCAAATGTTTCATGAGCAAATGGCTGGGGCTCTACTTCTCTCTCTTACTCTATGAGAGGGTTCATTGTTTCCCCTTGAAGCCTCATCCTCTCCAAGTGCTGAAAGGGATGGTTACCTCACAGGCCACCCGGCCCCACCTGCTGTCTTGGTAAAGCAATCCTGCCCATAGGGGCACCGCTAAGGAAGGATGGCAGCTCAGCAGGGCCATGTGCACCATGCTTTTTTATCACGTGAATGGAGGCTCCCTGCACTCTGCCCAAGCACCCCAAGTGCTCAAGGGCCGCAAGAACAGGGATCTCCTTTCTGCACACCTGCGGGCTTGTCCAGAAATGAGCCTGTCTCCATCTCAGCCTACGGTTTTCTGTCTCCATGTCTGGATATGATGATTTGCAAGATCCTGGTTTTCTAGGGCTCAGATTAGCCTGCGGCATCAGACCTTTGTCCACTGAGGACAGTGGATGAGGGATGCTCCAGGTCTGAACCGGAGCTGTGCTGCCAGAAGCTCAGTGGTGCCTGCCTGCTGCCACTCTCTATGAGATAATGTCTTTCCATTTTGGGACGGTGACACAGTTACATCAGACTTCAATAGTAGTGCTCACATTCCAGGCCTGAGATCAGTGTGACAGCAGGGAAACCTGAGCCATGAGGGACATTCTCAGGCTCAAAAATCACAAACCCGACAGGGAAAGGAATTTGATCAGAAAACGACACCATTCGGGTTATTTTAATGCCCTGGATTTGGGCTGCCCTGTCAGCAGAGCGCCTTCTGTAGTAAGGCTTTGGTGCCGAGTGACCCTGGCAGATGACTCTTGGTTGTTTTTAGCTGTAGAACAAGGTCATGATTGGTTCAGGCGCACTCCATGGGGCACAGATGCTGGGCAAGACGGTGAGCACTGGTTTGGGTCTGTATCTTTCTGTGCACAGTGTTAAGTTCAACAGGGGAACACATGAGGTCCTGAGGCTGTTTGGCAGATGACGTGGTGTGAGTGCGAGGAGAGCTTCCCTCCTCATCAACCGCTGCCTCCTCCTTCTGCCCCCATGTACAATTCCTGAAGCTTACATCCTTGTTCTGGCACTCTGGTGTTGAGTGTCACTTAGGCAAGTTCTTTGATCACCCTGAACTTACAACTAATAGGTAGGGATAATTGTTAACTATTTTGAGAGGCCACTATCAGTCCATCAAACAATCAATCAATTCATGAATCAAGAAATATTTATGCGCCTACTATTAAACAAGCTGGAGCCCTGGTGGTGCAGAGGTTAAAGTGCTCAGCTGTTAACCAAAAGTTCGGCAGTTCGAACCCACCAGCCACTCTGAGGGAGAAAGATGTGGCAGTAAACCCTATGGGGGCATTTCTACTCTGTCTATAAGGCTGCTATGAGTCAGAGTTGACTCGACAGCAGTGGGTTTTGGTTTGGATTAACCAAGCATTTTGCTCTGTGCAATGGGGAATAAAAACCAACATAAGACATAGTGTATATTCTCAAGGCATACATAATGAAGACAAGACATGTACTCAGGGAGCTGTAAACAAACGGTCAAATATTCAGTGACCTGGTACTGACGATAACTGCAGAGGACGGAAAAGAAGAGAGACCACTCCAGTGGACAAACAGCATGAGCAAAGCCTGCAGGTATGAGCATGTGCCCACAGCAGTGAGTCATCCTGCACTTTCGCGTCTCTAGGACCTAAGGTCTCCTAAGACCCTTTCCCCAGAAGCACGGGACAGTCTGTCTTCGTGCTGTGAGTAATATTGGATGAGATTGCCTGTTTCTAAATTTTTAAATTTAAGAGGGTTGACACCTTGTCCAGAGCAATAGAGGGCAGCATGGCTTAGTGGTGAAAAGATTAAAGGGAGTGCCAGGAGACCTTAGCTCTAGTCTAATTAACAGAAAGAACTTGGATGAGCTTTGTATTTAATTGAGAAGGCTTTAGGTTCTCATCTGTAAATTAAAGGTACTATTGGTGGAGGCAGTCAAAACATCAATGGGCTAGAAGTCAAAAGACCCAGGTTCTAGTCCTGACTCTGCCAATAATGATAAATGCTTATCAAGCACTGTGTGCTGGAGGTTGTTATGTAGTAACTCATTTAGCCTCCGCCACCCAATCTCTATGAGGAGAGTACCAGTATTACTCCTATTTAATGGAAGATGAAACTAAGGTGCAGAGATTTTAAATTACTTAGCCAAGGGCACAGAGCTAATCAGTGGCTGAGCTGGGACTGACATGGAGTTGTCTGTCCACCGAGCCTCTGCTGTTAACCTCTGGACTGTTGCCTTCGATAGTTGGGCAAGTGATCTTCTCTTCATTTCAGTTTCTTCTTCAGTAACAGGGGGACACTGATAACTTCCCAAATTACCTTCAAAAGTGATTGTCAGGACCTGGATATGAAATACTTTATAATTGAGAAAGTCCTGTACATGTACAAAGTATTATATTCCTCAGGAGAATGATGAAGAGATAAAATGAGATGGTTGATGGAAAATACTCCAGAAAATGAAAAATAAAAGTCTGTACTTTGATTATAAACAGCACCACCATCCTTGAAAAAGCTAATTTAACTGGTGGTGAATAGGTTCTTTGACCTCATGAAAATTTATGGATATAGCTTATTCTTCAAATCTGTATAGTATCCTTAATTGATTTAATTTTGGCAGGTTTAAGAGAGAAAATGTAGTATAGAAACTTTTTATCCTAGGAGCCCAGAGGAAGTTAAGGGCATTCCTCTCAGAAAGAGTCTCTCAAGGCTTCTTTCCTTCCTTCCCTACTTTTATCATGCTTCCTTTCTTCCTTCTTCAAATCAGACCCAAATGAGGTGGAAGAAAATCTCTACTGAGATAAAATCCAATATAAAATATAATCACTTATTCATTTTCGTGACAAACCTTCAGACAGCACCATCAGCCTTCCAGAAACTAGCCAAGAATTGAGACACGTCTCTGCTCTCTGAGAAACCTGGACAGGGTCTTCTCTGTTATCCAGCCCAACCTCTTTGTATGGAAGGAGAGAAACCGAAGCCTGGGGAAGTGATTTGTCCAAGATCACTGTTGACCCAAGACTAGAAGCCAGCTCTTCTGATGCCCAGGCAAATGTGTATTCCTCCCCACTTCATTGCTTCCCTTCTGGGGGGACATGGGGTGCATGGGAATTTGTTCAAGATCCATGTCGAGTGACTGTGACAATTCCAAAGAATGATTTTTTTTTTTTTTAAAGCTCATCTCTGAAATGGTTCAACCTCTGCCTTTATATTGCCTGAAGAGTTAGCCAGGTACAATCTAAATGGGTCCCATGGATACTCTTCATCCACTGTACTCCTTGTTGTAAGGAGGTGCTTCCTTTAGGACTGAAAATCTGCACCCACTAATGGTGTTGTGTCTTTGTGCCCCTGTGAACTGAGACAATCAGTTATAGTGTCAACAAATCCCATGAAGCTGACTTTCAGCTCCCCTCCGTTTCCTCTTCACACACTGGTGCCCGCAGCTCTCCCCTACTGACATGAAGAGAACGCCAATCCTTTGGTATTACTGCTCGCTCCCACTTTAGCTCAGCATTACATACAGACTAAAATGTAATAAAAAGGGGGAAAAAGCCCTTCCACCAGGGGCTGAGCTGGGGGATGGAGAGTAAGTCTATTAAGGAGAAAAAAAACAACGCTCTTTTTTGAGTCCAGAATTCATCAGATTCCTCCTGTGGAGATACAGATGCCCTTTCACCTTAGCAACCAAGAGGCTGCAGCTGGATATGTGCTTCTGAGGTGGGTCACAGTTAGGAGTCGCCAGTCTGGGGTCTGCTTCTGGGGACATTTCTACCTCAAATTAGACGGTAAGCTCAAAAGACATTAGAGCGAGGGGCTAGGTGGTTACTGTGGCAACAGGCCTGACAGAGCGCCACAGGTTTCTGAGAAAAGTTGTTGTAGCTCTGTAACTCAGGGCATCCTTCCTTGGTCCTTCTTCTCAGCTTGAGGCGAAGTGTCTGCCTTGGGTTTATGTTCACAGCAGAGGGGTGGTCTGGGGGAGGCAAAGCCACAAGCTTCTCCTTTGCTTACTAGGAACTTGGTATTCTTGCCATCATCTGGTTTAGTGAAAGGGATTTTAAGGGGTGTGGGCTCTATTGTGTGCTGGAGAATAGAAAGGAAATTGCCAGATGGTGATGAGGTTTCCAAGCTCACTGGTAGGAAAGACAAGCATTACTTACTGCCCAAAAAGGCCGCCAACTTTGTTTATAGAGCAAGCGTTGTGCGCAGGCAAAGGCAAAGTCTGCTATGAGCCTGCCACTAGCCTATGGAGAGGAAAGGAACTAGCCAGGGCTTCAGAGAACTTGGGAAGGGAGGTAATATAGTAAGAGGGAATAGTGAGGTCCAAAGCACAGTCCTAAATGCTGGAGCAACTACAGTAAACAAGACAATCTGCCTTAAGGGGTTTATACACAGCTGTCAGTTTGCACACTGCCGTAGCTTGTAGCTTGGTAGCTTACGTGTTGCTAGGATGCTGGAAGCTTTGCCACCAGTATTTAAGAACCAGGAGGGTCACTTATGGCGGACAGGTTTTAGTGGAACTTCCAGATTAAGACAAAGTAGGAAGAAAGATCTGGTGATCTACTTCTGAAAGTTAGCCAGTGAAAACCCTATTGATCACAACAGAATACTGTCTGATACAGTGCTGGAAGATGAGCCCCCTAGGTTGGAAGGCACTAGACAATGGCCGCAAAAATGGATTCAAACATGCCAAAGATCATGAAATGGTGCAGAAATGGGCAACATTTTGTTCTGTTGTACACAGGGTCACCATGAGTCAGAGCCAACGTGATGGCAACTAACAAGTTTTACATATAGCCTCAAATTGAGGTCCATACGAATTTAACTACTAAGGTGACAATTAGACTTGTGGGGCTGCCAAGTTATTCATGAAAACTGGAGAGCTAATGTAGGAAAACAAACAAACAAGAAAAACATGAGGGATAAACAGAAAGCAATTCTGGAGCTGCACAAGAAAGAGGAGAAGTGACAGAAATATGAATAAAGTTTTTTCTGTTGCTGTTTATTTTAAGAAAAAGACTTAAGAAACGAATAGAAGGAATTGGGTATGCTATGAAAGAGACTAGATCACGAGAATTTCTATCACTTGAGAAAAAATCCACAGAAACCCTAACCCTATAATGAACTTAGGTAATTCACCCCAACAGCAGATATTTGTCCAACTCCAAAACCTTGGTAGACAGAGCTTGTGGAAACACAGCTCTTACCTCAACACTCTCCAGACTGCTAAAAGGAGGCACATAACCCTGCTCCTGCAAGCACAAAGGCCACCGCTAGGACATTTTTGCTGTATCCACATATGCACCTATTCCCCCTCGTAGTGTCCAGACAAGCTCTTGCTCTGTAATTGTCAGATGCCACTCACAAGCCCACATCTATGCAAGTACACATCTGTACCTGGGGAGAGCTCTGTTGACAAACATTAGAGCAACAGATTTCTCTACCTCATCCAAACAGATCCACTGGAAAGGACTCTTTGGGGGTTCTCACTCATAGGCAGGATGCACAAAGCTGTCTGCAACAGATCTGGTATTAATTACCCAGTGTGCTCTACACTGGAATAAGTGGTTAATCCCAAGGAGGTTTACACTGGAGACTGACCAACCTGCTCCAGGGTGGATACAGAAGCAATCTTGGCTCCAGAGTCTATTCCACACCATGTGTTATGCACATGTGCACTGGCACAAGTCACGGATTTCATTCCACAGCAGATGGGATCCTTCGTATGCAGGCCTTCTCTAACAAAATACATGACCCAAGCACTACATTGTCTAGCATTTCCTTCTTTTCATGAAATGCATGGTTACTTTAATCCTCAGATTGAACTTCTTCCTCCTGTGTTCCTCTGCCTCTTCTTGCCCTCTTTCCCATCATGGCCGGAGGCTCGTTCTGTGGGCCCTGAAACAAGTGATTTTATCCCCACGGGGCCAGCATGTTGACCTGCAGCTAATCTCCACGTCTTCAACCCCTTAGTTTCCATCCTTATGAGAGCTGCCCATTTCTGATCTGTTGGCTTTTAGCATTTTGTTGCAGCAGCAAAAGTGGTGGGGAAGAGAACAACTATCCTGTAAGAGTGAAGTATTGATGCTATCGTTTCTTTTCTTCAAGCTTATTACTTTGGCTTTGACGAGCCTTCCTTGTGGTATCTAAGACATGGCTTAGATAAGCTGTCAGAGAAAGTGTGAGATAATTTATGCACCTGGGAGCAAAGGAATTTAAGGATAACTTTAAAGAAGTCAGACAGCAAGTGGAAGAGAAAGTTTTCCTTTATTTTCTCTTCATGGTAATTGGATTCCTTACAAATGTGTATTTGGGGAAAGGGGAGATGTTGAGAATATTTTCAGGAGGTGGATTTTTTTTTTTTTTTTTCCTGGTCCCAGTGAGATGACAAGTAGGTAAAGATAGAGGACTGGGGAGCAGACAGGGTATGTTGGGTATTTTTGCGACTGGATGATTTTAAGAACCATTTTGAAATCAAGAATAATTTTTTAAAAAAAGCTTGCAGTTACAGAACCTTATAGCCCACATATTTAGACTATAATCAGTACTGTGATAAAACTGTGCAGGTTTTGGCATTGGAAATATAAAAGCAAAGTTCTTTCATTTGATAGCTGCTGTTGAAAGTATAAGCTCCTAAGGATGAACATTTGCCTCTCCCTTCTTCCTGCCATCTCTTGTCCCTAGCATTTTGTTACATCATTGGATTTATTCACATATTTTACCTCTTAAAAGCTAGTATGCATCATCTTTAATTAAATTTTCTTTAATTAAATGACATTCAGTATTTATTTTATACCTATTACTCTTTTTGAGTATGCATTACATATATGTATAGGGAGTTTGGGGAGGCACTGGGATATAATGGGAATAAAAGAGACACAAGATGTATTCCTTACCTTTGAAGAATTATAATCTCTTATTAAAGACTATATATATGGGCACATTGATCTGAAAGGCAGTATGGATAAATCAGAGGAAGAAGACAGAGTATTGGCTGGTATGATCAGATAAAGTTTCATGGAGAAGGTGGACCTTGGGTTGGCTCTGACAAGTAGAGGGTGCTCACATGAGCCAGCTAGAGGAAGGATGGGAACCCACCTGATGGAAAGACGAGCATGAGCCAGCTAGAGGAGGGATGGGAACCCACCTCGTAGAAGGATGAGCATGAGCTAACTAGAGGAAGGATGGGAACCCACCTGGTGGAAGGACGAGCATGAACCAGCTAGAGGAGGAATGGGAACCCACCTCGTGGAAGGAAGGGCATGAGCCAGCTAGAGGAGGGATGGGAACCCACCTCGTGCAAGGAAGAGCATGAGTTAGCTAGAGGAGGGATGGGAATCCACCTGGTGGAGGGAAGAGCATGAGCCAAAGGACAGAAGCAGGGAAGAGCACAGAGGTTTGGGGCAGAATGCAAGTCCCTAGAGTTGTATGGAACTATCTCATCCAACTTCATGCCAAAACCATTTCTATAAGACATCCTGCCCCCAAGTAAAAGTCCTAGTGTCAATGAGGCCCAAGTGATTATCCTAGAGACATATGAAGCCTTATGCATATATTTATAAACACAAATGAAAGAATCATTTGCATTTATGGATAATAGAAGGCAAACATTCAACATAAACCACATGAAGCTGGAAAGAAACTGGCCTGCCATCCTCTTTGTTGAACCTGGACGCTATATGAACAACATTAGCAAAGGATGTAAACTCCAAAAGGGTATTTTTTTTCCTTAATAAGCTTTATCCTCCCTAATGGCAAGACATGAAATGCAGTCATTTTGCTAAATCACAATTAATCTTCTTGGTGGCTACAGGGGCAGGATGATTGTTCAACAAAGGGCACAGGCAAAAGGGATGATTACCTGGGCTTACACGTCACCAAATCCAGTTCAACCAAACGCAGACAAGTCATGGATTCTGAAGACACGTTAGCACTTTTTCTGCAACCACAGACTTTTGTGTTTACCTAGTGTGCTCTTTACCCCCATGGATTAATCCAAGTTTCTGGAAGTAATTATAGCCAACTCTCCACTGCTTATAATAGCAGGGTGCAGCAGTGACACGGAACATAAAGGGAGGGGGAGTCAAAGAGTTGATTATTTATCTTGCCTTCTTAATCACTGTAACACTTTAATATTAAAATTACTTCGCATTTCCTAAACAAACACTGACTGGTGGCAGTGAGATCTGCTTTGGGTTAAAAAGAGCAGCTAGTTACCACTTAAAGAAATGTTTTCTAATTTTAAATCTGTATCTGACACTGTTGCTTTCTTTGTTTTTCCTCCCATCCCTCCAGACCCCAGAAACAAGGCGCTGCTGACTTACACAGCAGCAGTTGTAGTCAAGGTTTGAGGAATACAGGGACGCGGGGAAACCAGACTTTGTCATGCTGGTGAGTAGACATGGGAGCTGGAAAGGTTCTCTGGATCCATGACATGTTGTTCCCTTTCCAAGAAAGCAGACAGGTGAGAAATGATAGGGAGGCAGCAAGGGGGCTCAGCAAGGCTGAGGATAGCATGGTGTGCCTGCCAAGGTGACTGCTGGTGCCCATATTGTCTCAACCACAGTGGTGAAGGTTCTGATAATTTTTGCTTGTTTCTTGCTTGACACAGTGTTCTGGGTTTATATCTTTTTTTTTTTTTTAATAGCCAGTGTTGTCATTGTATAATAAGAAATGATAGACAAGTCTTAGGATGTGGTAGTAATGCTTGGGCAATGTCTACCCTCACTGGCTCTCTCAAGAAAGAACTCTTGTCTTGTGTGGAGCAGCATCTCCCATCCTCACCACCAAAGACGTGATGCGGATCCACTGGCTGCAATCTGCCCATCAACGGTGTCATTCTCTTGTGCACAAAGGCAGCATAAGCGACCATTGCTCTTTGATTGCTGGCACCCTCCATGGAAAGGAAGGAAAGAGGTGCCAGGTTATGGCAGAGCTTGCCTAGTTGGGCCTTGAACTATAAGAACATCTAGGTTTCCCTTCCTCCCAAATTTCTACTTCTTCCCTGGTTCCCATTCCCACTTGTATTCAGCAGGGTGGGCCAGCCTGCCTTCCCTCGTCCTGCGAAAACACATCTTGCCCCCTGAGTGCAAAGAAGGCTGGATAAACAGCAGGGATGACGGGCTGTGGAACCCGAGGCTTGCCAGGTAACAGCTTGACTGAATGGGGTTCCTGAGGCAAGGCTCCCGCCAAACAGCAGAGGAGCAGGGTTGACATGTTTGTAGCACAGCATTTGGACTCCATACAGCTGGCTCATGTATCTCATTCAATTCTTACAATGTTTTTGTAATGTGGGTGCCTGTCCCTTTTATGAAGAGAGAAAATTAGGCCTCAGTGAAGCTAAGTCACCTGTACACATTCTCATGGTGATTAAGTGGCAAAGCTAGGATTTAAATCTGTTCTCTCACTTAAAGTTCATAGTACTCTACAGACCCCTAAAGCCTTCTCATATATAAGAAATAGTGGAAATAGCCCTGAAGAAATTGAAGTAAGAATTGTCAATCTTGATGAAAAAATACTCCTCAGGACGATTCTTCAACGGTTCCCCATGTGTAACGGGAAAATGATTCCAGGTTCCTTAGCATGCCATGTCAAGCAGGTCCCACTCTGATCTGACTCAACGTAGCTTTCCAGCCTCATCTTTCCTCACTTCCTTCCTTGTATGCTCCCACTTTGCTGGGCCACTTGCACACTCCAGTCTTTGCACACATCGCTCCATCTGTCTGGATGCCTTCCTCCATGCTCTCAATGACTAATTCTTATTACTCTTTCAGATATGACTACCTCAGAGCTTTCCATGGTCCCCCCGTCTCAATTCAGTGCCCTTCCTATGTATTAGGTAGTGCATTAATCACATCCAGTTGGAACTGTTTGTGTTCTAACTTCCTGCCACTTAAAGTGTGGTGGAAAAACTCCATCATCCTTGCATACATATGGATTCTGTTAAAAATGCACCCTAGACCAACTAAATCAAAATGTGCATTTTAACAAGATCCCAGATGATTCACATGTACATTAAAGTTTGAGAAGCACTGTTCTAACCCTTTAGGCGAGGGGTCAACAAACTATGGGCCAAATCTTGCCTGCTGCCTGTTTGCGTAAATAACATTTTATTGGACACAGTCATGCGCATTTGTTTGCATATTGTCTATGGCTGCTTTCACGCTGCAGTGAAGGGTTGAGGAGTTGCAACAAAGACTGTGTGACCATGAAGCCTAAAATATTTACCATCTGGTCCTTTACAGAAAAAGCTTGCCAACTCCTATACTAGGCTATACCAGTAAACCAGTTGCCATTGAGTCGATTCTGACTCATGGCGACCCCAAGTGGGTCAGAGTAGAACTGTGCTCCACAGGGTTTTCAATGGCTGATTTTTTGGAAGTAGATCATCAGGCCTTTCTTCTGAGGTGCCTCTGGGTGGACTCCAACCTCCAACCTTTGGGTTAGCAGCCAAGCCCATTAATCATTTGTACCACCCAGGGACTATACTAGGCTATGGACTCCTTAAAAGCAAGAACCTGGTCTTATTTTACTTTGCAAGATAGAAAGGCAGTTTAGTAGTGGTTATGCATATAATCTGGGAGGTAGCCTGACACTAAGCTCTGCCACTTCCTTGCAAGTGACTGTGGGCAAGTTACCACCTGTCCATGCCTCGTGTGCCCCATCTATAAAGTGGGGATGTATAATAGGCCCTACCTTACAGGGTTGATGTACGGGTTAAATAAGTTGATGTAAGTGAACTGCTACCCTCAGTTGGTACTTAATGCTTTTAGAGCACCAGTGCGGATTTGCTGAATGCTGGCAGAATGACCCTATGGCAGACACTGTCTATCCACACCCATACTCCGCTCCTTCCTTGATAACATCCACTTATTTTTTCAGGTAATGAACCTTCATGAAGGGTGACCTTTCCTCAGGAGTAAGTACTATTGCAAGCCAATCATGTTAATGCCATTCAATGCCAGTTGATTGGCTTAGGGGTGGGCAGCTCTAGCCAGTAAGTCAAGAGAAAAGGAAATGGTTTCTTTATTCTTTAAAAGAAAAGATGGAAGAGATGCCCCTGTTCTTTCATGGATGTTGTTATGTCTGGATGTGATGCCTGGAACCATGAAGGCAGGTAAGTCTGAGGGCTGAGCTAACATGTTTTGAATGGCAGAGCAGAAAGATGGGAAGAATGTGGGCCTTTTATGAGATCAAAGAGTTGCTGAATCATCAATCAACCCCTGGGCTCACCTACCTATGTACTGTTTTTAGGAAAGAAAATAAAACTTCCTAGTAGTTTAAGTTTCAGTCCAAAGCATCTTAACTCACATAGCCAAGGATCATGTTTACACGTATTTTTATTCCACCCAGGACTTAACAACCATTTTTGGGTGCTATGAGTAAATGCAGAGTGAAACTTGGAAACAAATAGGCTGGGTAGGGCAAAAGAAGACTCAGTGACGTTCTGGGTTAGTGCAGGTCCAATTCTTCTTTGCGTTTTCTCTCTCTCAGCTGGGAGTTATCTTTTCCTGATACCTACGGCATCTTTCCCAAATGCTGATTTCCCCTGTTGTCTGAACCTGCCACCCAAACCTGGCAGGTTGTTTTTCAAAGCCAGATGTGTCTTGATTGTTTCCTTGATGATATCCATCGTTTCCCTCCTGGGTAGAAGGAGGGTCTGAGGACAGCTTATCATTTGGGGGCAGGTGGAGTAGAGATGGGGTCTCTTATATAACATGAAACACAAGGAAGTTTACTGTGGGCTGAAAGAGTCAAAAGATTCCTTAGAATTTATAGCCACAGGGAGTTTATGGTATGTTAGGTTACTAACTGATATGGTGTAACATCTGAGTCAGAACTGGTACCAGAGTACGTGTAAGGGTAAAGTATGGGGAGAGAATGGCAGCAGAAAACAGGGCTGGCCACCACCCTAAGCCATATAGCAGGTCAGCCCCAGCTGACAGACAAAAGGATCACTCTAGTAAGTCAGGCTGAACTCCCTGCAATCTCATGCCCTGGAAGCATTCACCAAAGGCAGAAATACCAAGCTCTTCCCTCCGGTGGAAGTCTAGGGTGGGAGATGTTTGGAGATACTTCAGAGCCATACAATCACTGTATAATCAGCTCTTAAGGCTGGAAGGGGCCATGGGACATTATCTCATTGATCTCCTTGCCTTTAGGCAATAATAACACACCTACCTACCCATTGTTCTCCAGTTGATTCTGACTCATAGCAACACTATAGGACAGAGTGGAACTTTCCCATAAGATTTCTAAGGCTGTAAATCTTTACAGAGTGGTTGGTGGGTTTGAACTGTCAACCTTTCGGTTAGCAGCCAGGCGCTTAACCACTGCACCACCAGGGTTCCTCAATAACACACCTAAAGCACCCCAGTTCCACAGGAACACATTTTGTGGTTAACAGCCACGAGAGAGGAAAAATAAGCATAAAAAGACATCACAAATCGCTTCTACAAACCAGTTTAATTATGTGCTTATCACCTACTTCAGAGTTAAGAGACCTTGCCTCTTATTCCTGCCAGTTCCCATTCTCATTAGTGTTCCTCCAAGACCCTTCTCCAAGTGGGAGAGTTTCACAATTCAGTGATGCAGGGTGCAGACAGGCAGGGCTGAAGCTGGAGGCTGAGGGGACAGCAAAGGTCTCCCTGTGGTAACTTTAAACCTCTTTTGCCAGCGATCTGCATGCTTTAATTTGTAGCACTTCCCTTGTGACTTTCTTTCTGCCTCCTTTTCTACCAACAATTCCTCCTAATTATTCGATCTTTCTAATAGACAGTGCAGCCTGACCCAGCACCTTTGGCTTCATCACTGACTCTGAAGGTTAACTAGATCCTTAAGAAACAGGGCGCAAAAAGCTTTTCGTGGTTAACTAATCCCCTGCACGTTTGCTAGCGTTATTTGTTCAGAGTACAGAGTTCCTGTCAGGGACTTGTGAACAGAGACCACCTCAGTCCCCCAGGTCCTCCTACTCTTTGGGCATTCTCACTTGTGGAACAAGTGTTTCTTCTCTTTGTGGAAGGGTGGAGGTTGACTATGCAACTTGCCATGCAATTTTGTTGCCAGAAGATAGAGAGAAGGTCATAAAGGCAAAATCTCAACTGCTCAAAGGAAGAAAATAAACAAAATCTGTGGTGCCACTCCCTTCAGCAAGGGTGTGAAGGGTGGGTGGGTTTACCAGAAGCCTGGGCAGTCTGATTTGAAGGCTTCAGGACAAGAAAGTGTACCTACTAGGTAGCCAACCTTCATGACATCTTCCATAGGCTGATGTGTTGGAAAACAGCCAACAAGTGAGAAGTCCCTTGAGAAATCTGTCCCCCCACCCCCCCACCGCTTCTCCTGGAATTGTTGGGAAACCAGGTAGGACCCGGAGATCTGGCCTTCAACAGTGGGCCTGAGTGCATTTCAGTGTCCTGCTGCGAACAGAGGGCTCAGAAGACTGTCTTTTCCTCAAAGAAAATCTGGCTACAGTTTCCTCCTCTTCTATCTAGATCTTGTGTGTACATGGGGCCAGGCTATAGGCAAACAACAATTTTATGGAGGAGGGTGAAGGGAGAGGCAAACAGGGGCTGATTCCTCTTCCTCACAGCTTCCTTCTCCTAAGGATTCAGGATCTACCCACCAGCAACAATCCGAACACCACAGAAAAGATATGGAAATGGGTATGCATGTATTGGTCCACATATCCTGCCTGTCCCCTGCTACAAATGGAGGAGAACCGGGGGAGAGCTGTGCCGCTGCGACCCTAGGCCTTCTGACCTAGCCTAGTCCCAGGGGCATGGGCTTCCTGACTGGTCCCTGGGGGGCTAGACAACTCTCCTTTCCTGACCTTTGAGAAGTGCATGGCCTATAGTTGAGGGGAGACACCCATCCTCTTGGGGCTGCCTGGAGTATCCGAGGCAGAGGTGGCTGTGGTAGACTCCTCAACTGAGGCTCTGAGATCCAAGAATTCCAGGATAATGTCCCAAAGGCAGTAAATCAAATGCCTGAAACAAACGGACAAAACAACTTAGAGGAGGGACTGGCTCAGTCAAGAGACACCAGATCCTGTTTATGACATTTACTTTTCCCTTCCCTCCCTCACCCATTACTGATATCCTTAGCAGACCCCAACCTGCAAGCAGTTGATGAAGCCCCTGCCATGAAATAAACATTTGCTGAATTACCAAAGGTTACAACACCAGAAACAGTACTTGAGAGTAGATTGTAGAAAATTCTGTTTCCGACTCACAGGGTCACATTAGCATATCAGCACTGCTGAAGAACTGTGAGGGAAAACCTCTCAAAAGAGGAAATCAGGTTACTAGGGATTTTCACAAATTCTGACTACTGCAGTTTCTCATAATCAATCACTATAGACTGCAGGTTACTTACAGGCAATGAGGCAAAACCCAGGGCCCTGGAGGGCTGCAGTCTACTTTAGGAGAGGGTTTGAGAGAGGAGTGCAAGAGTAGTCAGTATTTTCCAGAAGCATTCGCTCCCAAAGTACCAGAGAATATCTACCTCTCGTGGATTATTCTAGCCTTCACTCAGCCTTTCGGGGTCCCTTTATCAGATTGCAACCTCATTATCTTGTCTACCTCATATTAACCAAAGACAATGTTTTATCACAACACTAGTTATGGATTTGCTAGTGAGGCCACAAACCTATGGGAAAAATCATCACAAGCCTGTGATACACAAGGCCAGAGTATGCTCGTGCAGTGTTCACAGGAGCTGGCAGATGCTGAAAAGAATCCTAAGTGCACCAAACAACCCCAGAGGATATCAGGGCATTTTCAGTAACTCATGTGAGGGCCTGCATTGAGCTCCTCCAAATAGAAACAACCGCTGGTCCAACAGTAGCCAACTACCTCGTGACAACCTGTCAGAAGGCTGGCAGCATGGATTTTACTTAGTGAGTATAGACTAGGCATCAGACTGCAGTCAGGGCCCAGGGTAAGTAAAGGCGACCATCCCACTCCTCTGAATGTGGCCTTTTCGATTAGAAACCTTGGACACCCGAGATCTGAGATGGTTTTTGCTATGCTGATGTTGTAGACACCTTTTTTAGCCTACCTGTTGATGAGGGGCTGCTGCAGTGACTCTAAGACTAGACCCCAGCTCAGCCGGCATTTGTTCACTCCAAGGATTTCTACTACAATATCTAATGAAGAAGAACAGATGGGATTTTAGTGTTACTATCTAAGTCTTAGATTCTAAGCAGACGATCTCCTTAGTCTCCTTAGGGATATCTGAGATATCCCCATTTCCCACCCCAGGATATCTGCCAACTTTACACAAATCGGGTATTTCTGGCATACCTCTGAACAACATAGCCAACCACAATCTCCATAAAACAGGGAAAAATTAAGAAAAGTATTCTTCTTAAGTTCAATGTCCAAGAAAGAATGAGCATCAAAAAATACTTTTGTAACCTGTCACTATAATGCTCCTACTTCTTCTGAGAACAGAAGTTAGTAAGAGTGAAAACTGAAAGAAGAAATTTAAAATTGATTGTCCAGGCTGAGTTCACTACTGCTCCCTGGTCACCACAGCCACAACTGCCTCCCCTGCCTGCTAAAAACAACACAAAGCAAAGAAATAAAACCTCTCCAGGCTGTGTTTACCTATTGCTAAAGACTGTGTACTTTACTCAGTGGCCCCAATTTACCAAGCCTCAGCTTCTGCGGGACCTACCATTTTCTTCCCTGGTCCCAAAATGTC
The DNA here is from genome assembly GCF_000243295.1 of Trichechus manatus latirostris. NCBI lineage: Eukaryota > Metazoa > Chordata > Mammalia > Sirenia > Trichechidae > Trichechus > Trichechus manatus. Next base: position 6,125,461 of record NW_004444000.1, on the reverse strand, counting down.
ACTGTTGGCATAGAACCCGAAGTCTTCATCTGATGGGAATGGCTCTGAGAACTGCCCCAACCCTCTCAAAAGTTATCTACCCAATATCTGCAGGATTCACCTCTAGTATTTAGGGTCTGGCCATAGGGATCCCTTTCACTGCTTCAGCATCACCTGACTGAAGGGTATAAGAATCTCACCCCGGATCATTCTCCTATTAGCCCAAGAAATGGTGGGTCAACAGGCTTTCAGTCGGGGCCCCATTCAAGGCCCTTTTAAAAATGGGGAAGGGTGCAGGGTAAGGGTGGTAAAGCAGGATGGAAGGGAACAGGTGTTAGTGTACGCAATCTCAGTGGTTCAATTACCTGGCAGGACTCCCATCAAGCTCTGCAACGCCTGTTTCTCAGCAGCCACCTTCTGCTCTTGGGTCCTTACAGGCCGCGGTGACTCAGGCAAGAGTCCCCCAGGCCAGATGGACTCCTGGAGAAGCCGGAGGTACTGCACCCAGTGCTGTGGACATGTCAGATTAGCGACCTGTACCTCCAGCCATCTGTGGGGAGAGAGAAGCAGCTCAGGTAAACCTGAAGGAAAGGGCACGGCAAGGCATGAGCCATGTGAACCATCAGGACAGGAGACAGCAAAGTTAGCAAAAACCATCACTGAAGCCAAGTCAATCAAGAATTTAGGTGCACAGAATTTGAAGATTATGTAGTGATAATAATAATGTTACTCACTGAGTGCCCACTAGGAACCACCTTGTTTTACAGCACAGAACACTAAAAGGGCCTCTAGTTCAGCCCTTGTCTGTGGGTGAGGCTGCACCTAAACCTTTCCTGTTATAACCTCCTCTGTAGCCTGTATGCACAGCCTTTACAGTTAAGGTTGGCAACTGTACACAAATCCCCCTCCCGCACCACTCATACCACATCTGGCTGTCTTCAAGTCCCCACGCCCTGTGCTGAGGCTTTCCAACATCTTCCCTTTGCTCCCAGCTGTCCTCTCGCTGGCAAGGCCCCTCATCTTCATCAAGCTGAAGCCTGCCCTTCAGGCAAGACCTGTTTAAACCAACCTCCTCCGTGAAGTCCTTCCTGACCATTCCAGCTTGAGGCGCTCTCCAGCCCCTCAGAACTCCTGCAGCACCGATGAGAACTAGTATTTTACTTTGTAATATTAACTGTTTTCTCATGTGTTTGCAGCGTCACTTTTCTAACCAAATTATAAGCGCCTCAGGAGTAGGAACCATGTCTTCTGTTTGCTGATTGACTGGCGACTGTTCTTATTACAATGGCATTTTCCCCTTTTGTCTTACTTTCAGAAATGAGTCAATAACTCGGAGGGAGCAGAGGCACCAAATCGGGAGGTCCTGGCTTGAAGATCCCTGAGTTTCAATGTTATTTATTCTTTATTTGTCCCTGCATTTTTTTCAGAGTGACACAGTCATGAGGTTCAAGGTTGCCAAGGCTTCGTTAGTATGCACATGGTAGAGATAGCATGGTTGTGTTGGCCATGGGTGGAACACCTGGTCAACCACTTCCAGTCATGCAAGGACTCCCTTTAGTACCACAACACGTGGCAGCTCATGCCGTCACTCCTACGCCTGAGTTACTTGTCCCCATCCAGGAGCAGAGGGGGCTGCCAAGGCAAACTTTATTTAACCTCCACCCTGCCAGACAGTCTGCATTCCACTCAAGCTAGGCATTCCAGCCCTGGGGGCTGCAATCCCCCGGGCCCAAGGCTCACGAATGATTCTAAGAATAGGAAGTCTGAAAGGTAACAGCAGGGCAAGAATGGCAGACATCGATGGAGATCAAGAGCGGCACAAAGCTGCTCTTGCCCAAAATAGCTATCACTATCGTATCTGTTATTATTAGGGCTGCGTCGCCTTTTTATAGTGCTTTTCATTCAGTGAGTCTAAGATGCCTGATGAAAGGGTAGCAAGAATTCCTATTCCTGTTTATAGAAGAGGGTCATCAAAGGGAGGTGGATGCAGTGACCTGATCAGGTTCTCTGCAGGGAATCAAATGACCCGCCGTTCATAACCCAAGGTCTCCCTTCTTCACCTCAAGCCACATTTGCTTTGGTGACTTTTGCTGAGGTCAATGATGCGGACTAGGGTCTCACCTAAGTGAACTTAGGGAAATGGACAAGGACAAGGTCTTACAAACCAAAATCTAAGTCTTCCAAGGGGCCTGGAGAATCCTAGAACAAGGAACCTTGAGCTAGAATTAGTTCTAGCTCAGTTTCTCATTTACATTTGCATGCAATAAGCCAGTCTGCCCTTACTTCTGTCCTCTGGAGCTAATCATGCCTGTGACACAAACCCTTGAAAGTATCTCAGAGTTCACTCAACCCTTTCCAGGCTAAGCATAATATGCAACAGAAATCTCTGTACCTCAGTCATGTTCCGGGCGTGTCTTATATATTTGAGTGTTGTGAATTAATGTTAATTCATCTGATGGGGACAGGACCTTATACTCACTATCGCAAGGATGTCCTCCTCGTCCTCCTCCATGGTGATCTAGCATCTCATGCACATATGCCAAATGCGAAACACATTTTAGTATGTGGCAAAACATGAATTTATAAATGTACACACATCTATATGACCACAACTTATCAAACTCTAAATGAGAATGCCGGGGAGATGAATCAAAGTATAAAAAATAAAAATAAGCACTGGGAGTGAGTGAGTGAAATAAAGGTATGGAAGCTGAGCAAAAGTAACTGACAAAGAGGACTGACGTCTCCAAGTAAAATGTCAGCTGCTGACAAAACAAAGATGCTGTCGACCACTGTAAACCCCGAGGCACAGGACCCATCAACAGAAGGCCCTGGGAGAGTCAGGCCAGGAATGTAAAGAAACAGGACTTGTACAAACTGGCAGAAATAAAATAAACTTCAGGTCTGAAAAAAGGCACTAGTTTAAAAAGTGGCTTCTACTCGTGAGCACAGCAGAGTTTCAGTTTTCCTTACTCTTCTTTGTACCCTGGAGATGAACGACCCAAAACACAGCACACATGATTTAAAATCTCACTTCCTTTTCAGGGTTCCTCTCTTGTCCAGGCTCTTCCTACCTCTCCTCCTCCAAGAAAACAGAGACTTGCTCCTAGACATTTGGGATGAGTCTGGTGTCACTTCCTAGCCCCAGGCAGCCTGTGGGGAAGGCCAAGTGCTCCCAATCTTTCTTGTCCACAGAACTTGAGGTATGCTACCTGCTCATGAATAATGAACATGTCCATCTGGGAGGAAACAATGACAAAGCCAAAACCAAGAAAATCACCACCACCACTACCACCACTGCCCGAACTACCCTGTTCCTTATACAATACGATCTCTAGAATTTGTGAGCTGTAATTCCATTTCTAAGACACGCTTTGTAAATGGCCAGGTTCAGGGATTCGGTATAATTTGCCTTGCCTAACACCTAGCATAGAGCCAAACGCCAACAGATTCGTGCTAACAATAAAGAGGATGTGATTTCTTCATCCAATGATCTCATCTCTCCTCTCTGTCCCGATACTCCTTTCCTTTTATTCCAGCATTCTTCTCCACAGTAAAGCTCCAAATGTACCACCATTTCTTTACTTAACCTTACTAATTCCTCTAGTCCTGCTTGGTTTATTCTAAAACTGAACTAGAGCAGGGAAAGTCAAGAGATTGGATTTATGGGTGTTAAAAGAGAGACAGAACTCTTGACTTCTCCTCATTAATTCCTTTCATCTGTTTATTTCACACGTAATCTTTCTGTTCTCAACCTAGTTCTTAACCTGTTCTTAACCAAACCCACCATCACTGAGTCAATTCTGATACATAGCGACCCCATAGGGTTTCCAGGGCTGTAAATCTTTACGGAAGCAGACTGCTCCATCTTTCTCCCAAGGAGTGGCTGGTGGGTTCAAACAGCCGACCTTTCAGTTAACAGCTTAGCACTTAAACCGCTGTGCCACCAGGGCTCTTCAACCTAGGAGGAGGAAGGTTAAAAATAAATCTGTGTCTCCGTAGCTATCTTGAAGCAAAAGGAATGGGATGTATGTGTCTGAAATTCAACGTATCACAGGAGCTTTTCCAGCAGTAGTTTCTGGAATTTATTGGTACCGCTTGCTGTTAGGTGCCGTTGAGTCTGACTCATAGTGACCTATGTACAACAGAATGAAACCCTGCCCGGTCCTGAGCCATCCTTACAATCGCTGTTAATGTTTGAGCCCATTGTTGCAGGCACTGTGTCAGTCCATCTCGTACCACCTACACTGGTATCACTTACTATTACGCTAATAGAAATCTAAAGTTTCAAGGAAGATGGACACACATACACCACTATTTATTATATTCATAATAAATCATTTAAAAAACCCGTTGCTGTTGAGTCAATTCAGACACAGTGACCCTAGAGGACAGAGTAGAACTACCTCATAGAGTTTCCAAGGTTGTAATCTTTACAGAGGCGAACTGCCACATCTTTCTCCCATGAAGCGGCTGGTGGATTTGAGCTGCTGACACTTTGGTTAGCAGCTGAGCGCTTAAACACTGCGCCAACAAGGCTCCTTTAATAAATCATTTACTAAACACAAATGCTATTGTTTATGTAATACAAGAAGCATGAGGTAAACATGCTAAAATAAATATGGTTGAGAATAGCCTCAAATGGCACTGGTTTTATTTTCTACAACTACTCCAGTTCTGACATTTGATTCAGAGACAGTCTCTTCTTCCCTCTTACCTTCATCCCGAAGAAAAAAGGGGAAAAAAAAAGCCAAGCAACCTAGGTATGTTTTGTAAGGCCATCTCTGAACGATCCAGGGCACATGGAAGGCTTCCTGAGGAGCCCAGAAATAGCCAACGAAATGAGAAAAAAAGCACTAACAGACTGACACTGTGACATATCTCTGATGCTAGGCATGGAAGGGGGCAGGATTTGGAAGTTAGGGCCAGCCATTACACTGGCAGCAGATGTCCAGTCCATGCTCAAGGGAACCTGGTCTGAAATAGCTGCAGATAAAGCAATGAAGCCATAGCTAAAAGGGAGATGATTTAACACTAGGGCTTAAGATGGCACTTCAAAGTCAGCAGAAGGTCATTTCCCATCAAAATAGCAGAATCAAGATATCTCACAAGCAAGGGGAGAGGGCTTTAGGGATCATGTCTAATCCAAGTAGACAAATTCTCATCACTATGGCTTCTTTTCTAAGAGAGCTGCATCAGTAAGGTTTAATTGGGGGTGGGGGGAGGTAGAAGGGTATTAAAATCATAAAATAGAAAATATTCATAGGAGCAATAACAGTATTCTAACAAAATGCCAGTGCAGTCTAATTGCAGGAAAAAAAAAAAACAAAACAAAACAGGAGACCCATTCCTTGGGGCCTTTCTATTTATTCACTGGGCTAAACCTAATAAACAACCCAAGGGTTATTACCTATGTTCCAACCTCATCTGAAGGTACCAAATACAGTTCAAAACAAAGAACAGGCAGATCAGGTTAAAGTTTCTATCATTCTAAATAGATCTACAGTAGATGAGAATTGCTGCCTCATCACTCTTACAAGAGGGTTTCTCAGTTTCTGCACCACTGTCATTCTGGACTGGTAATTTTTTTTTTTTTTAATTGTACTTTAGATGAAGGTTTACAGAACAAATAGTTTCACATTAAACAGTTAGTACACGTATTGTTTTATGACATTGGTTAACAACCCCACGACAGGTCAACATTGTCCCTTCTCAACTTTGGGTTCTCTATTACCAGCTTTCCAGTCCCCTCCTGCCTTCTAGTCCTTCTCCCTGGACTGTTGTGCCCTATTAGTCTCATTTTGTTTTATGGGGCTGTCTAATCTTTGGCTGAATGGTAAATCTTTGGAGTGACTTTATTACTGAGCTAAAACGGTGCCCAGGGGCCACACTCTCGGGGTTTCTCCAGTCTCTGTCAGGCCAGTAAATCTGATCCTTTTTTGTGAGTTAGAATTTTGTTCTACATTTTTCTCCAGCTCTGTTGGGGACCCTCTGTTGTGATCCTGGTCACAGCAATCAGTGGTGGTAGCCGGGTACCATCTAGTTGTACTGGACTCAGTCTGATGGAGGCCGTGGTAGTTGTGGTCCATTAGTCCTCCGGACTAATCTTTTCCTTGTATCTTGTTTTCTTCCTTCTTCCTTTCTCCCGAAGGGGTGAGACCAGTGGAGTATCTTAGATGGCTGCTCACAGGCTTTTAAGACCCCAGATGCTACTCACCAAGGTAGAATGTAGAACATTGTCTTTATAAACTGTTATGTCAATTGAGCTAGATGTTCCCAGAGACCATGGTCCCCACAGCCCTCTGCCCAGCAATTCAGTCCCTCAGGGAGTTTGGATGTGTCTATGGAACTTCCATGACATTTCCTTGTACAAGCTGTGCTAGCTTCCCCAGTATTGTGTACTGTCTTACCCTTTACCAAAGTTACCACTTATCTATTGTCTGTTTAGTCCCCCCCCATCCCTTGTAACCAACAAAGATTGTTTCTTTTTGTGTGCAAACTTTTTCATGAGTTTTTACAGTACAGGTCTCATACAATATTTGTCCTTTTGTGACTGACTTATTTCACTCAGCATAATGTCCTCCAGTCTGATCCATGTTATGAGATGCTTCATAGATTCATCACTGTTCTTTATTGTTACATAATACTACACTGTGTATGTACCATAGTTTGTTTACCCATTCATCTGTTGATAGGCATTTAGGTTGTTTCCATCTTTTTGCTATTGTGAACAATACTGTAATGAACATGGGTGTGCATATGTCTCTTACTTCTCTAGGATATATTCCTAGGAATGGGATTGCTGGATCATATGGTATTTCTATTTCTAGCTTTTTAAGGAAGCGCCATATCATTTTCCAAAATGGTTGTATCATTATGCATTCCCACCAGCAGTGCATAAGAGTTCTGATCTCCCCGCAGCCTCTCCAACATTTGTTATTTCCAGTTTTTTTGATTCATGCCAGTAATGCCGGGGTGAGATGGCATCTCATTGTGGTTTTAATTTGCATTTCTCTAATGTGGACTGGTAATTTTCTGTTGTGGCGGATGTCCTCTGCACTGTAAAATGTTTAGCAGCATTTCCGGCCCCTACCCACCATGCTCCTGGTTGAGAACTACTGCTTTAGACTTAGTGCCTTTTGGATTCAAAAGGCCACTTTCGGTCATTTTAAACCTGATAGTCATAGCATAGTATTTTTCAAATTGTTGGCTGTACATCATTGTTGTTAGCTGTCATCAAGCGACACTGACTCATGGTGACCTTATGTACAACAGAATGAAACATTGGTTGATCCTGTGTCATCCTTACCATCACCAATATATTACAGTCCATTGTTGGTTATTGTGCCAATCCATTTTTCACCAAGGGTCTCCCTCACCCTCACTGGTCTTCTACTTCAGAAAACATGATGCACTCCTCCAGCAACTGATCCCTCCTGATGATGTGTCCAAAGCAAGTGAGTTGGACAATGTTTTGTTGTGATCCATAAGGTTTTCAGCAGCTAAGTTTCTGAAGTAGATCAGTAGGCCTTTCTTTTTAGACTGTCTGGAAGCTCCACTATCACCTGTCCACTACTGTGACCCTGTTGGTATTTGAAATACCAGTGCATAGCTTCCAGCATCATAGCAGCACAGCATCAAGCCACCACAGTACGACAAACTGACATCATTGTTGCTGTTGTGTTAAGTGCCTTTGAGTCGGTTCCAACTCAGTACTACCCAGTCCTGTGCCATCCTCACAATCATTGTTATGCTTGAACCCATTGTTGCAGCCACTGTATTAATCCATCCTGTTGAGAGTCTTCCTTCTTTTCACTGATGCTCTACTCTACCAAGCATGTTGTCCTTCTCTGGGGACTGGTTCTTCCTAATAACATGTCTGAGGCATGTGAGAGGAAGTCTCGCCATCCTTGCTTCTAAGGAGCATTCTGGCTGTACTTCTAAGATATTATTTGTTTGTTCCTCTGGAAGTCCATGGTATATGCAATATGCTGCAATATGCTTCACCAACACCATAATTTAAATGCATTGATTCTTCTTTGGTCTTCCTTATTCATTCACTGTCCTGCTTTCACATGCATATGAGACAACTGAAAACACCATGGCTTGGGTCAGGTGCACCTCAGTCCTCAAAGTGGTATCTTTGCTTAACACTTTAAAGAGGTCTTTTGCAGCAGATTTGCCCAATGCAATGTACAGTTTGATTTCTTGACTGCTGCTTCCATGGGTGTTGACTTTGGATCCAAGTAAAATGAAATCCTTGACAACTTCAATCTTTTCTCTGTTTATCATGATGTTGTTTATTAGTCCAGCTGTGAGGATTTTTGCTTTTTTTGTGTGTGTGTGCTTTAAGTGAAAGTTTACAATTCAAGTTAGTTTCTCAGACAAAAATTTTCTCATACAAAAAACACACATTGTTATGTGACCCTAGTAGCTATACTGTGACAGCCCACTCCTCCTTTCCACCCCAGATTTCCCACGTCCATTCAACCAGTTCCTGACCCTCTCTGCCTTTTCATCTTTCCCCCAGACAGGAGTTGCCCATTTAGTCTAATGTATCTACTTGAGCCAAGCGGCACACTCTTCACGAGTATCATTTTATGTCCTATAGTCCAGTCTAATCTTTGTTGACGAGTTAGCTTCGGGAATGGTTTTAGTTTTGGGCTAACGGAGAGTCTGGAGGCCGTATCTTCCAGGGTCCCTCCAGTCTCAGTCAAACCATTAAGTCTGGTCTTTTTACTAGAATTTGAGTTCTGCACCCCAATTTTTTCCCGCTCCGTCAGGGACTCTCTGTTGTGTTCCCTGTCAGGCAGTTATTGGTGGTAGCCGGGCACCATCTAGTTTTTCTGAACTCAGGCTGATGAAGTCTCTGGTTTTTGTAGCCCTTTCTGTCTCTTGTGCTAATATTTTCCTTATGTCTTTGGTATTCTTCATTCTCCTTTACTCCAGGTGGGTTGGGACCAATTGATACATCTTAGATGGTCACTCACTAGCTTTTAAGACCCTAGACGCTACTCACCAAAGTAGGATGCAGAACATTTTCTTAATAAACTTTGTTATGCCAACTGACCTAGATGTCTCCTGAAAGCATGGTCCCCAGACCCCCACCCCTGCTACTCTGTCCCTCGAAGTGTTTGGTTGTATTCAGGAAACTTTTTAGCTTTTGGTTTAGTCCAGTTGTGCTGACTTCCCCTGTAGTGTGTGTTGTCCTTCCCTTCACCTAAGACAATTCTTGTCTACTATCTAGTTAGTGAATACCCCTCTCCCTATCTCACCACCCTCGTAACCATCAAAGTATGTTTTCGTCTGTGTTTAAACACCTTTTCTTGAGTTCTTATAATAGTGGCTTATACAATATTTGTCCTTTTGCGACTGACTAAATTCACTCAGCATAATGCCTTCCAGATTCCTCCATTTGATGTTTCACGGATTCATCATTGTTCTTTATCGTTGTGTAGTATTCCATTGTGTGAATATAGCATAATTTATCCATTCCTCTGTTGATGGGCACCTAGGTTGTTTCCATCTTTTTGCTATCATGAACAGTGCTGCAATGAACATGGGTATGCAGTTATCTATTTGTGTGACGGCCCGTATGTCTCTAGGATATATTCCAAGGAGTGGGATTGCTAGATTGTAGGGTACTTCTATTTCTAGGTTTTTAAGGAAGTGCCAAATCGATTTCCAAAGTGGCTGTACCATTTTACATTCCCACCAACAGTGTATAAGTGTTCCAGTCTCTCCACAACCTCTCCAACATTTCTTATTTGGTGTTTTTTGGATTAATTCTAGCCTTGCTGGGGTGAGATGGTATCTCATTGTAGTTTTGATTTGCATTTCTATAACGACTAAATATCGTGAGCATTTCCACATGTGTCTGTTAGCCACCTGAATGTCTTCTTTGGTGAAGTGCCTGTTCATATCCTTTGCCCATTTTTTAATTGGGTTATTTGCCTTTTTGTTGTTGAGGTTTTGCAGTATCTTGTAGATTTTAGAGATTAGACTCTGATCAGATTTGTCGCAGCCAAAATTTTTTTCCCAGTCTGTAGGTTGTCTTTTTACTCTTTTGGTAGTCTTTTGATGAGCATTAAGTGTTTGATTTTTAGGAGCTCCCAGGTATCTAGTTTCTCTTCTGGTGTTTGTGTATTGTTAGTTATGTTTTGTATTCTGTTTATGCCATGTATTAGGGCTCCTAGCTTTACTCGTATTTTTTCTGCCAGGATTTTTTATCGTTTTAGATTTTATATTTAGGTTTTTGGTCCATTTTCAGTTAGTTTTTGTGCATGGTGTGAGATATGGGTCTTGTTTCATTTTTTTTGTAGATGGATATCAAATTCTGCCAGCATCAATTTGTTAAAGAGACTGTATTTTCCCCATTAACAGATTTGAGGCCTTTGTGAAATATCAGCTGCTCCTAGGTGGATGAATTTACATCTGGATTCTCAATTCTGTTCCACAGGTCTATGTATCTGTTGTTTACCAGTACCAGGCTATTTTCACTACCGTAGCTGTATAATACGTTCTAAAATCAGGTAGTGTGAGGCCTCCCACTTTGTTCGTCTTCTTCAGTAATGCTTTACTTATCCAGGGCCTCTTCCCTTTCCATATGAAGTTGGTGACTTGTTTCTCCATCTCGTTAAAAAATGCCGTTGGAATTTGAATCGTGATTGCATTGTATCTGTAGATTGCTTTGGATAGAACTGACATTTTCGTGGATTTTTGCTTTCTTTATGTTGAGGTGTAATCCATATTGAAGGCTTTGGTCTTTGATCTTGTTCAGTAAGTGATTCAAGTCCTCTACACTTTCAGCAAGCAAGGTTGTGTCCTGTGCATATCACAAGTTAATGAGTCTTCCTCTAATTCTGATGTTCAGTTCTTCTTTATATAGTCCAGCTTCTCAGATTATTTGCTCAGCATACAGATTAAGTAAGTATGGTGAAAGGATACAACCCTAATGCATACCTTTCCTGACTTTAAACCACCCAATATCCCCTTGTTCTGTTTGAACAACTGTCTCCTGGTCTAAGTACAAGTTCCTCATGAGCCCAGTTAAGTGTTCTGGAATTCCCCTTCTTTGCAATGTTATCCATAATTTGTTATGATCCACATAGTCAAATGCCTTTGCATAGTCAATAAAACACAGGTAAAATATCTTTGTATATCCTTAGAGGTCATGTAATCGGTTTTGTGGTTTGGGACAACACTTTTTACAAAAAATCTAAATAGAGAATAGCTTAGAATAGAAAATATAAACGGGTATATCTCATGTTCGGGACACTTGTTTCATACGTATATACATATTTGCAGAAGCCCTGGTAGTGCAGTGGTTAAGTGCTCAGCTGCTAACCTAAAGGTTGGCGGTTTGAACCCACCAGCCACTCCTCAGAAGAAAAATGTAGCAGTCTGCTTCTGTAAAGGCTACAGCCTTGGAAACCGTATGGGACAATTCTACTCTGTCCTATAGGATCACTATGAGTAGAAAGCAACTTGATGGGAATGGGATATGTATTTGTGTGTGTGTTTTGTCCTGGGTCACAATGTAAAATGTACTTCTTACTGTGGATTAAAGTTAAAAATAAAATGAAAAACACTGATATAAGGAATTACGAGTTCTATCGAGGCCCTGGTGGCACAGCGGTTAAGAGCTCAGGCTGCTAACCAAAAGGTCAGCAGTTTGAATCCATCAGCTGCTCCTTGGAAACCCTTTAAGGCAGTTTTAACTCTGTCCTACTCGGTCACTATGAGTCGGAATCAACTTGACGGCAACGGGTTTTTTTTTTTTTCTTTTTTTGGATCCAAGAGATAGGGGAAAAAGTTCAAACCACATTTTCAGCTTCCTGGAAACAAATCTCCACCCCTACCCACCGCCAAGCACTCTTCAAAATGTTTACAATGGCATAAACCACGAACATTGTGTCTGGTACTCCCAGTCTTAGCACATTATTATGAGTATTTGCTCATCCAATCAGTAGCCCCAATCCACTGGGTGGGAGAGAAAGGAAGTCTTAGGGGTGATGGTACAGTCAGGGCATTTTTCACCAAACGAGTTGTTGCTGCCAATTTCACCTGATAAAAGCAGCTTCTCTTCCCCTTTGATTCCTTTTCCAGGCTTTTGCCTTCCTGCCCGTGGCCCCTTCTTGTGTTTATAGACAGTTCCTCCCTGTCAGCTTTCAGCTATGGCTCCTCAGCCCTGTAACTGGCCAGACCCAAGTTATTCAGCTGTGTCTGAGAAAGTTCAACATTGCTGCCCTCTGACTGTGTATCTAGGTCACCATCCTTTCCTGCCCTGTGCTGGAGAAGAATGAGGAGGAAATGAACTCTAAGGGCAAGAAACTCCTGTTTCTTTGTCCCAGTGGCTACTGCAAAATCTCAAATGTCTCATGGAATCTGCACAATTTCTTCTTTGATATTTGCTCTCATGTTCTAAATCATGGATCCACATCTTTAAAGCATGTGCTTCAAAGAAAGACTAAACAAAGTCTACACATCAGAATTTTAGAATCTGAGCTGCATACTTTTATATTTCACCACCAACAGATTATGATTTTGATGAGTAATTTACAAGTTACAGATACAGATAATTCCTGAAAAGGATAACTTTAATTCATTAGAGATGTTTCTTAAATACTGGCAACCAAAATTTGCCTCCTTGTAAATTCTAGTCATTGGTCCTAGTTATACTCTCTGGAGTTACAGATACTAGGTCAAATCCCTCTTCCAAAGGATAACACTTAGCATTTTCAAATTCTGCTATTATTTCTCCCTTAACTGTATTCTTCTACAGGCGATATATAAACACACACACACACACACATATATATAGACATATATATCTTTGATTCTGTCAACATCAATGTTAGGCACACAGCAGATCCTCAATAAATGTTTGCTGAATGAAGGAACTGAAATGAACCATTCCTCGTCCTGGTTCCATCCTCTGGGTATGTTCTGCTTAGTTATTCTCTATTAGAATGGAGTGTGCAAACTAAACACAAGCCCCAGATGTGATCTGACCAGCACAGTGAACAGGAGGATTGGTGCCTTCCTTGAACTAAACGCTACTTCTGTTAATGTAGTCTAAGATGGCATTAGCTTTTTTTTGGCATATTCATTAAAGCACTGACTCAAATAGAGTTTGCAGTCACTAAAACTGTAAGACCACATATGTGCATTAAAAAAAAGAAAAAAAATCACATGCCCCTCTGTTATGCCTAGTCTTGCCCTTCTGTACTTGTGCAAGTTCTTAAAAAAATCTAAATTCTGATATATAATATTTATTTCTATTAAACTCCATCTTGTTGGTTTTAGATTAACACTCAACTGACCTTTCTAAATCTTTTTATGTCTTTATTTTTGTCATCCAGAGTATTAATTATATCTCTAAGATTAGGGTTGCAAATTTACTGATGAAAATTCTGAATGGAATAAGACCAAGAGCAGTTATCTATTACTAGAAAGTTCCCTCTAAACTGATGTCAATTTTGGGCTAAAGACATTTGACTAACCATGAATCAGTTAAAAGTATTATAATCCAGGCCACATTTATTCATTTTGTCCATGTGTATAATATGAAAACATGGCAAAAGCTTGTTGAAATCCATACACAATATAACAACCACTGCATTACTTTTGTTTAGTGGTCTCACAACCATGCCAAAGATAGAAACTGTGCTAGTCAGCCAGAAGACTTTCTTACTGACCCCCTACCAGTTTCCAAGGCTCAACATTTCCCTTCCTGGGCAGTCACAAAACATCTATTTAATAACCTGCTTCAGGAATTTCCAGAGAAAAATACCTTTATCCAATGGTAAAAGTTAAGATATCTGCCCATCTCCAATCCAACACATTTCCACGTGGCAATGTTCTTTAATGATTTTAGGTCTTCACTAATATACATATATACACACACACAAATTCTTGAAGTTCCATGGCATGTAATTCATCTGGGCCAGGTATATGAATTTACTTTATTTAAAACAGGCTAAATGCGCTCTTATTTTCATTCCTATTTTAGTCTTCAACTCTATTTAATCATGTTTGTTCAATTCTTCTTGTTAGATCATTTTCCTTGATAGAAAAAACAGAAGTAAAATAGTCTGACAAATAGTAGACCCATTGCTTCATTGTTAAATGAAGTAATAAATGTATTCTCAATGTAGCTAGTTAATACTTCACCATCTGTCCCAAACAATTTGCCTATATTTTCTCTGTTCTTGTTTTTAACATGTTATTTTTTTTAAGTTGCTTCCCCTAATATTAATCCATAGCTTTAGCTCCTTCTGAGTTTAAGTTTGTTGGACACCATTCTTACCAGTTCTACTGTTACCATTTTTCATTAGTGAGTGTGTGTCTCCTCTCCTTTTTGTAAATGTTCATCTAGCTTCTGAGCTCAGTGAGCTACCCTGGTACCACTTCATGCTGATTCTTTTTCTTTCTCATTGGAATTATGTGTTTAATTCATTTCTTCAATTACTCAGTAAGTACTAATTGAAGTTTTATATGTACCAAAAGACTAAGACTGTAAGGTTTTGAGGGTAGGGATCTTATCTAATTCACTCTGGTATCTCCTTCAGCATGTACCATCACAGTGCCTTTCACACAGGAAGTCATCAAACATTTATGGAATGAACCAATTCTGTTCAAAACTCTGATACCACATAGTGTTCAAGCTTTAAGTTCATTTGTTATTATGGCGTTAAAAACACTATTATTCTTTATCTCGTTCTCATTCTCCGGTATGTTCTCTTGTGAATTCCAGTATGTCGCATCCACCTCTGCTTTCCTTTCTGTGCCAGCTGTTCTCCACAATACTCAGTTTTAACTTTATTTGAATATATTTTTTAAGCTTCTTCCTTTCTGCTAGATTGACGAGTCTCCTGCCAAACATATTCTCTCTGGTACGCTTGAGTTGCGCTCTGTCTGTAGTCAGGAGTCCACTATGCAAATGTCATATGTCATAGTACATACGATTAAAAAACCTTCCCTTGGTACCCGCTACAGAGTTAGCTATTCACCTGTATCATCCTGTCCCTGATCCAACAGTACCTCCTCCAACTAATCCCCCAGAGCACTATTTAAGTGCTGTTTCTGAATTACATATTTGATCATGTCATCACCTGCTTCATTTTTTTTTTTTTTAATTGTACTTCAGGTGAAGGCTTACAGAACAAATAGTTTCTCATGAAACAGTAGTACACATATTGTTTGATGACATTGGTTAACAACCCCACAAAATGTCAACCCTCTAACTTCTCAACCTTTTTTTTTGGTGAAAATACGCATAGCCAAAGACACTCCATTTCAAAAATTTCTACATGCACAGTTCAGTGACATTGACTATGCTCTTCCAGTTGTGCTGTTATTCTCACTTAAGATGAAGGCTTACAGAACAAAATAGTTTCTCATTTAACAGTTACTACAAATGTTGCCCTATGGCAATGGTTAACAATCTCACAACACATCAACAATATCCTTACTCAACCTTGGGTTCCCTATCACCAGCTTCCTTGTCCCCTTCTGCCTTCTGGCCCTTGTCACTGGACTGCTGTACCTCATTAGTCTCATTTGGCTCTACGGGGCTGTCCACTCCCAGGCTGAATGGTGAACCTCGGAGATAACTTCACGACTGAGCTAAAAGGGTGTCTGGGGGCCATACTCTCGAGGTTTCTCCAGTCTCCTTTAGGCCAGTAAATCTGGTCTTTTTTTTGTGTGTTAGAATTATGCTCTACATCCTTCTCCAGCTCTGTCCAGAAGCCTCTGTTGTGATCCTGGTCAAAGCAGTCAGTGGTGGTAGCCAGGCACCATCTAGCTGCACTGGACTCAGTCCGGTGGAGGCCTTGGTAGCTGTGGACAATTAGTCCTTCGGACTAATCTTTTCCTTGTATCCTGTTCTCTTCATTCTCCCTTGCTCCCGAAGGGATGGGAACAGTGGAGTATCTTAGATGTCCGCTCACAGGCTTTTAAGACCCCAGACACTACTCACCAAGGTAGAATGTAGAATATTGTCTTTATAAACTGTGTTACGCCAATTGAGCTAGATGTTCCCCGAGACCAAGTGCTGTTTCTAAATTACATATTTGATCATGTCATCACCTGCTTAATTTTTTAAATGGCTTCCTACCAAATGGAGATCAAACTCTATGTTCTCTGAGTAGCTTACAAAGCTCTGTATAAGCTGGCTTTTCAACTCTTCAGTGTTATCTTCTGCCACTCTTCTTATGCACTGTATATTCCCGATCACACCTTCTTCTTTGGGCACCACCTACATGCTATGCTGTTTTACCTCTCTGCCTTGGATGCTCCATCATCCAATGTCTGCTGGTCAAGCCTCCTCCTCCCCTACCCTCCATCTGTCAAATCCCATCTCAAATGTCTGTAAGCCTTCCCTGGACTCCTCATAATTGATTAGTCTCTTCTCTGAATCATGTCTAGAGTTCTATTTAAAGCCCTAATTTTATACTAGAACTCCTTATTTATAAGTTTGCTCTTCCAACTGAATCTTAAACATCTAATGGTATGGGTATTGAGTCATTTTTGTATTTTGATCACTTAACAAAGTGCCTGGAAAAAAGTAATCAATACATATTAGTTAATAAGTAATGCTGTATGAGACAAATACTGATCTTAAAGCATGACAAACAAAATAAGCTTTGCAGAAGGCACATATCCCACACTTAAAGCAGCAAAGGAAGAGTGAGCTCTTAATTATTTGTACTTGAGAAGGATGATGACAGATGACAAAAAACAGTGGAGAGTCTAGAAATCATTTGTATTTGGCATTTTATGTGTATTTATATGACTATCTGGCAGATTTATTTTCATCAGACACTTTTGTTTAGGCTAATATTAAAATTAAACTGAGTGTCAATACACCAGCTGTAGGATGGATTTTGTAAGGAATATGCTGGGTAATAAGCAAGCTGATCTAGAAGTAAGAGTTCATCATGAATCATGCATGAAGCAGGTAGGTCACACCTGGTCCTACATTTCCCTGGAAGGGAGCAGATGTGGAAGGCAAGGGAATGGGTCAGCCATGCTTTGCATCTGGGACACTATAAATCTTAGAGAAGAGAGGCAGCTGCCAGCAGCCTATGTTTTTGTTGGTTCTCCTGGAATACAAGCCCAGAGGATAGAAGAGCCTGAAAGTCAAAAAAAAGCAAAGGAGTTACGATAACTCTGAGTCACACTTGTATTTTGGGAGATGCCTCTGACGGATGGAGCATCTTCAAATGGATTCCAACTTATTACTCAAAACTAGTAAGAAGAAAGGAAGGGTAGTATAATCCTTGGACAAAAACAATGACCAAAAGTGAAGCTCAACTGACCTTTCTGACAAATACAGAAGGAGAGAGAGCCACTTGGGGGTTCTGTGTCTTGGGACTGCCTGCAAAGGGAGAGCTATAGAAGTCTGTTCTAGAGCTGAGTCTTGTGACACTCAAAGTATTCCAGTTTGGATGTGTATTTCACAAATTCAGTGTGCCTCTGAAGGCCATCAGATCCGCTGTTTTTAGCCCCATGGCAGGCTGCTATCAAGGCACCACAATCCAGCTCTGAGAAGTCAGGGCTGTCAACATTAGATCTAGGCAAAATCACAGTGATGCTTTCTCAGTGACTGCTTGCTATATGCTGGACCCAGTAAAAGCAGCAGCAGGACATCTTCATCACAACTCCGACTCCCTCTGGGTCTCTCTGGAACAGCCAATGTCGCTGCTCCAAGTCAGAGAGATCCAGAGAAAATCCTCTGCCAGGAAGAGGCCACCACTGTTTTCACCCCAGTACTGAGCATAAAAACCAGCTCAGGCACTTCTGGGGAACAGATGCCCTCACAGCCAGAAGAGCCCCGAGGCTCCACACAGGCAGTGTGCTGTAAGAAGTGGAAGAAACACAGAAAGTCTCCCACAGGCTTGAGCCTGGACTGACCACTTGAAGGCTGAATGAACTCTCTGAATTCTGGTTTTCTTCTTTATAAAACAGGCTAATTCTTGCCTTGCCTTCTTCACAAAGTTATTCTTCAAGATCCAGTGAGATAAATGAAAGCATTTTTGGAAGTGCTTTTGTGTTTGTGCAGGTTTGACTCTTAAAAAACTCTCCCAGGTCCAGGAAACTGATTTGGTGGCAGGACCTTGAGTGAGTTTTGCATTTCATGCCTGTTTTCCCTTTTGAAAAACTTCTCCTCCTGGCATGCTCAGGGAAGTAAATATTAGGATGGCAAATCATTTCAGTAATGAGTGTTTACAAAGATAGAGGAGGGACCCTGTGGCATTATGGGTAATTTAAAGACTATTATTTCTGAACCCTTCCTAAAACAAGACCTCTCTACAATAACAAAGAGACTCTGGCTCCAAGAGCGCAGGTTCTAAAATATCTCTCTCCACCTTTCCTTGGTCCTGTGTGAACAGCAAGCCTGGCTCGTTCTCAGTTGCCAGGTGGTTATTCTGATCCTTTCCTTTCTCAGCACCTCGGGCAGGGAGGTGGTGTGGAGAGTGAGAAGGCTAATTAAAACGGCCACCCATTCAGAAGAAAATTGAGTCTGGTAGATGGGGAAAGGCCAGGGAGAGGATAAACCCTCAGAGATGGAGCACTGGAAAGAAAGGCATGACACAAAGCAGGGGAGAAGGCAGTCATTTAGCAGTTGTCTTGACAACCAGAGCCCCATTGTTTGTGGTGACTTTACCTCACAGGGAGACCTCCTTGCTCTGCTCTGGGCACAGAACCACCACCACGGGAGAGGCCCACGGGAAGAGAAGGACTGGAGGAGGAGAAGTGATAAGGAATTATGTGCTCTCTACTTGGAGGAGGCCAGCCCCTAAACTCCCCCGAGTTTCATAGGTAACAGATTTAGAGCACACTGAGCCTTGGTTAGAAGAGCAGAATCAGGGATTGTATCTAAATTAGCAGACATGGTGTGGCCTCAAACGAGGCTGTGAAAATGGCAAGAGGAAGCTGGAAAAGACTAGCCTCAAGGAGAACAAAGGATGAATATGAGAAACAGATGTCAATTAAACAGCAGGAAAAATACTGGAGAACTGGGGAGAAGGAAAGGAGCCCTGGTGGCACAGTGGTTAAGTGCTCGGCTGCTAACCGAAAGGTTGGCAGTTCGAACCCACTAGCCTCTCCTTAGGAGACAGATGTGACAGTCTGCTTCTATAAAGATTACAGCCTTGGAAACCCTATGGGGCAGTTCTACTCTGTCCTATAAGGTCGCTATGAGTCGGAATCGACTCGAAGGCACCAGGTTTGGTTTTTTGGTTTGGGGAAAAAGGAAAAGTGATTGAAATAGAATCATCTTGGGGGTAGAAGAGCTATCCAAAGGTTTTTTTTTTTCCTAGTTTCCTGCCTACAGGCTGAATTTAAAAACCTTTCCAAGTGGAAGGCTAGCTATCCTGATACTAAAGATAGAAGGAGAGAGCAGTGGCAACTCCAGACTTTCCATGTAGTAGGGACGCTGGGGGCACCAACTGCGGCTGGAAAACATGGGCAAAAGAAGAGGCTGTTGAGAGACTTGTCTTGAAGATGCATTTCAATAGCAAGCATACTGTTTCTACATAGATTATGTATTTGTAGGGGGAGGGCTAAATTTTCCCAAGAAATCCTTTGGTGCCATCATTATATCAGACTAAAGTATATTTCCTACTCCTTCCCTGCTCCTGTACAGAACAGGTCCACTCCTCCACAGGGCACACGATGAAGCCTCTGCCTAGGGACAGAAGTGAAGATTCAAACTGAGGTATTAGCATGTAGTTGCTTCTCCAAAACCAAGCTATCAGGAAAGAGCCAAAGTATCTCCATCCATGGCTGAAAGCAATAGGAAATGCCCTTGCTTATAATAAGATTCCCCAAATCAGGGCAAACCAGCACTGATGATCTCTACCTTAGTGAGATGGACCATACCTAGAAACTTGGGGTCCAAAAAGGCCTTGAGTATGGGGCCAACTAGCTTATAGAGAGTACTGACAAAATTCAACTTCAGATGTCTAGCTGGTTTCAGCATCTGGTCCACTCTGGGTTCCTGAGTCAAAACACTATTGATGAGTCAGCTCCAGCACTGAATGCTTGAGGGGTAGAATGCACTCAAAGGGGCAACTTCTGGTAGTAAGTACGGCTCAGAAGAGCCCACACATGCTGAAGACTGACTGCAACAGAGGGGAGAAGGAAAGGTGCAAGATGAAATAAAGTGGGCATGTCGAAAAATCTGTGAGACTAAAGAGGGCCGATAAGCGGCTCTGGAATCATGGCACAAGACAACAACTGGCCTTTACTTACTATTACCACCGAGGCAAGGCATCTATAATTGCAAAATAAACGTCTCCCTCAAAGGTGAATGGGGATTCTTAACCTGCAGCACCACCTGCTGCCCAGATGGAGAATTCCTGTACCAATTCCCCGAGCAGCAACATATTGCCTGGTAGGCTTTCCATAACATATTGAAAGAACAAATGCAAAACAAGTACACACACACTCTTCCATGTGTGCACAGAAAGGGGCTGGATGAAGATACTCGAAATACATTTAAAGGTTACTTTTAATTTAAAAGTAGAAACGGTATTCCTCCCCTTTGAAAAAAATGTTACAGTGCCTGGAATACTCTACCCTAAAGGAGTCTAAATGATACCGATTTTACAAGGTTTAGTTTTAAAGACATATTTTCCTCTATAAAGCCTTCCCAACAATAGTTACCCCCCAAGAATCCTATCTCCAAATTTTTTACTGTTTATGGTTGGTCTTGGGTCACTTGACCTCACATTGTCATATATTTCTAATTGATTCATGCGGGTTCTCTTCTCTTAGACTGAAAGGCCTTAAAGTGGAAACAGTGCCACTCTAGGTCAGAAGATCCACCCATGGCAGGTGTATGCTCATAAAAACATGATGGCCGGTACACACGCATCAAATCTTACATGGACTTTTTCAAAAATTACTTGTGAAAAGGTCACCATAACAAGGAAAAAGTTAGTTTCCTAGAAGGCAATGGAAGAACATTTGGAGTACCTGGGTTAAGGAGTAATTCTCTGGTTCTTAGAAACTCTGAGTTTCTGCTCTGGACATGACTGAGGGAGATTTTAAGTAAGTCAACGAGGAAGGCAGGATGGAGTGTATATGTAGATTATGTGAAGGGAAAAAACAAACAGTTGCTGTTAAGTCGATTCTGACTCACAATGACCCCGTGTGTGCCAGAGTAGAACTGTGCTCTATAGGGTTTTCAGTGACTGTGACCTTTCATAAGCAGATCGCCAGGGCCCTTTTTCCAAGGTACCTCTGGGTAGATTCAAATCACCAATCTTCCGGTTGGTAGACAGGTGCTTAACCATTTGCACCACCGGGGACTCCATAATATGAAGGAAGACGCCATGACTCGAAGGATGCGAAAACAACTTTCTAACAGATCACAGAGTAAGAAAATCTCACTATCAAGACCTCTTCAAAGCACCATTAAAATGTACACATATTACCTATTCTACAGCAAATAGATATGTTACTGTCCTAGTAAATAAAAGGGCCCAAGAGGAAATGGAAAATGGAGCTTGTAAATATAAAAGAGAAATCACATTCACTGAGTGCTGCCAAGTACTAGGTGTGCACAAGACGCTTTCAGTTATTATCTGTCATCCCCCAAAACTTCAAGAGCTAAGCACTGTCCTTCCCATTTGGAAAGTGGAGTAATTGAGACAAAAGAGGTTAAGTAACTTGTCCTAAGTTACCTAGATAACCTAGTAAGCCTCAGGCAGGATTTTAATTCAGATCTGTCTGACTTCAAAGTCCATATTCTTACTCTCCCATGTGGAAGGAAAGAGGTTGAGAAGGCACAAAAGTGGGAGATGCTTCCAGAGGGGGGCAAGCTCATAAGGGGCCTCATACTGGGAGGCTCAGGATAGCTAAGGGCACTGTGTTGTTCTGGAAAGGGACAGTGCCAGTAGAACGGGAGATGGCCTAAAGGACCCAAAAGAAAAATCTCTTTGCTTAGGCCCAACCAAGGCTCTGGGAACTGGAGGCACCCAATTAAAGAGCTTAGCAAGCCCTGTAGGGGAGCGACGTAAACGAGATTCTGCCTCCATCTGTGCTTCCTGGCCCCAGCACTGCCGAGGAACCCCTGGGATGCTCACTGGAGGTAAGCTGAGGGACTGATACATGTGGTATCGTGTGTGATCTTCGACCTTCGTTAGACAGAAATTCATTCAGTCCTCTCTCTGTATCTGGCTGTGCTACGTGCTTCAGGTATACTGGTGAATAAGACATAACCCCTGTTATCATGAGGCATCAAAACATCAAGCACTTGGTTTCTTATTTGTAGTTATAGATGGACAAGAGATGCTAGTAACTTCATTTAGAGAAAAGACTCTGAGTTTTAAATACACCATGATATTCTGATTGTATTTTTTACATTGACCAATTCTGTATGAGACTTTAAGAACACACACACACACACACACACACACACACACACACACACACACACACACAGGCATGCAGCCAGTCAGCTACCACCACTTGCTACAACCCGAAGGTATATTCAGATAGAGACTGTCAGTACATGACAGGAGAGGCATGATGTCTCTAGGCATGATGAGGGAAGAATAAGTGACACCCAAGATTCATGACAGGAGGAGACACTCATATATTGGGAGAGACTATTGCGACCCATCCTAGTTCATTCTGTAGAAGTCCAGAGCTTCCCTTTGTCAAGATCTATTGGAAAAGGAATGGGACAAGTTCCTTTTCCACAAGAAAACAGAATACAGTCTGAGCAAAGACATGATCACTGAAGAACGTTACTTTCAGCACCTGTAAAAACAGCCTAGAGGTCCAGGAAATAACCTGACAGGGAAATCTGAAGACTTAGTTTGAAGTAATTTTGTATCTGAGATGTCCTGCAAAAGTATGCTTTTTTCAACAGAAGTTGTGTACAGAACGAGATCAGGTGTAAGACACAGCAAGGCAATAAACTGAAAGAAAGAGAAGCTTACGGAGCAAAGGAAAAAATTTAATCTGTTTCCTGGGAAATGCTGGAGTTTAACTTTGGTTGAGAATGGAACATAGAGAGATACATAAGGGAGACTAGACTATCTGGCTCAGGAGTGCGTTAAGAATAAAATCAGAATACGCAGACAGAAACAAATTTATATGCTCCCACCAAATGCATGTGTCCCTGGGTCCAGTCAGATAGAAAGCAAGAGAGATTAGGCAGGAATAAAGAACAGGGACTTTCAAGTGAGGCTAATTTCAGTGACAGCTGCTTTGTGAAAAAGCTTACACAGATGGGAGGTGGTGCAGAGCAGTACAAAGTGCAGGGGCTTTGACGCCAGAAGACTTCAGTGGACTCTTATGTAAAGCACTTGCTAGCTCTGCGTTCTTGGGAGGTTACTGAGTTTGAATACCATTTTTTCTCACATGCAAAATGTGGAAAATATGTCCTTCTCGTAGAATTTCTCCTGACTATATAAATTATACAGTTGCTTGCATGGTAGAGTTAGTATTTAATAAATATTAGTTTCTTTCCTGTTGCAATTATTGTGCCTTTTTGGTGACGTTTCCATTAAGAAATAACCAATGTCAGAAAGATGCTCTATCCACCTGCTTCTTAGGCATGCCCACCAAGAACGAGGCCCCTGAAAGGGAACTCCACTCAGAGAAGACCTGTGGTTCTGAGCTGACATAAGAGAACAACCAAAACAAACTCATTGCCATAGAGTTGATTCTGACTCATAGCGACCCCACAGGACAGAGAAGAACTGCCCCACAGGGTTTCCTAGGCTGTAATCTTTACACTAGCAGACTGCCACATCTTTCTCCCATGGAGTGGCTGGTGGGTTCAAACCACCGACCTTGCAGTTAGCAGCCAAGCACTTAACAACTGCCTCACCAGAGCTCTTCTGACGTTAAGAGAATAGCGGAGGCAAAAGAGTTAACGGTCATCAGCTCATAATTGTCCTTGTCCTTAAGGAAGGTGAACATTCCCACCTCACAGCACAGCACCCTCCAATGGTCCCCTGTTCTCTGCCCACAGACCCTCTCCTGACCTCTCCTGGGAGGTGGTTTGTAGGGAGACCTCTTTTCTAAGAAAACCATTCCATGACCTGGCATAAGTTCCAGAGCTTGCCACTTGATTTTCTCCTGGCTCTACTGCTGGTTGAGCTTCTTAAACCTGCCTCATTCTTCCTTTTCTTCTTCCTCTCTGTATAGTGCTTCACTTTACAGTTGTTGCTACTCTCCGCTGCGTACAAATCACAGAACGTTCTCCTTTCTTCCCTCTCTGCCAGGCTATTCCATTCCCATGTGCCCCCAACACACTCTCTCTCTAACTAAGAAATCCTGACGCGGATGCAGGAATGTGTCTGCTGCCCTTTTGACACAGGTCTGGTGGCATCTCCAGGGCCGTGGGGAGGGCAGAGCCATGGGACATGACATTCGTGTACGACTGCTGGCCTGGCTCATATTTTTAGCGTGGGTTGCTCTGGGCATCCAGGTAGGGAACTGGTCCAGCTTCTTCTCATTCCTTCACTCTACATCAGGACTCCATAATAATCTCACCCCTTACCTTGGCTGGATCTTCCTGCCCCAAGACTTCTACCATCAATGGAGCACAGAACATCTCTGCTCTTTCCCTCCAGCCCAGTCTATCTCTGAGTACTTGTCCAACCCCCTACACTTGACTCTGATGCATGCAGGGATATTGTCACGTTTCTTCTGTTTTCGGACATGAGCAGAGTCTGCACAAGCTGGATTCGCTCCCTGGCTTTGAGGGCAACCCCCACTTCCCTTGCCCTCCCTTTGTCTCTGACTCCAAATAAGGAGTGCTCCTTGTTACATAATTGGATGTTCCCAGCACAGAAGCTGACAGACTAGGTCAGGCGCGCACGCATGCAAGGCTTCCCTTTGACTTAACAATGCCTTTTTTGGGCATCTAACTTCTCTCTGGCTCCCCTCCCCCACTCCCTCCACACCACAACAATCAAGGGAGATTTATGAAGTCTGGCTCAGATCAGAACTCTTCCAACTTTGGCTTAGAAAGAGGGGTCATGAGGTTGAATTTACTCTTTTTTCCTTGCAGACCAGAGACAGAGCTTACGATTTGGCAGACATCCCTGGAGTCCACGGCAGTGATATATATAGGTCTTTAAGGGATCAAGGAGAGCAAAAGAACTGAGCTTATCTACCTGGAGATAATAATGCTGGAGGTTGGAAAATGAGGACATTTTTAGCAGGAGATGCCCTAAATTGAGGTGGCTGCACCATCCCTGAGGCCTAAACTGCAATGTGTTCAAGGTAACAAGAGAAGAAGGGGCAGTACCCACCTGTGGCACCAATACCAATGATTCTGTTCTCTACAGCACAGAACTTAAAGGAAGAGAATCCACATATCCTGCAAAAAGATAGGGCTCAGATGCCTATGGTTTTAGACAGAGAACCAACATGCCACCTCCTGGGCATCAGTCAGGGGGACAGTTCCAGTGAGTTCAACACTGAACTAGGCTGGGACCTCAGACCACACCTCCCGTAGTGGGAGGCGTGTGGAGTGCAGTGAGGGAGGGGGAGGGGAACTTCAGCTCTGGGGAGATATCATGTTTCCAGCTTTGTTTATTAAAGAGTTTAGCATTGCATAAACCTCTTTTTAAAAATAAAAACTGCACGCTATCCAGGGAACAAGTAATATGGGCTGACTTCAGGATGCCACAGTGCCCTGTGTTGTCTGTGAGCACGCACTTATGGAGATGCAGTTTAGATAACCTCCTCTTGGGGGCCATCTACCACTCTAAGCCAAAGTACTCTGGGTTGAGTTTTCTCCCTCCAAGCCTCAGGGCAGAGGTCTGATCCTGAAAATTAGGAAGTCATTATAGATTAGTGTTTAATAGTGCAAGCTCTGAAAGTCAGACAGACTTGGCTTCAAAATCTGCCTGACATACTTATTAGCTCTGTGATCGTGATTAAATAATCAAAATGCTTGATAACCTTGTTTACTCATCTTTGAAACGGGGCTTATAATACCTCTTCCACAGGGCTTTTGAGAGGATTACATGATACAAAACGTTTGTAGTGTTCGGCACAGTGTGTGCACAAAGTTAACTCTCCGTAAATGCTTGCTGGATAGCAATCATAAGTTATCTATACTCAGGGACCTGGTCACGTGGACCCAGTGAGCTACTAAGAGTATCACTGTTTACTCTCTGAATCCTGAAATAAATCCTATCTTTTCCAGGTCTACCACGAACATGGGGACTTGCTTCTATGAGGTCATAGGCCACAGGTGTCACATCCTGAGAGCCTCTGGAGGGGAAATTGCGATTCTTTCTCCAGAAACCCATGATTTCCTGCCTCTGGTGGCACAGTGGTTAAGAACTACGGCTGCTAACCATAATACTGGCAGTTTGAATCGACCAGCTGCTCCTTGGAAACCCTACAGGGCAGTTCTGCTCTGTCCCATAGGGTTGCTATGACAGAATCGACTCGATGGCAATTTTTTTTTTTTTTTTTTTTTACCTTACAGGGGCTTCAAGAACACTGCGAACCTAGCACCATGATATCGGACAAAGCCAAGAATATCATTAAATGGGAGTGAAGTTTTATTGGGAAAGATGAAA
Source organism: Trichechus manatus latirostris (assembly GCF_000243295.1). Lineage (NCBI taxonomy): Eukaryota > Metazoa > Chordata > Mammalia > Sirenia > Trichechidae > Trichechus > Trichechus manatus. The sequence goes on along the minus strand of NW_004444000.1, from coordinate 6,098,909 downwards.
GGCCTTAAACAGGGAAGGATGCATTTCTTCATTTTATTCTAGTCTGTGAAGGCTTAGGGTGAGGAGAGTACCAACTAGCTGTATTCCTATTTCCACTGCAGATAAAACAAAATGGGCTTAAGGATGAAGCTGGGTTAGATATAAGAACTTTTTGACAGGAAAGAATATGAGACGATAGAACAACTGCAAAATATCATTACCTAGAAATATCTATGATGAATGAATATACAGACCAGTTACAAAGAGTTTTCCAAAAGTAACTGGCTACAAATTCTGTTCTTACACAATATTCACACTGGCTTCATTTAAACTCACCAAATACATCCAGAATTTTCCCTACCAAATAGAGATGCCTCCCCATAAAAAACCAAAAAGTGAAGAGAAAAGAAAGACAAAGGAAATGCAGCTGTAGGCCCTCTCCCTGATTTCGTCTATGGCATGGGCTGCATACGGGTTTTGCTGGTTTTCATTTGCCAGACAGCTATCTATCCAGCCAAGTGGAGGCACGGTTCCAGTGTACGTGTCAGGGAGTGGGGATGGAAAGATGAGGAATGTAGCCTGATTTCAGCTCTTCTCCTTACAACAGCCATACTTTGATTCCAGCAGCTCTTCCCACCCACGTAACCAGGAGCATCAATAACCTGGAAAATACTACTGACTATATACTTAACCTGTGCTTGCCTGTGCTAGAAAGACACCAGATGTTCTGTGTCCTGATTTAAGAGACAGAAATGTTCTAGTTGTTGCTTTAACAAATGAGTCCATTGCACGAAGTCACGTGCAAAGACCTGACAAAGCCTTTACCGTTTAGATGCCCTGTTCTATGTATCTCGGAGAGATGGGCACGACAGGAATGGTGGCAGCTGGCCAGAGGAGACTACTATGCAGTGGGGCATCCTGAAGACGTATAAATTAGAGCTAATTTGGGGCCACTTGCTAGAGGATTAGAAACAGAAAATACTCTTTGTTCTTCTTTCCTTTTCTGAAGAGCAAACAGTAAGACCTAAAGAGATAGACAGCATTAATATTCCTTTCTACAGAAGAGAAAACCAAGGTTCTAAGAAGTTAAATACAGCATATTGTAGCTCTGTGATCGTGGGTAAGGACTTCAGTTTCACTACTCACCTCTATTAAACTGAAATCTATGATTAGGGACTGCGTCTCTTCTGTTCACCTACTGAGCAGTCCTTAATAATATTTTTTTTTAATGAACAAAGAAAGAAGGCCCAGATGAATCCCCAGCTGGACAGACAGAAACGAGTATTTTAAGGCAAAGTGAGATGAACGCTACAAAACAGCCTAATTTAGACTAGAGAGTCAGCACAATATAATCACTTCTTTAAATCCCATCCTTCAACTTTATTTTTGTCTCCTACCTAATCACTAGAATTTGTAATCATTGCCCACTGAGGTAATGCAATCTGGCTGGAATTCTCACAGCCTGTAACTCCTTTGCATTCAATCTTCCTGCCTTAGAGCTCCAAGAACCTACATGAAATATAACTTCTTCCATGATCTTCCCATAATTCCCAAAATACATTTTTCTCTGCTTTATCTGCTAAAGGCTGAGAACTTTAATATTCTGATTTATTCAAACTTCTTCCTACCTTTTTTATATATGGATTTCAAACGTTTTTTTGAATTTTTCCTGACTCATCTACACTTTTCTGCTCCTTTTGAATGATTTCTTAGGTTCTGAAACAAATTCATCACGTAAATGACTCCAAAGAGGAGGGGCAATTAATTTTCACAAACGAGCTACTTTAGGGGTCTTCCCATTTTTTACAGCACTTGGAAGATCAGCAAAAGGAAGCCCAGGAGAGGAAGAAGTGACATGAAGACTAATTAGCAACATTCAAATGTGACTACATAAAACATAAAAAGACTATACTTTCAAGTATAAAGGTATTGAGAAGGGAAATATTTACTCCTTCAACAAATACTTTATGAGCATCTACCCTGTCCCAGGCCTTGTATAAGTTGCTAGGGATACAAGCCAGTTCTGACCCTTAAAGGGGTTACAGTCTAGGGCAGGGTTTCCCAGCTTCAGCATTACTGACATTTTGGGTAGGATAATTCATCACTGTTGGGGGGCAGGGGCTGTTTTGTTCATTAGAGGATATTTAGCAGGATTCCTGGCCTCCACCCACTAGATGGCCCCTGGATATTGCCAAATGTCCCCTGGGGGGCAAAATCAGCCCTCGAGTGAGAACCACTAATCTAGGGAAAGAGGCAGATAATTTACAACACATTGTGATAAGTATTATTACCAACACTTTGGGAATTGAGAAGACCAAGAACCAAAACCAAACCCACTGCTGTCGAGTTGATTCCGATTCATAGCGACGGTACACGACAGAGTAAACTGCCCTGGTGGTGTAGTGGTTAAGAGCTTGGCTGCCAACCGAAAGGTCAGCAGTTAGAATCCACAAGCTGCTCCCTAAACACCCTATGGGGCAGTTCTACTCTGTTCTACAGGGTTGCTATGAGTCGGAATCGACCTGACAGCAATTGGTTTGGGTTTTTTTTTTTTTTGGTTATAAGGTTTCCAAGGCTGTAAATCATTACAGAAGCAGACTACTACATCTTTCTCCCTTGGAGCAGCTGGTGGGTTCCAACTGCTGACCTTTTGGTCTGTAGCCAACTGCTTTAACCACTGCACCACCAAGGCTTCTGGAATAGAGAAGAAGGCTCCTTATTCTGAGGGAAAGTGGCAGAGGATGCCATAAAAGGTTTCACAGAATGACACTTAATGCTGAGTTTTTAAAAGATGCTTAGAGTAGGCCAACAGGCAAGAAGAGGGACAGTTAGGAACACAGGGAAGGAGTAGAAGAAAACGAGTGAAGAAGGGTCATTCATGCAGAGACAATAGGATGGACAAAGGCCTGGAGGAAGAGGGACCACGGACACTTCAGGCAATGGTAGACAGTTTGCATGGGGGATATAGAAATAAGGCTGGGGCCAGACTATGACAAGAAAGAAAGGAGTTGGAATTTTATATTCTAAATGAGAGGCTGTGTGGACATGTGTGTATCTGTATATATTTAACACAGTGGAGCCCCTTTTTCGAACAAAACCTTATCCAAATCCCCAGGATATTAAATGATCAAAGGAGAACTGCTTTGGTTAGATTATGGCCCACTCAGTCTTTTCCTTAGCCTCTAAGTTGGCTTCTGAAGCACCTCTGTGGATCCCTAGAACTCCAGGAAACATATTGTAAAAATCACTTTCGTAGGCAATGGGATACTATTGAAGAATTTTAGTGGAAAATATGTAATCAGATTTGATTTTCAGAAAAAGCCCTCTGGTAGCAGAGTATGGATTAGGGACAAGGGGGAAAACCTACAGGCAAGAGACCGGTCAGCATTTTACACGGGTGTCTCACTCAGAGCCCATTCTTAGGGCTACAATACATAGGAAAAAACACATTGTTTTTGGAGTCATACACATCCAGCTCCAAATTCCACTGTGTCACTACGACCTTGGGCATGTTAGTTGACCTTTCCAAGCTCTACTTTCCTATTCTGTAAAATGGGGATACTATCTCATTCGGTTAATATAAAAATATGTAAACAGTGGTTAAGTGCTGACAAATGATAAACACTTGGTAAATGTAACTGTGCATCCTCTTCTTTCACTTAGTCTCTTTAAAGTTATTAAGTCTCCCTGATCCTGTGTATCTCTGAGTGTGGGGAGAGTTAAACTGTTTGCTGTCAATGGATTGTGAACAAATGCATGATTGTTTTTTTTTTTAAAATAAAGCATTATTTTTTGAGTGACCTTTTAGCATGAGCCACATGCTAGTGGAAGAGGTCAGGATTTGACTTCTTACTTTGGGATTTGTCAGGATGTCACATAGAAGAGAGAGACCAGAACAAGAATGGCCACGCCCAAGGCCCAGATATGTCTGTCTGGTGCAGAGTCAGCCTCTGGCCTTCAGTTAGGTGAAGCTTGCATCCATTCCATGGTCAGGAAAGTAGCAGCTAAAGACTCCAACTGTGTACAAAGCTCTCAGGAAATGCAAGTAATGTTGGGATCACAAAGCCTGAATTGTAAAATCCAAGTTTCAAATCCAAGCATCCTTCTATTCTTTACCATCCTGTGTTCGTAAGCCCTTTTTCAACTGTGAATATTTATGCTTCCCTTGGAGAAAACCATCTTTATTTCACTAGCACTGACCTGTTTTCTTCTCGTCTTTTCCACTGTTTACTGTCACGACTACATATTGTCAGCTAAGAGAAGTAAATGTCCATGGTAAAAAGGTGGAAGGTACAGGGCTTGGGAATACAACTGGGTGGAGAACTTGATCCTGGAGGACGGAAGAGTTTAATTTAAGTATTTTGAGACCACAGGCATTGTTTTTGTTCTATAGGTTATGCCTTATAGAACCAGCCACATGCAAACCAATCAGGTGATTAACAAAACCTTCTGATACCCTCCAGGCAGTCTTCACCCCTGTAACAGCAAGTCTATCTTCCCTCATGGCCCTAGGTTCCCTGGATTCTACACTTACCCTTTCCACCGAAGAATTTAACATCACACGCAATTCCTGTCCAATTTGAGACTCTAATGTGAAAGAGAACTCAGCAGTCTTACCTCTGAATTAGGGTTCCGAAGACCAGATGAAGAACTTTCTTCACGTTTTCAGTACATAGCCATCTCCACTGTTCCATGAGCAGCAAGAGAAGCAGATTCAGGGCTGTGTCAGCTAACTCTGTCTCTGTCCCTGGGGTGGAGTGGGGGGGAAGGTGAAAAGGCATCAAGAGCAACCCAGACGAGACCCACACTTGAGGAACGCATTTCAGTGCACACTGGATGGCACCTGGGTCTTCTCCACCTTCACAGTGACCATCTTGTACTTTTGTAGTCCCTCTGCACTCAAATCCAGTCAAGAGATGCTTCCTTCATATCTATAAAATTCAGTGCTAGGCTCTGTATTTCTTTTGTTCATGTCCAGATATTCTGTCACTTGGTTATTTTTATTTTTTTAAATATTTTGCATATAATTATTTTGCCTAGCTAGCTTATGTTTCTTCTATATTTCTCCAGGATGCTGACTACATTTTATTCCAAATAACTAGTAACTGGAATTGGCAAGGCGAGGTCTCTTCCATCCTTACATTCCACCTCCCCCCATGAAGCATCATGGAAATGTTGTGGGCAGCAGATCTGGGGAAAGATTTGGGCTTTGTTCTCCGGCAAAAGCTTGCTTTGAATGCTCCTCCATTACACGGAGCTGTAGGACTGGGATTCAGGAGGCTGCAGTTTGATGTTAAACGACATGTGATTCTAGAAAGAGCACCATACCTCTGGTAAATGGCATGAAAATTAGTGACATTTTTCCTGTTGAAGACTGGAAAGGCCACAATGAGTTCATGCCCACGCTCAGCCTAAGTCTTCTGAAGATGTGTTCACTCTATGGGTAGAACCATCTGTTCTTTAGCCCTGTTCAGGGGTTCCCCGTCATCTCTGATTTGCTTCCCTAAGAGTACATAATGTTCTAGGATGAACCTTGAGATATCTGGTGCTACTGATGTTGATAAATATTATAATTAACCATCAATAAACAACTCTGGTAGTCTAGGACCAATGGGTATTCTCTGCGCCAGCTTTGCCCAACCTCTCCTCCCTTAGGGGTTCTTTAGAACGTGAATGACTTCAGATGTGGAGAGATCTGCTAGAACTAAATCCTCCTTCCTTCTTAGGCCTACCTAATACAGATGTTCTTTTTCTGTGCTGTTGCTCAAGGGTCATGGGAGCCGATGTGTTGCTTGCTACCTAGTCATTTGCTCTAAGATGGGATATTCAGCTCCTTGGGAAATAGCAGAATCCTGAGCCTTAGTCACATTCCTCAATTCTATTATTTTCTCAGGTCTAGCATTTGCCTAGAGCTGCCACCATGTGGTGACAATTAGTCATGGCAGTGAAAATAAGACAGCAAACAAGACACCAAGCTCTCTTGAAGAAAATGGTACATTTTCTATCATATGAGCATTTTAGGCTTTTAGAACTACCAGGGTTGACAGAAGGCACAAACTACTCCTTTGGAGATATGATGTCTAGAGTTTCCAGACTTGATTTTAGTTAGCATGACAGGATTTTACCCATCCCATTTTATTTACAATTTCTTACAGTTCCCGATGCTTTCACGCTACTTCACGTACTTAACCAGTGAGGCATGAGCGCAGGGAAGGGTTTGTAAACCCCATTTTCCATGTAGCTGAACTGAAATCCACAGAGGAGCATTCAGGTGATTTGTTCATGGTAGGCGCAACAAACTTTCTTCTTATAATTTCTAGTTCAAAAAACATACTGGGTAATACCCAAGGCTCCTACTTGTTCCTCCACAGAATACATCTATACTTCTTCTGGGAAGCAACTAGTCTGCCTTGCCTCAAATGCTTACAAGCAGCAAGTGACCCCCCTGCTGTACCCTGGGTAACTAGGTGGTGTCATTTTACTGTGGCAGTAAATCAAGAAGAAGGAAGAGATGTAGGAAAACAGATAAATTCCATTCTGAACATGTTGCATTTAGTTGCTATAACTGTATATCCAAGTGGAGATTTCCAGTAAGTAATTGGATACACATACCTGGAAAGATTATATAGACATCATCAGTACATGTGCTACAGCTGAAGGCAAGACTATGGAGGAGATCGCCCAGGGAGAGTGTGCAAAGTAAGAGACCAACACGGAAGCTCTGGCAGGCTACCGAGGGAGCCACCAAGGAGACTGAGAGGGACCACACGAGAGGCAGAAAGAAAACCAGGAGAGCAGCATCCCAGACAATAAGGGAGAATGTGTCTAGATAAAGGGAGCAGTCCAAAGATAACTGAAACAAGACAAAAATATAACAAGCATGGGTCTTATCTTGCTGGATTAAAACTTCCTGTGTCTGTGTTCTCCTCTGCTAGACTCAGCTCTTAAGACTTCACCTTACTCGTTTTTGTATCCCAGCACCCACCACAGCACCAAAAACACTGGTGTTGAACACATGTGTGGGAGCACAGACTTTGTCACTTACCTGGATCACTGTTGCTGAGATCATGGGCTGGCACAGATGCGTCTGACAAGCAACCATCCACACATCCTTTGTGGATTTGTTCAGGATCTGTTTCTGGAGCTTCCTCTGGCTGCATTTCTAATAACTTACTCTGTTTTTTAATAAAGGATTCCATTCCAGACAGGGACAGGATCTCTGATTCCTGAAGAAATAGCCAGTGGCACATCACACAAAGAACACAGAAAGAAGGAGAGCAAATGTAGCACTTAGGTTCCTCCCCTGGTCTCCCCTTCAAATCTGTCATGGGTAGAGAAACTAATTGATTCTGTGACCACCTTAGGGCAATTTTTATTCTTCATCCAAGTTGTAAGTAAAATAAGTCTGTCTCTGGATTAACACTTGGAGTGAACATTTTGGGTCATCTGTTCTCGCCTGAAATGGCTTTCTTTCTCATCCTGTCATCTATTATCCCAATGCCCTGCTTTTGAGAGACCAGCCTACCAACCCAAAACTAGTAGGAATTCCAGACTGCTCACAGAAAAAAATATCCTCAGCATAAAAACTAAGAGTTCTAGATGCTGGCACCTACCTCCTTTCTGACTTTGGAAAATGTCTCAAATGCCTACAAGTGCAGGATCAACATCCCAGTGAGTAATTCTGGAAGCTCTCCAGACTTTGGTTCTTACCATATTGCCTTCTTGGAGACAATAGAGGACCTTCTCATGTACTTCAGTCATACTCAATGCAGGAGCAATTTTACTGGATGAGAACCTCAGTCTGGACCTGGTACAGAAACAAAGAGCAGGAACAGAATGTAATTCATGGTCTTGATCCCCGTAAAAAGGGCTGACAAGAATTAATACATCAAAACAAGAACACCCAAACTTATTCTAAAGAACTTATTGTGGTCAGAGTTGCCAGGAGACACTTGGCCCTGAAGTCACCCCAACAACGTATATTCTGGCAACTCCACACAGTTCTTACACTAAGCTATGTCTCCACAGTGCGTATTTGAAAGGGCTTTTGCCAGCACAAAATAGGGACCAGTTTGTCATGGCTACATCTCCATAGGCTAGAAGAGTAGTTAGCCAACGGCACACACTCATTTACAATTTGTTGAGTAAACAGACAAGTGGCACAGACCAAGGGTTTATCTTTCTTTGCTCATACTCTTTTTGCAACTCCATTATTCCTCCTGCCTTCCCCATGAAACCAACGAGGGGATTAAATGATAACCTCAATGATTCAAGGAGAGGGTGCTCATAAGGACAGGCATCATGGTCATCCTTTAACTAGGGACCCATAAGAAAAAGCTAAGAACTGGGAGTCTGTTATTGCTGGCCAGTGAAACATGAACACAGAGATGGAGACAGTCTTAGACACACACACACACTCTTTCTCTCTTTTCTCTCCTCATCACGGTCTGTATTCTGATGAAGTTTTCAGCAAGGGTAAGTATGTTTAGTGCCCTTCCACATGTTGGCCATGAGTGTTTCCAGGGATCATCTGGGGTCCTAGTGCAGGGGAGAGTAACAGCAATCAGGCAGCTTCCAAAACAGGCCCTAAAGGTTCCAATTCTAGCCGTTTCCTATTTAGTGCTAGTATATGCAACTTCTGAGCCAAGATTTCCAGAAATGATGGCAAAGAGAGATCAGTCATAAGTCTTAATTCTTAGTAGGAAAGAAATATCTCAGTTTCCTAGGAAAACAGAGCAGAGGGAATATTCATATTCTAGAATTTTCCTTCTAGTAAACAATCCCTGGTCATTTTGGTTCCCACTCACAAGAGCAAACATTCAGCAGTGCTGTCTATGCAACATCTCAGGCTCCTCTGGGTGGAGTCTTGAGGAATCGGGGTCTGGTTCTGTGTAAAAACTGGAATGTATAATTCACCTCCTCTCCTCTGGGGCTTGACAGACGGGCTGGGCTTTGGTTGAGGATCGGGGATCAACCTAAGAATTGGGAAAGGGTCCTGGGGCAACTGAAGGGGTTCTCACTTGTTGGCCTTCTTGCCTTCTGTTTGGGGCTTGCTTTCTGTCTCGGCCTCACTCAGCTCCTCTGTGGGGCTCTGGGGCTCAGAGCGAGGAAACGCTGTCTTCAAGGTATCCATGATAGCACTCACCACCATCTGCAGAGGCCAGAGGTGCAGGGTCAGTAAAGCCATTCATACCCCTAGTAGAAACAGCTGAATAAGCAAGTTGTCTCACAGTGCTTTATGCATCAGGAAACATCAATAGCCAAGCTATCTAGCACCGCCTTATCCATCAGAATAGTCACAAAACAAACAAACAAAAAACCTGCTGCTGTCAAGTCCATCTGGACTCATAGTGACCCTACAGAACAGAGCAGAACTGCCCCGCAGGGTTTCCAAGGAGCACTGGGTGGATTTGAACTGCCGACCTCTTAGTTAGCAGCCGCAGCTCTTACCCATTACACCATCAGGGTTTCCAAAATAGTCAAAGATACCAGCTAAGAGCTGAGTGGCAATTAGCGCCTTCTTTCTGTAGCCATAAAAATCTTCTGCCTCACAGAGGAGGACAATAATGCCATGGGAAGGGAAGCAAGGAGAAACAGTGGGAAAAATGAAAAACCAGGAGTCTTGCAGGCTGGTGAAGTACTTTTTACTTTTTATAAAAGAGTGGTTTTTAGTTTCCAAAATAATAATACTTCCACCAAAGTATGAATGAGTAGAAGTAACACAGGTAGGAGTATATGGAAAGAGAAAAGAGAGAAGATGATTTCAAAAATAAGCAATATAATCTAGAGGCACATATAACATAAACATGCTCAGAGTAATTCACACAGTAAGAATTTAGTTGTTTTAGTCAAAAAAGATGTGTGTGTTACTTCTATGAGAAAATTTTTCTTCTTTATGTACAGAATAACAAAAATCACTCAGAACAAAATTAAGGCGACTGGAGTTGACATAATACTTCTCTACTAATAATAACTCTCATTGAAGAATACGAATTATTTCTATTTCCTGGATGGGAAAATGACATACAGATATTTACTAAAAGTGAAAACATATAAACAAACAAAACACTAAAATATCAAAGGTACAGATAGAAAAACATTTACGTTTTCTTTGGTGCCTCCTGCTAATTAATACACTGCTTGACTCAGCCATGGGGCCCTGGTGGTGCTGTGGTTAACAGCTCGGTTGCTAACCAAAAGGTCAGCAGTCTGAATCCACCAGCCGCTCCCTGGAAACCCTATGGTGAAATTCTACTCTGTCCTATAGGGTTGCTATGAGTCAGAATCAACTCAATGACTATGGGTTTTTGGGCCTCTGAGTAGTGTGGTTCCTTCTTTAACTAATTCTCCTGTTAATCCTCCACAGCACAGCTAAGACAAGGCTGAAATGCTCAGCTCAGACTGTAGTAAAGGCTAAAAAAAAAAAAAAAACAACAAACAAACCACTGCCGTCCAGTCGATTACACCTCATAGCGACCCCAAAAGGTTTCCCAGGCTGTAAATCTTTACGGAAGCAGACCGCCTCATCTTTCGCCTGCAGAGCAGCTGGTGGTTTTGAGCCATCAACTTTTCAGTTAGCAGTCTATTGCTTTAACCACTATGCCACCAGGGCTCTTTAGTAAAGGTTAGCTGGTAATAAAGCAGGGAAAGAACACACAAGATCGCAAATGTAGATAATGTAGCTTAGGAACTATAGCTTGCTCTCTGATCTTGCAGAACTGCAGTCTGTGTACTTCTTGAAGGGAGGGGCCTTATCTGTCTTGTCCTCTGTCGTATCACCAGCGACTAGTACAGATCTGGCTCCTAAGGGGCTTCCAGGAAGTAGATGTTGAAGGAACCAATCAATCAATCTACATGAGACTCAGGGGACTGGACCTAGGCCTTTCTACTTTGTCGTTTTTTCCACATAGCAGTAAATCTCCCTAATACCTACCATATGAAATTCCATTTTATTCCCTGAAATCTAGATGAGAAAAGGAAGAACCTTCTCCTGCCAGTGAGTGTTTTCCAACTTTTTAAAACACATGCCATCCTTTGATAACATTACTAATGCCCATACTTCTGCTCTGGATAGTCTGCTATACAGCTGTGATCACTGCCTTCAGGATCTCCAATGTGCAAGACAAATGTCCTTCTCCTACCACCTCTAAAGGTTCTGAGATACCCTTTTGGAGATGGCACAGTTCTCTCCCACCTCTGTTTTGCAGCAGAGAATCACTACGTCAATCTAAATCCAGCTTAGCTTCCTATCTTTGAGCACCCTTTCCTGAATGACCAATGCTAGGACGGACCTTCACTTCCAGAAGGGACCCTCCTGCCCCCACCTAGCCATTGAGGTACAGATCTATCCTTACATGCCTCCACTAGAATAACAATATCATGACATTCCCATGAGATATGTGTACACGTAAAGTATCAGGGTGTTGTTTCCTAACAGTTGCTCACTGTAACTCAGCAAGTTGATCATCTAGCCAACACTTGGCAACAGGTCTTGAAAATTCTATTCCATGTTCTGTTGACTCCTCTGTGCTGCCTCTCCACACTCCCCAAACCCCCATCTCCTTTGTTTTCAAGTACTGTCCCCATTCTGCTGAAAAGACTTTACCTTCATAGATACAAACTAAGGCTGAGGATACTGGCCCTGCTGGTACCTTGTCTATTCTGGAGACCATAAAAGGTTTCTTGACAAAGGCAATACGAGCATCTGTATTGAGAGCGAGGAACTCCTGCATCTCCTCACTGTTGGCGATCTCAGGAATGGCACACAGTTGCTGCAAAGGTAAGATACAAGAAGACTTTAAACAGAAATTCAGTCCCCAGATTACTTCACCTTGGTTTAGGAGTCTAGTTGTAGCTAAACTGATAGCAGAGCCAAAAAGGAGAATGCTGACCTTTAGGAATGATTCCAGAAGGCTCTTACGGGCTTCTACTCTGTCACTATCCATGTTTCCAAAGGGGAGATCTGGAAAGAGCTTTTTAGGCCCTTTCACGTCTTAAAAAAAAAAGAAACAAAAAAAAAAAACCTTAGTCACTTAATATTTACTGAGAAATTTTCATATAAAACACATTATACATATAAAGAAAACAGAACTGATAAATCTATTTCCCTAGGATATATTTTATTTCAGGAGTTCTGCAACCTAGTACTATTATACCCCAGGGATATAATACATACAACCTGCTCTCATTACTAATGCTAACATTAAGGTATCTAAGAGGCCATACAGTACAGCAGCTATAAATGAGGGCTCTGAAATCCAATTGCTTGAGTTTAAATTTTGGGTCCAATCCCTATTATAATAATGACCTTAAGCAAGTTACTTAGTCTTTCTTTAACTTCATTTCTTTTCTGTAAAATGGGGATAATGACAGTATCTATCTCACAGGCGGTTAAAGAGGACTGAATGAACTGATACGTGTAAAGTGCTTAGAAGAGAACCCGGCATATATTTTCAAGTTTGGTTCAATATTAACTATTGTTATTAAGAAATAAAATGCATAACTGAAATCCAGAATATATGTCCAAACATATTAAAATGTTATCTGAGTATTTATGAGCATTTTTTAAAATAAAGCAGCCAGTTAACTAGCTTATTTCTGGAGTTTCACATTTTCTTATTTTCCCTATGCCCCAGAGGTGTCCAACAGCAGACAAAAAAGCCTAGCTGTTAAAGGAAAAAAGGTGGCAAGGATTCCTGGATAACATTTTAATATTTAAGAGAAATCAATCTATGAATCTGGAAAAGTTAATTTAACTCTTCACAATACCTCATGGGAATAGGTGGAAATGTGAACATATCTTTCTTAAGCAAAGGACTGCCTCAGAAAAAACGTGATCAGTGCTGTCCAGAGCTGAGCCCAAAACTCCCTAGGCAAACCAGGGAGCAGAGGACCCTCAAGGCTGCACTTCCCTCTTCCATCCCTTCCCACAAACCAATCGTCCACCAAGCTCTCAGGCCAGGATGGCTTGCTGTAGAAAGCAAGCAGGCAGCTCAGGGTTGGGGAAGCTCCTGACTTTTGATGAACTTTCGTAGATCTGGTTTCTCCTCCAGCCGGGTCTGCAGATTCAAGAACTCTCGGTAGCGGCGATTCACAGTGTGGTAGGCCAACTGCTGCAGGCCACTGGCGTTCTCACCATCAAGGGATGTCTCATACTGTTGAATGAACGAGTCTGTTGGCTGAATGAGCCAGGCTTAGGCAACCTCCTACTCTGACTTTAATGACTATTTGCTCAATGGCCACACAGTAAGAGTAAAGAAGGGGTAGAAAGAGAGATGTTCCTATTCTGTTCTGGACTACTATATATGATTGCTCCCTTGGGCTGTACTAAATACCTGAAACTCCAACGGTGGCTGAATTAAGAAACGAGATGCACTTTCCAATACACATGGCCCAGAAAGTTTTACTGCTCTCCACTCCTACTTCTATCCTAAAGCTTCCCGCCACAGACACTTTCCTACAAAAACAGCAACACAACTATTTTTCAAATCCCAGAGTATAAAACACAAGGCATAACATCTATAAAAATATGGTCTCTTTCACCGGTAAATTATAGGGCTGAGTATTATAAGAGGATAACCATTTGCCACTAAACTGAACTACTGATTATCTATATTAGTTGAGGGAAGAACAAATAATCCAAAACAGCAGATGAACAAAAATCATTTGTTTTTCTGGAATGCACTAAAGGGACATGTGTTTTTGTTTTGCTTTGGGCAGACTAATCTTCCTAATTGTTATTCTTAGAGTTAAATGATGGGGGGAAAAAAAAAAACTTCTTTGTTGGCAGGACTTGAGGTTGGTGTCTTAAAGTATTTTTAGAGGCAGAAGGAAAGAGGTATTCATTATGAGCTGATGTGAGCAAAGCGATCCCTCAGACCAGTATTGAAAAGGAAAGATCTAGGTAAGAAATGCAGGTGGAATTCAGGATGAGGTTTTCAAACTTGGAGCACCTGGAGTTATGATGCTTTCTGTGGAATATTGTGCTTCTTGAGGGACATTATTCAATACAAATATCTCCATTTCCATCACATAAACTGCAAAAGAGTTATACCATCAGAAAGTACAATATTTATATACAATTTGAAATCAGTTATATGTCCATGTAAAAAATCTATGCCCAGACTCTCAGATTACACACCACTGGCTATATTATTTATATTATTTTGTTGCTCATTTTGCACCTTGTCTCTTTCTAATGCTTACTTGGAGATAAGTAGTAACACATGTCAAAATTTAACAACAAAAAAAAGAAAAATAAATAAACAAGGGGAAAAAGACTATGAGCTTAAAAAATTCTGTCCATCAAGTTAATCTGCTAATAAGGAGGAAAACACTCTTTTAATTTCATTGTTGGAATATGTCATAAACAGAAGATGAATAGATGAAAGAAAGGTACCTGTCAGATGGAGACCAGGATTAGGAGGAAACAAGCCAGGCAAACGTTAACAAAGTTATACCAGTCGTTTGAGGTTAGACTGAGTTATCACTTGACCAGACATCTGTACTTGTAAAATCTGTCTATTTTATAAGAAGTGTGTGTGCTTCTAATTATTTCCATTTCGTCTTATTTGAAAATTTCACATTACTTTTCGAAATTCTAGCTTCATGCTCCAGCTGTTAGCAGATTAAGGAAGGGATCTTTTTCCATTTACATGGATTAGGATTTAATGGGGAGTACAGCACTGAGGCTTGGGCATGGTCGTAGTTTTTGGACTCAGAACAAGAAAAATTCAAGAGGACGGCAAGTAAAATCCAATAGATCTAAGGTCCTGCCCAGACATTCTCTCTCCAAAATTCTTCCCTGGTAATTTCTTTTTTTTAACTACTACTATCTTCTGAACTTTGTATTAAGAACGTAAGTTATTTATCTACGTATACCCCAGAAGGTAGCAACTTCCTCATATCTGGATGTATTTAAGCAAAGACTTGGAAAGCACTGGCAGAGATGATATGAACGGGGTTCAAATATCAGAAGGGTGGTTAGACTACAGTAGCAGTTCCCCAAAACTGGTTAAAGGACAGGCTGCATCCAAATCACCTGGAAAGCTATTTTTTAAAAAAATATGTAGAAGCCTGGGGCCCATCCTTGAGATTCTCATTCAGAGTATGTCAGATCCTGTCAGTATCCATATATTTTAAAAGCAGCCCAAGTGATTTCGATGTGCAGCCAGGCTTGGGAACTACTGAAAAATCTGACCCTCAGTATCCTAACAACCCTGAGACTACAGGATTTTTGTGTAGGTATAGGATAAGAGGAAAGCCTGGTGGCATAGTGGTTAAGTGCTACAGCTGCTAACCAAAAAGTCGGTAGTGTGAATCCACCAGGCACTCCTTGGAAACTCTATGGGGCAGCTCTACTCTGTCCTATAGAGTCACTATGAGTCGGAATTGACTCAAAGGCAATGGGTTTGGTTTTTGGGGTTTATAAGATAAGAGCCTATTCTGTCTTACAAATTAGCTTCAGATCATTTACATACAGATGCTTATTGAATTAAACATAGCAAACTTAGACTAGTCTCCCCCTCGAGAACATTAGCTTCACTGTCTCTCCACTTTCTGAACCCATCCCCAGCCCAGAGCAGTGACCACAGCTCTAATCCTATTACCTTCACAGTGTAGAGTGTGTATGGGTGGAATCCAGTGCCACTGTGCTCCCGGGCAGTAATGGTGCCAGTGATACGAAGGTTCTGGATGACTACTGGGCCATCTGGACTGCCGAGGGACTCAAAGCTGAAGGTGGCTGAGCTGAGAGAGTTGGGCGGAGAGGAGGAAAGCAGAACCTGTGGTAGACTAGGATCAAGGGAGCTCACACCATTTGTGAGATCCTTCTCTAAGCATGAAGGGCGTGGGGGGCAGGTCATTTCTGGCCCCTCTGGGAAAGCTGTAAGAGAAGCGGCATCTCCTTGCTCTACTGGCTTGTCTGCTGCGTCAATCTGGATCTCTGGGCAGGTGTTCAGCATGGAGACCAGCAGGCGTGTCTCTGTTTCTGTCCCTGGATCCTCTTCACCCTCTGCTCCTTCAATTCCTTCCAATCCCTCACCATCCTTAGCTTCCAGAGCCTGGGAGCCCCCTAGTGCACACAAGGCATCTCGGATCCTGTCAGAGAGTAAGCTGCCTGGGGTCATGAGCATGATGGTTTCTTTCCCCAGTTCAGAGAGTGGAGACTCTAGCTCTGAGTCTTCACATAAGAACAGGGGGCCTCGAGTATCTGGCTGTAGAAAACGAGATGAGTTGCTTCCTACTTTTCTTTCTTCTGGAATGCCACTTGAATCTCCTTCTACAGCTTCATGGCCTTCTTCAACCTCTGGGGTGGGGCCTGAAGGCCCCTCTGGCTCACTACAGTATAGCAGTGCTGGAGCTGCTACTGGAGAAGCAGCTCTTAATTCTGGCAGACTGTCTACTTCAACAATCAGTGGCAGAGATGTGGGCACTGAGGGCTGTTCCAGGGCACTGGCTAGGCAGAGTGGTTCCAACTCTTCTGCTGGATCATCTCTGGCCTTGGAAAAGATGCCTACAAGGACAAGGTGGATCCAGTCAGGATCAGACAGCTTGCCAATCAGTGGTAAGATTACATTGCAAGTAATGAGTTCAACTACTACATGGCGTCCAGTCCGGGTTTCCAAGTGAGGCTTAGGCACTAGTCCTTGAAGCAACACATCCACAATGTCACGCATATAGGTGACCTCAGCGCTGGGGCTCTGCACAGCAGGATGTGGGGCAGTAGCCTGGCAGTAAGCCTCCCAGAGCTGGGAGGGCTCAATTGGACCATTCTGCTTCGCTGCAGTGGCTGCCTTTGCTTGAATATAGCTCTGCAGGTGACAACCACAGAGAGTCAGGACTCTGTGAGCAAGAGCATGCCTGTCCACCATGCCCATCCTCTTCCGGAGCTCCTGAACCAACCCCTTCATGGCTGCCTCCATTTCTTCCTCAAAGGCTGGATCTTGGCTCACTAAGCGATACCAGGATGACACAAAGTCACGGATAATCATCTGGATGGTGCGGTTGATCTCCTGTTCCAGCTGCCTCTCTGCCTCAGGGTTTGGAGGGCAGGTGGCAATTGGGACAAAGCGTTCCAGGTGCAGTCGGCCTGTAGCACCCACAATGGCGTTTGAGCCCAGCCATCCTCCCAGCACCACTAGCAATGCAGACAGAAGGCACAGAAGCCACACATTGACCAGAAGGTGGATGACCAGGAGCCAGCCGAGCACAACCCCCACAGCCATCAGCTTCTGGCTACCCAACAGGTTATTAAGGTTACAGCTGGACCCAGCTGGGGTCGCCTGGCTCGGGGACACAGTCTCTGCCTGCATGGCTGCAATGACCAGGTGGCTCCCTCAGATGACTGCCCTCTTTCTACTTCCAATATGGGAGCTTCAGAGTTGGGGAAGGGTGCGTTAAGCTGCGTCCTGGAGCGAAAAAATCTGGGCTGCTATTCAGGAAGTCAAGCAGGGGGTCGGGCTCCCAACTACAAGGCTGGGGCAGCTGTTTGTTCCCTCCCTGCCGCCAACATACACTCCAAACTAGACCCTTCCTGCGATGCTTCTGAGAAACACTGCTGCCTTCATTGCACAGTCAAGGGGCCTCTGGCTGCCTCAGAAAGGGCGGTGCCGGGACCTTCAGGCCCCCCAACACTTACAAATGCCGAGAGCTGCTGCCGGTCAGGACCAGATCAGACACAGGCAGTGTCGCGGACTCATCTGGTGTCCTTTCCGCCGGCCCTCGGCCCGCAGCCACGGCGGGGTCGGGCCGACGGCTGACTGCACTCCACAGCCCCGGTTCCTGTCAGGGTCCCCGGCCAGCCGGCCGCCGGCGACACCTTCCGGGGCGACGTCACTGGAGAGAGGTATTCTGGGAGAGCGAGCACTCGTGGAGGCGCGGCTCTGCCCGGCGCCACCTAGTGGTGAAGAGGCCACGTGACCGCCTCAGTGGAAACTGGGCTCTGAAACGGAGTACTTGCAGAGCGAGTGCTTTCCAGGAGAAGGAAGAGTTCCCAAAGTGGTATCAGAGAGCGGCCGTGCGTCAATGACCTCAGACTACCAGCTCCTTTAGCAGACCTGAAAACACGTTCCATGTTCTTAATTAGTAAATGAAATCTGCAAACACCTTTTAGTGTTTAGGCAAACGCTCAATAGTCCAGTTTAATTTAATCCCATGTGGGCATTTTTTCATTGGCATGATAAAGTTTAACATCATCCTGCTTGCCCCAGAGGGCTCCTCTTTCCCAGTCCACAGCCCATCTAACTTATATTCAAGAATTGCAAAACACAAGCCACAAAACAATATGGATATAGATTTATTTCTCAAATTTCATATAATGTATCACAAAATCAAATTTGTGATTTGGGGGTTATTTACCCAAGCAACCATATATTTTGAGCAACTGCTGTTAAATCACTGTGACAGGCAGTGTGGAGAAAGACATACCCATTCTTGTCCTTCTCTCCCCAGTTAGCCACAAGGTCATCTCAAAGGACTTGTGGCTAATTGGGGAGAGAATTCTATAATCATGAAGATATTTAATAATGCAAGTCAGAGCTTTTCACAATGAGGCTCAAGTTAACCCAGAACGTAAAAATCTAAAGTGAATTGGTCTGGATTTGGTCAATGGCAAACCTCGTGACAACAAGCAAGCAAAGGTGTTTAAACCGACCATAGTTAAAGTGAAGAGTTTGAAATTTGCAACAGAAGCTGCAATAACCATTCTTCGGAATGACGATCTTATTAAATTACACTCAAAGTAAACATGATAAACATGGAGATTACGAAGATGCTGTTCACTCAGGAGCTCTTCATGACTGATGTGCTTGCTCTTTTATTTATAACAAAGTTAGATGCAGTTGTCTTGTACTGAGTATTACACATTAAAGTACAACAAGCTATCAAAAAAAAAATAATGCAAGTCAGTATAGGATATTGAAAAATGCAAAGGTATTTGTTGCCTGATTTGGGTCCGTGTCCTGGAGCAGTCAAGCCAATGAAACACATTCCAAGTCAGAAAGAGTGAGAAAGTTTATTTAGGAGGTGTCCACCAACGGGAATCCGACAGCAATGCAGGCTGTCTGAATAGAGTGCCAAGAGGCATTTTTACATTAGAGCTTATACATGATTTTTACAAAGGTTAGAAGTGACTTTGTAGCCCACAGATGGCATGGCTGGACGAATTATTCATTACAAGGTAATTACAAGAGACTCTTTATCAGACTAAAGAGATACATGCCGGATATCTCCTTATCAGGCCAAAGATATACATGTCAGACATCTGGGCTCTAATCATCCTGTGGGGGTTATAAGTCACAGGTGGCCAGACAGAGCAAAACGAAGTCATTAGCAAAGGTATGCGGAAAGGAGAAGGCAGACAAACAATAAATAAAAACTTATAGATTCATCATGGCATTAGTTATGTTAACCTCTCAGTTGCCCATTTTGAAAAGGAGAAAACATGCTGTGGAGCATCAGGGTCACAGTATTCAGGGGATGAAAATATCACTGCAAGTTGCAACGGTTAAGAGGGACCTCATAGAAGGTATCCTTTAAGCAGAATCTTCAAGGGTGAGTGTTTCTTTCTATTCATCTCTATCTCTTCTTCACTCTCCTCCCCAAATAGGGAAGGAAGGCAGAGGTGGAGATGTGTTTTCAGATATATTTGCTTTGGAATATGTTTGCTTTGGAATGTGCTTTGTTTGTTTTCAGTTTTAATAAAATTGCCTCCATTTGTCTAAAAACCAAAACCAAACCCGTTGCCGTTGAGTCGATTCTGACTCACAGTGACCTTATAGGACAGTGTAGAACTGCCCCACAGGGTTCCCAAGGAGCGGCTGGTGGATTCTGATTAGCAGTCAAACACTTAGCCACTGTGCCACTGGGGCCTCTTCATTTGTCTACACAGCTAGAGTTACCTATAGGGAGATTAACTATCTAGCATTAGCACTGACCATGTGTAAGAGTATTTGTGCCAGCTTCTGTCCCCACCCTGGTCTCTAAAGCTCTGTCTGCAATGTAGCTATCCCTTCTCTCTCTGTGTCTCTCTTTAGGCACAGGACATACATCACTTGTATGGGTCTATTCAAGGTTGCTCATCTTCAGCATTCCTATGCTGTTAGCTGCCTTTGATCATCATAGCATTACTCCCCAGATGTTTAAAGGAATCTTCAGGCAAACTGTAACAAAAAACTGTGCCAACAAGAAGTACAATGTGACTTCCTATTCCATCACCATTTCTACTGTTGATGCAAAGATTTCTTCTGACTACAAAGGGAATCATCATTTAAATATGAGGCATAAATTTATGACTAATCACTTCTAAAGCAGTTTCCACTAAGCCAACTGGGCATACCCATGAAATGCCAGAATTCTAGTCAGTGTTTTCATGGAACAGGCCACTTCACTGCTGCCTTCCTCACCACAGAAAAGGAACACAAGAAGTGGACATTGCCCCTCTTTGCCCTGCCAGACCATTCTGATTGTCTTTAGGGGCAGTTAGAAGATCACAGTGATGCTCTGGAGAAATATCCCTGCCACCAAGTTGGGAACTGTCTTAGGCTGGGTTCTCTAGAGAAGCAAAACCAGTAAAGAGTATGAATATATAGAGAGAGGGATTTATATCAAGGAAATGGCTCACCCGGTTGTAGAGGCTGGAACACCCCAAGTCTGTGGGTCACGATAGAGGCTTCTGATTCACATAGCCACAGGGGCTGGCAAACCCAAGATAGGCAGGTCACAGCAGGGCTGTTACTCACAGGCTGCAAAGATCGACGAATCCCAAGATAGGCAAATCCCGAGATCGGCAGGCAAGATGGCAGTAAGCTGCTAGCTCAAGTCCCAAGACTCAGAGGTCAGATGAACAGGAGCTAGCTGCAGGATCCAGAGTGAACAAAAGCCCAAGAGCCTTGCCAGAATGTTCACTTATATTGCAGGCTGCACGCCCAAGGAAACTCCCTTTCAACAGCTTAGCTACTTACAGTAGATCCCATCATGGAGGTAATCACATTATATCAAATCTCATCAAGGAAGTGATCATAACATCATACGACTGCCAGACTACATCAGAGCTGCCACACGACTGAGAATCATGGCCCAGCCAAGTTGACACACAACCTTAGCCATC
Organism: Trichechus manatus latirostris; assembly: GCF_000243295.1. Taxonomy (NCBI): domain Eukaryota; kingdom Metazoa; phylum Chordata; class Mammalia; order Sirenia; family Trichechidae; genus Trichechus; species Trichechus manatus. Next base: position 6,077,824 of record NW_004444000.1, on the reverse strand, counting down.
ACAGGAACTAAAATAGGAAAGTGGATGATTGAAGGACTAATGATGATTTATAAAACTTCCCAATGTCAGTTCTGAGAGAAAGTTTACTCTGTAGCACAATCTGGAATGTTCAGGGCAGTGAGGAGCTGACCTTGTCAGTGGGCACTGTGCCACCTAACCAGATGGTCTCTAGCAATGAGGTAGCCAAGACTGCCTTCCTGAGTCTTAAGTGCATCTGATGAAGCAGGATTCTCAGATGGATGTGCCAATGCACTTGTCATTTTGGCTGGTGGAAGTTCCTAGAGGTCTTGGGCAAGCCTCAGACTCAGATTAATCACTGGGTTGAGGTTAGACTCAGGATGAAGGATGGTGGTGAGTGTATTTAATGGGGGGAGGATGGCTATTTGGCCACATCACCCCTCAACTTGCTACATCCTGCCTTCTTTCCTTCTTACCATTTCTCATAACATAGGGATAGTGGTAGAGTGTTGTGGATAACATGACAAATAAGACACAGTAGTTCACCTCAAGGTACTCAAAGTCTAGTCAAAGGAGAGAGACGCATAAATAGATAAATGTAATTAAATAGCTTCACACGTGTTATGATAATTGCACTAGAAGTATGTACAATAAGATGGGATCACAAAGGACAGAGGGTCAATTGGGAAACAGGGTGGCACCAATAAAGTCTTCATAGGAAAGTTTATCTCTAAGTTGAAAAATAAAGAGAAGTTAGTGTATTCTAGGTGAATGTAGGGTACGGAGAGTGGGGAAAGAGGAAGGGAGGTCTTTTAGGCAGAGCAGCAGTGTAAGCAAAGGCATGCGCATGAGAAACAGACAGAGACAAAAACATTACAAAAAAAGAAAACCATAGCAATATATAGTGCTCTCTCTCTCTCATATATATACTCTCATATACATATACCTCATAAACAGTGATGCAAAAATTCTTAATAAAATTTCAGCATATCAAATCCAATAATATAAAAAATCAATAATACATCATGGTCAAAAGGGGCTTATCCCCAAAATTCAAGGTTGGTTTAGCATTAGAACATTAATAATGTAATTCACCATATTAACAGACCATAAGATTATCTTAACAGATATACAGAAAGTATTTTATTTTAATCCTATGTTTGCTCCTGATAAAAAAATTCCTTGGTAACTAGAAATAAATGGAAACTTTCTCAACCTCATAAATGGCACCAACAAAAGCCTACAGCAAACATCTTACTTCATGGTGAAAGACTGAATGCTTTACCCATGAGAGCAGGAACAAGGCAAGGAGGCCCATGCTCGCCACTTACATACAACAAGTGAACTGGACATTCCTTGGCCTTGGGTAGTTTTCTCATTGTACGCACTGACCCATACTCAGGTGAGAATTTTATGAATATGGAAGACTGAAGAAGAACTGATGCCTTTCAATGATGGTGTTGGCGAAGAATATTGAATACACCATGAACTTCCAGAAGAACGAACAAGCCTGTCTTGGAAGAAATACAGCCAGAGTGCTCCTTGGAAGCGAGGATGGCAGGACTTTGTCTCATGTACTTTGGACAGGTTATCAGGGGGAACAATTTCCTTGAGAAGGACATCATGCTTGGTAAGGTAGAGGGTCAGCGAAAAAGAGGGAGACTCTCAATGAGATGGATTGACACAGTGGCTGCAACAATGGACTCAAACATAGCAACAATTGTGAGGATAGCACAGGACAGAGCAGTGTTGTATTCTGTTGTGCATAGGGTCACTATAAGTTGGAACCAACTCAATGGCACCTAACAGCAACAACAATAAATCTCTCTTAGTTACAGGCTTTTGTGCTCAGCTCATAACTCTTAGTAAATTTAATGGTAGCTATACTAAGGTGCAAATGGTTAATCTGCTCAGCCACAAACCAAAAGGTTAGAGGTTCAAGTCCACCCTAAGGTGCCTCAGAAGAAAAACCTGGTGGTATACTTCTGAAAAATCAGACATTGAAAACTCTTTGGAGCACAGTTCTACTCTGACACACCTGGACTCACCATGAGTGAGAACTGACTTGATGGAAACTGGTTATGTTAAGGCCACTTGAAGGATAGTCTGGGTAGTTTTCGTTGTTGTTAGGTGTCATTGAGTCTGTTCCGGCTCATAGAGACCCCATGTACAACAGAACGAAATACTGTCCAGTCCTGCACCATCCTCACAATCGTCATTATGCTTGAGCCCATTGTTGCCGCCACTGTGTCAATATTTCTCATTGAGGGTCTTCCTCTTTTTTAGTGACCTTCTGCTTTACCAAGCATGATGTCCTTCTCCAGGGACTTATCCCTCCTGATAACATGTCCAAAGTATATGAGACACAGTCTTTCCATCCTTGCTTCTAAGGAGCGTTCTGGCTGTACTTCTTCCAAGACAGATTTGTTCTTTCTTTTGGCAGTTCATGGTATATTCAATATTCTTCACCAACATCATAACCCAAAGGTGTCCATTCTTCTTTGGTCTTCCTTATTCATTGTCCAAGTTTGCATGAATATGAGGTGATTGAAAACATCATGCTTGGGTCAAGCACACCTTAGTCTTCAAGGTGACATCTTTGCTTTTTGACACTTTAAAGAGGTCTTTTGCAGCAGATTTGCCCAGTGCAATACATGTCATTTGATTTCTTGAATGCTGAATCCATGGGTGTTGATTGTGGATATAAGTAAAATGAAATCCTTGACAACTTCAATTTTTTCTCTGTTTATCATGATGTTGCTTATTGGTCCAGTTGTAAGGATTTTTGTTTTGTTTATGTTGAGGTGTAATCCATGCTGAAGGCTGTGGTCTTTGCTCTTCATCAGTAAGTGCTTCAAGTCCTCTTCCCTTTCAGCAAGCAAGGTTGTGTCATCTGCATAATGCAGGTTGTTAGTCTTCCTCCAATCCTGATGCCTCGTTCTTCTTCATATAGTCCAGCTTCTTGGATTATTTTTTCAGCATACAGATTGAATAGGTATTGTGAGCAGATACAACCCTGACGCTCACCTTTCCTGACTTTAAACCACGCAGTATCCCCTTGTTCTGCTTAAACGACTGCCTCTTGATCTGTGTACTGGTTCCTCATGAGTACAATGAAGTGTTCTGGAATTCCCATTCTTTGCAATGTTATCCATAATTCGTTATGACCTACACAGTTGAATGCCTTTGCCTAGTCAATAAAACACATGTAAACATCTTTCTGGTGTTCTCTGCTTTCAGTCAGGATCCATCTGACCAGCAGTGATATCTCTGGTTCCACGTCCTCTTCTGAATCCAGCTTGAATTTCTGACAGTTACCTGTCAATTCCTGCAGCTGCTTTTGAATGATCTTCAGCAAAATTTTTCTTGCATGTGATATTAATGGTATTGTTTGATAATTTCTGCATTTGGTTGGATAACTTTTCTTGGGAATAGGCATAAATATGGATCTCTTCCATCTGGTTGGCCAGAGGGCTGTCTTCCAAATTTCTTGGCATAGACAAGAGAGCACTTCCAGTGCTGCATTCGTTTGCTGAAACATCTCAGTTGGTATTCTGTCAATTCCTGGAAGCTTGTTTTTCACCAATGCCTTCAGTGCAGCTTGGACTTCTTCCTTCAGTACCGTCAGTTGAAAGTCAACCAATTCTTTTTCGTATAGTTAACTCTGTGTATTCCTTCCATCTTCTTTTGATGCTTCCTGTGTCGTTTAATATTTTCACCATAGAATCCCTCAATATTGTAACTTGAGACTTGAATTTTTTCTTCGGTTCTTTCAGCTTCAGAAACGTGGACGGCGTTCTTCCCTTTTGGTTTTCTATCTCCATGTCTATGCACATTTCATTATAATACTTTACTTTGTCTTCTCGAGCTGCCCCCTTGAAATCCCCTGTTCAGCTCTTTTACTTCATAATTTCTCCCATTTGCTTTAGATACTCAACATTCAAGAGCAGGTTTCAGAGTCTTCTGACATCTGTTTTGGTCTTTTCTTTCTTTCCTGTCTTTTTAATGACCTGTTGCTTTCTTCATGTATGAAGTCCTTGATGTCATTCCACAACTCTTCTGGTCTTCAGTCATTAGTGTTCAACACATCAAATCTATTCTTGAGATGGTCTCTAAATTCAGGTGGGATGTACTCAAGGCCATACTTTGGCTCTTGTGGACTTGTTCTAATTTTCTTCAGCTTCAACTTGAACTTGCATCTGAGAAGTTGGCTCCTGGCCTAGTTCTGACTGATGATATTGAGCTTTTCCATCATCTCTTTCCACAAATGTAATTGATTTGATTCCTGTGTATTCCATCTGTCATGGTCCACATTTATAGTTGCCATTTATCTTGTTGAAAAAGGTATTTGCAATGAAGAAGTAGTTGGTCTTGCAAAATTCTGTCATGTGATCTCCGGTATGGTTTCCATCTCCAAGGCCATATTTTCCAAGTACCGATCCTTCTTTGTTTCTGACTTTCACATTCCAATCACAAGTAATTATCAATGCATCCTGATTGCATGTTCCATCAATTTCAGACTGCAGAAGCTGGTAAAAATCTTCAATTTCTTCATCTTTGGCCTTAGTGGTTGGTGCGTAAATTTGAATTATAGTCGTATTAACTGGTCTTCCTTTTAGATGAATGGATATTATCCTATCACAGACAGCATTGTACTTCAGGATAGATGTTGAAATGTTCTTTTTGGTGATGAATGCAATGCCATTCCTCTTCAAGTTGTCATTCCCAGCATAGTAGACCATATGATTGTCTGATTCAGAATGGCTAATACCAGTCCATTTCAGCTCATTAATGCCTAGATATCTATGCTTATGACTTCCATTTCATTTTTGATGATTTCCAATTTTCCTGGGTTCATACTTTGTACATTCCACTTTCCTATTATTAACGGATGTTTGCGGCTGTTTCTTCTCTTTTTGAGTTGTGCCACATCAGCAAATGAAGGTCCTGAAAGCTTGACTCCATCCACGTCATTAACGCTGACTCTACTTTGAGGAGGTAGCTCTTCCTCAGTCGTCTTTTGAGTGCCTTTCAACCCAGGGGGGCTCATCTTTTAGCACTATATCAGACAAAGTTCTGCTGCTATTCATAAGGTTTTCATGGCTAATTCTTTTCAGAAAGAGACCACCAGGTCCTTCTTCCTAGTATGTCTTAGTCTGGAGGCTCAGCTGAAACGTGTCCATCATGGGTGACATGGGTGGCCTACCTTCTAGCATCACAGCAACATGCATGCCCCACATTACAACAAACTGACAGAAGTGTGGGGGTAGTGTGGGTAGGAAGGTAAAAATCACCCTTACTCTGACCTTTGCCACTGGATTGTCTCCCATTGTCTGACTGGTGTGAACACTTAGTCTTGAGAAAGGCTCAGAATATCAATCTCATTGCCTGTTGTCTGGAGATACAGAATCAGTTGGCTTTTCCAAACACACCAGATCCCAAGTCCTGATCTCAGTCAGTTCAATTATAGGCCACAGCCAGTGCAATGGAGAAGAGAAAATCCTAGTCTTTAGGTTATGACTTGAGAGTTTTACACATCCCCTCTGCTCACACCTCATCATCCTGAACTTGGTTATTTGGCCGTACCTAATTACAAGGTGAACAATGAAAAAGGAAGATCAAAGGAGAATTGATGCATTTAAATTGTGGTGTTGGCAAAGAATATTGAATATACCATGGATTACTAGAAGAATGAACAAGTAAGTTTTGGAGAAAATACAGCCAAAATGCTCCTTAGAAGCAAGGATGGGAGACTTCAGTTTGTTTACTTTGGACATGTCATCAGGAAAGACCAATCACTAGGAAAGGACATCATATTTGATAAAGTAGAGAGTCAGTGAATATGAGGGAAACATTCCATGAGGTGGATTGACACAGTAGCTGCAACAATGAGCTCAGACATATCAAAGATTGTGAGGATGGCACAAGACGGGGCAATGTTTCATTCTGTTATACATAAGGTCAACATGAGTCGCAGCTGACTTGATGGCAACTAACAACAAGTTGCAAGGTGAGGCCCCTAGGTGGTGCAAATAGTTTGCGCTTGTCTACTAACCTAAAGGTTGGCTGTTCAAACCCACCCAGTAGAGCTGTGGAAGAAAGGCCTGGTGATATGCTTCCATAAAGATTACAGTCAAGAAAACTCTATGGAGCAGTTCTACTCTGTAACACATGGGGTTGCCATCAGTTAGAACTGACTTGACAGCAACAGGTTTGGTTTTTTTGGTTTAGTTGCAAGGTGGCCGTGATCCCAGCTAAAATTCATAGTGTTCTATTACTAAAAAGAAGGAGACAATGTATATTGGGTACAATTCACCATCTCTGCCACACATATGGATTGGAAATTAGAAGCAAAACTGTTGTGTTTTTTTTTTCCCAGAAGCGATGATTTGTCTACATAAACCAAACCAAACCCGTTGCCATCTAGTTGATTCCCACTCCTGGTGACCCTATAGGACACAGAGTAGAACTGCCCCATAGGGTTTCCAAGGAGCAGCTAGTACATTTGAACTACTGACCTTTTGGTTAGCAGCCAAGCTCTTAACCATTTTGCCACCAGGGCTCCTCAAACAATCTACTGACAAATTATTAGAAATAATGAAAGGGTTTATCTAAGTGACTGGTTAAAAACCACTACAGAGAAATTATTTATATGTATTAGCAACAAAACATTAGAAAAACAATATTAAAAAAATAAAATGGACAATAATGAAACAAACAATCCTTGGGTATGTATATAATCAAACATGTATAAAAATTTTGTGGAGAAGATTTTAAAACTTGATTGAAGTTTAAAGTTCATGGAAAGGAACTCTCAATAATATAAAGATATCGATTGCTCCCAAATTGACTTATAATGAAATTTCAGTAAAAATTCCAACAGGGTTTTCAGTGGAATTTGATACATTTATTTTATAATTTATATGGAAATTAAGAAGTCCAAGAATAGTCAAAATACTAAGAGAAGAATAAGGCAGAAGGACTTGCCCTACCGGGTAGCAAGTCTTATTATAAAGTTGTGGTGATTAAGATAATGAGGTAATGATGCCAGGACAGACAAATTGTTCTGTGAAACAAGACACAGAGCCCAGAAACAGACTGATGAATATATATGACCAAAAAAGTTTTTGGATTAACTAGAGGAAAGGAGGACTATTCAGTAATGGTTTTGGGACAACTGATTTTTCATATAAAAAAAATAACATTGGATCCTTACACAAAGAGCACAAAAATCAATTCCAGATGGATTAAGGACTTAAATGTGAAAAGTAAAACTTTGAATCTGTTTGAAGAAAATGTGGGAGAATATATTTCAGGCCTCACAGTAGAGAAATGCCTCTTAAAAAAAAGACAAAAATTACTAACCAGTATAGAAAGATTGATACATTTTATTATAGTAAAACTTAGACCTTTCGTTCATCATAAGTTACGGTGAAGAAAGTGGAAAGATAGGTTAAACACTAGCAGAATTTATTTGCAAGACTTGTAATTGAAAACACATTCATATCTGTAAGTGTAGAAAACTATAAATCAATAAGAAAAAAAAAACAACAACAAATAACCCAATGAAAAACTGACAACATAAATGAATAAGAATTCCTCAGAATAGGGAATATCAATGTTAAATAACATTTAAAATAATTTTCAAACTCATTAGTAAATCAGGGAAATATAAATCAAGACTATAATAAGATACTTTAATTAGATAGGCAAAGTCAAGAAATCTGATAATATTAAATGCTAGAGAAGTGCGAATTGACAGAAGCTCTTATGCACTCTAGTGGATAAGTGAATTTTAAAGTATTTTGGAAAATAATTTGGCATTGTAAAATTGAATGTTTACGTACTTTGTTTCCCACCAATCCCACTATTCACCTATGCACTAAGGAGACATACGAGATTAATTACAGCAGTATTTTTTATATCAAGAAATAACTGGAAACAATCTGAATACCTGGTCACAGACCTACACCTACATGTGACAATTTGAGTAAATCTCAGTGACAAAACAAGTCTTTAGAACAGTGTATCTCATATTTTAATATATGGGAATCTTACTAAAATGAACATTGTGATTTAGTGGATCTGGACTGGTGCCCAGGCTCTGCATTTCTAACAAGCTTTCAGGTTACGCCACTGGTGCTGGTCCATGGATTGCATTTTAAGTAGCAAGGTCCTAACACTGCGTAGAGTAGATATCTTCTTTGTGGAGCTCAATAGCAAGCTGAAGCAATACATTTTTGTTGTTATTGTTTTTTTAGGAGGTTATTTTTTTCTTTATGGTTGTTGAAAGTATACACAGTAAAACATACACCAACAATTTCTACATGACAAAGCATAACTTGATGACATTCTTCAAGTTATGCAACCGTTCTCACCCTCCTTTTCTGAATTGTTCCTCCCTCATTAACATGAATTCACGGTGCCCTAAACTTCCTATCTGACTTTTTCAGCTGCTGTTGTCAGTTTGATCCTATGTGGATAATTCTTCAAAAAAGCATGATGCTCAGGGGATATTTTTTTGGTAAGATTTAAAGATTATCACAGAACAACAGTTTTGGGAGTTTATCCAGCCTCCATGGCTTCAGAAAGTCGGGATTCTATGAAAATCTGAAAATCTGTTCTTCATTTTCCCTCTTTTGATCAGGATTCTTCTATAGAATCTTTGATCAAAATGTTCAGTAATGGTAGCCAGGCACCATTACTGGTCTCATGGCAAAGGAGGCAGTTATTCATGGAGACATTCCATTTCCTCCTATTCCTGACTCTCCTTCTTCCTCTGTTGCTCTTGGTGAATACAGATCTATTGTTGTAACTTGGATGACTGCTTGCAAACTTTTAAGACCCTAGGCCCTATGAAATGAACTGAAAGGTAGAACAGAGGCACTAAACGTGTTTTTAGGCCAGTAAACTGGGATGTCCCATGAAACCGTGACCCAAACCTCCAAACCAAAAATCCAAATTCCGTGAGGGGTTTGGTTATACACACACAGCCTTACCTTATTGTTATTGTAAATATATCCGTCAATTTTTGCCAATTCGATTTTTTACAGGTGTACAATTTATTGACATCAATTACAGTAATCTGCTGTGCAACCCTACCCGTAATCAGTGCAATATTTCTATCACCATTAAGTATCCTCTTTCCCCCTCCCTCCTGCCACTGGAAACCACTAATAAACTTTGATTTCTATACATTTGCCTGTTCTTATTTTTTTATACAGGAGCCCTGGTGGTGTAGCAGTTAAAATGCTCGGCTGCTAACCGAAAGGTTGGCGGTTCAAACCCATCAGCCACTCTTCAGGAGAAAGATGTAGCAGTCGGCATCCATAAAGATTTACAGCCTTGGAAACCCTATGGAGCTGTTCTACTCTGTCCTATAGGGTCACTGTGAGTCAGAATCAACTCATCAGCAATGGATTTGGGTTTGGTTTTATCTTTTCATTTAAGTGAGGTCATACAATATTTATCCTTTTGTGACTGGCTTATTTCAGTCAGCATAATGTCTTCAAGCTCCATTCATGTTGTAGCATGTATCTGGACCTCATTCTCTTCTGGATGAGTAGTACTCCATTGCATATACATACCACATTTTGTTTATACATTCATTCAGTGATGGACATTTAGGTGGTTTCTACTTTTCCTGTGTGAATAGTGCTGCAGTGAACACGGGTGTACATACGTCTGTTCACATCACTGATTTCAAGTCTCTTGGGTATATACCTAGAAGTGTGGAATTGCTGGGTCATGTGGTAGTTCTAGTTTTAGTTTTTGAGGAAACACCACATTGTTTTTCACAACAGCTGTACCATTTTGCATTCCCATCAGCAGTGTATCAGGGCTCCAATTTTCCCTCATTCTCACCATCATTTAATATTTTCCTTTTTTTATTTTTATTTATTTATTTTTTAATCTTAGCCATCCTAATGGGAGTGAAAGTGTATCTTATTGTGGTTTTGATTTGCATCTCTCTGATCACTAAAGACATTGAACATCTTTTCCTGTGTTTGTTGGCCATTTGAATATCCTCTTTGGTGAAGTGTCTGTTCATGTCCTTTCCCATTTTTTTGATAGAGTTGTCTTTTTGTGAAGTTGTAGAAGTTTTATATATATTTTAGATATTAGACCCTTATCTGATATATTGTTCCTGGAGATTTTTTTGCAGTCTATAGGTTGTTTTTTATTCCTTTGAAAAAGTTTTATTCCTTTGATAAAGTCTTTTGATGTACATAAGTATTTAATTTTTGTGAGGTCCCAATTATTTTATCTTCTGCTGCTCATGCATTTATGGTTGAGTTTGATAATCTATCACTGAAAAAAATTAGGTTCCATAGCTTCGCCTGTATATTTTCTTCCAAAAACTTTATGATTTTAGATTTAACATTTAGGTCCGTGATCCATTTTGAATTTTTTTTGTGTATGGTGTGAGGTATGGATCTTTCTTAATTTTTCTGCATGTGGAAATCCAATTTTGCCAGCACCTTTCATCGAACAGACTGTTCCTTCCCCATTGAGTGGACTTAGCACCCTTGTCGAAAATAAATTGACCATAAGCCAAAAAACCCAAACCCGTTGCCGTTGAGTCGATTTCAACTCATAGCGACCCTATAAGACAGAGTAGAACTGCCCCATACAGTTTCCAAGGAGTGCGGTGGATTCAAAGTTGACCACAGATACATAGATATTTCTTCTGGGGTTTCAATTCTGTTCCATTGGACTGTGTGTCTGTAATTAAACTAGTACTAAGCAGAATTAAAGCTTTTAATATTGCCTGGTGGTGGAGGCTTCATTATCTTCAGCTTTGTTAGGCAGTGACATGTCTATATTTCTGCATCCCTTAACTGTGGATGGAGTCCCTGGGTGGTGCAAATGGACCCCACCCAGAGGTGTCTTGAAAAGCAGGCCTGGAGATCTGTTTCTGAAAAGTCACAGCCTTGAGAACCCTACAGGGCACAATTTTACTCTGCACATATGGGTTGCTATGAGTTGAAACTGACTCGATGGAAACTAGTTTCTTTTTTTTTGTTTGTTTATTTTAAGTATGGGTAGAGGAAGACTGTCACATTCTCACCCTTGCACCATCTTTGTGCCTGGTCCCACCCTGTCTCCCTTTACTTGGCCCAGATAGCAATGGTCAAAAACCTGATTGAATAAGAGGAAATATGAGACATTCTCCTGCTCCCTTTCACATTTGCCTAGACTCCAAGTCACTGAAAAAGTGATTAACCGATGTACAGATATAATGATGTACACTGACTCACCAAAGAGACAAGTTGCACTACATATGCTTCCTTAGCAACCTACTAACTAATCATCCAAAGGACAAAAGACTTCTTCAGAGTTTAAGGAAAGAGGGGCAAGGGGAAGGAGTGAAGGGCAGAGAAGGAGGGGGAAGGGGGTAGAGAAAGGGAGAACAGTGAGAGGAGAAAAAGAGAGAGAGAGAGTAAGGGAGAGATGCATGAATGTGCTCAGCGTTTGCAGCTTGGGGTTCTCTGGGAGATGATAAGGCACTAACTAAAACCTGTTGCCGTCAAGTTGATTCTGACTCCTAATGACCCTATAGGACAGAGTAGAATTGCCTCATAGGGTTTCCAAGGAGTGGCTGGTGGATTCTAACTGCTGACCTTCTGGTTAGCCGCCGAGCTCTTAACCACTGTGCCACCAGGGCTCTGAGAAGACACTAGAGAGGTAAATTCCTTATGAAGGGGCAGGGATCCTAAATGAGAGGCATACAAGAGGCTCTGCACCGAGGCTCTGATTTGGGTTCCTGCTCTGGCTGAGTCCATGCAAACAGCTGTGGGAAGTTTCCTTAATGAGCAGGCTTGGTTTGTAAGAGGGGAGCCTGGGGACTTAGGGCATATCTTCTGGGTTTCTTTGGGAAGCAGCAGAAATGACAAAGTCTCTAAGAGCAAAATGAAAGGGCCTGGGGAGGACAGGGTTGGAGTTTCAGGGACATAGGACTAAACTTCGTTCTGGTGCAGTCCATACCCGTTCCTCCTGCCTGCTCTACTGGTCCACAGATAACCCTTGCCTTTAACTCTTTCTTCTGATGTCCAAGGCCCTCTGTTGCTTGTCCCAATTTATTTTTCTACCTAACTCTATCTCTTTACATTTCCCTGAATGATTCCTGTGCTGCAGAATTCCCTCCTCATTGTCTTCCTGACGTGCATGATGCCTCTTCTCTTTCTGGCTCCTTTATTCTGCGTTGGCCTTTAACTTTCTCTCCTGGTCCCTCTCATTCCTTCCCTAATGTTACCCAAGTGAATTAAAGAACACAAGCATACTAGAAAAAGAAAGAGAAGTCTTTGTTCCTTTATAGTATCTGGAAAAGTGTTTTAAACATGTATAGGTATACTAAAGTGGGAAGAGGAATTGTGAATTATCTTCTACCTTTAGGCAGAATCTCACTGAAACCATGACCAGAAACACCCAGTTCTCAGAAAATGTACTCCAGAAATTTCAGAAATACGTGCATTGCTGAGAGAGGGTACAGTGTACTGGTAAAGAGCACAGGCTCTAGAACAGGTACCTGAGATGCAATTCCAGTGCCAGGATTTGCAAACTGTGTGCCTTTGGACAGGCCTCCTAACCTCTCTGTGCCTCAGTTTTCTCATATGGGGAGATTCATAGCATTGACTTCCTAGGATTGTTATGAGGACTAAGCAAGTTAATATATATAAAATATATTTACCAAAATGATAGAACAAGGCACATAGCAACAGCTATATAAATAAATATTTGCTACTATTTTTTAAAATAACATTTTCTTGTGTTTTAGGTGAAAGTTTACACAGCAAATTAGGTTCCCCTTTAACAAATTTTATACAAATTGTTATGTGCCATTGGTTACAATTTTTACAATGTGTTAGCATTCTCATTATTTCTATTCTGTTTGTTCTGTTTCTGTTGATCTAGCTTCCCTTTCCCCCTTGCCTTCTCATCTTTGCTTTTGGGTAAATGTTGATTGTTTTGTCTCATGTTTAAGGGAACACATTACTCATGGGTGATATTGTTTATTTTATGAGCCAATCTACTATTTGATTGAAAGGTGAACTGCAGAAATAACTTCAGTTCCAAGTTCAAATATTATCTTAGGGCAATATTCTCAGGGGTTCTTCTAGTCTCTATTTGTCCAGTAAGTCTAGCCTTTTTTTAGCAATTTGAGTTTTATTCTCAAATTTTTGTCCCATTCTATCCGGGACCTTCTGTTGTGTCCCTGGTCAAAACGAGTCGGTAATGGTAGCTGGACACCATCTAGTTCTGGTCTCAGGCTAGAAGAAGCCATGGTTTGTATAGGTTATTAGTCCTGTGGACTAGTTTCTTCTTGGAGTCTTTGGTTTCCTTCATTCTCTTTTGCTCTAGATGGGAAGAGACCAATAATTGTATCTTAGATGGCTGCTCGCAGGCTTTTAAGACCCCAGATACTACTCACCAGTCTAGGGTGTAGATTACTATCTTTGTGAAGTATTTTATGCTAGTTGACTAAGTTGTTCCCTGAAACAATGGTCCTAAGCCTTCTAACCCAGTAAACTAATCTCACAAGTTGTTTGGATACATCTAGGAAGCCTCCATAACTTTGCCCCCTATGTGATTTGTGTATATATATGCAGCTCACACAAACATGCATTTAGATATGGCTTCAGATACACCTATACATGCATGTGCATTTACTCACATATGCCCTTCTATACACATATATGCATCCATATCTACTCACATTACAGTATACATATTTTTGGTTGTTTTTACCATTGTTGCAAAATTGTATATGTTATAGAATTTACTGAAATTGTCTCTTTTTCTCGTGCACTTATTAGTGTCTTTATTTACCTTAGTCGAATTGTGCTGACTTGTCTTTCCCATCACTGAAAATAACAAGTGTTTACTATCTAGAAAGTGATTCCCCCTCCCTCTCCCTTCCATCCTGATAACCATCAAAGAACTTTGCTTTCTGTGTGTATATCTACTCTTGGTTTTTTAAATAATAGTAGGACCATACAATATTTGTCTTTTTCTGATCGACTTACTTCATTCAGCATAATGTCCTCCAGATTCATCCATGTTAAAAGATGTCTTGTGGACTCCTCATTATTCTTTATAGTTGCATAGTATTCCATTGTGTATATGTACTAGTTTGCTTCTGTTGGTGGGAACTTAGGTTGCTTCCATCTTTTTGCTTTTGTGAATAATGCAGCAATGAACACTGGTGTGCATATGTCTATCTGTGTCACTGCTCTTATATCTCTAAGATGTATACCTAAGATTGGGATTGCTGAATCATAAGGTATTTCTATTACTAGCTTTTTGAGGAAGGACCATACTATTTTCCATAGTGGTTGTACCATTTGACAATCCCACCAGCAATATATAAGTGTTTCAATCTCCTCACAACCCCACCAACATATGTTGTTTTCTGTTTTTTGTTTTTTCTTTTGATCATTGCCATTCTGCAGGGGTGAGATGTTATCTTATTGTAGTTTAGATTTGCACCTGTCTAATGGCTAATAATCACGATCATCTTTTCATGTTTTTGTTAGCTGCCTGAAGGTCCTCTTTGGTGAAGTGTCTGTTCATGTCCTTTGCCCATTTTTTAATTGGATTGTTTGTCTTTTTGTTGTTGAAGTTTTACATATATTTTAGAGATTAGACTCCTTGCCAGATATATCCTTGACAAAGTTCTTTCCCAGTCTGTAGGTTCTCTTTTTACTCTCTCGGTAAGGTCTTTTGATGATCGTAAGTATTTAATTTTTAGGAGGTCCCAGTTATCTAAATTATCTCCTGTCATTCATGCATTTTTAGTTTTGTTTGATAGGCTATTTATGCCAAAAATTAGGTCCCCTGGTTTTGACTGTATGTTATCTTCCAGGAATTTTATAGTTTTAGCTTTAAAGTTTAGGTCTTTGATCCATTTTGAGTTAGTTTTTGTGCATGGCATGAGGTATGGATTCTGTTTCATTTTTCTGCATATACGTATTCAGTTTTGCCAGCACCATTTGTTAAAGAGAGTGTTTCTTCCCCCATTGAATGGAATTTGACCTTTTATCAAAGATCAGCTGCTTGTAGATGGATGGATTTTCTTCCGGGTTTTCAATTCTGTTCCATTGGTCTATGTGTCTGTCATTGACCCAGTACTAGGTTGTTTGATTACCTTGATTGTATAGTAACTTTTGGGATCAGGAAGTGTGAGGCTTCCTACTTTGTTCTTCTTCTTCAATATTATTTTAACTGTTCAGGGTCTTCTTCCTTTCCATATAAAGTTGGAGATTAGTTTTTCCACTTCATTGAAGAATGTTGTTGGGATTTGAATTGGGATTGCATTATATCTATAGATTGCTTTTCGTAGTACTGACATTTTCACTATGTTAATTATTCCTATCCATGAGCATGGAATATTTTTCCATATTTATGTAGATCTCTTTTAGTTTCCTGCAGAAGTGTTTTACAGTTTTCCATGTATAAGTCTTTTACCTCCCTGGTGAGGTTTATTCCTAGGTATCTTATTCTTTTAGGGGCTATCATAAATGGTATTGTTTTCTTGATTTCTTTTTCAGAATCCTCCTTGTTAGTGCAGAAGAAACCAAACTGATTTTCATGTGTTAATCTTGTACCCCGCCACTTTGCTGAATTCTTCTGTTAGTTCTGGTAACTTTCTTGTGAAGTCTCTGGGATTTTCTATGTATATGATCATGTCATCTCCGAATATGGATAGTTTTACAGTTTCCTTTTCAATTTGGATTCCCTTTATTTCCCTTTCTTGCTTTATTGCTCTAGCTAAGACTTCCAGTACAATATTGAATAAGAGTGATGATAAAGGGAATCCTTGTCTTGTTCTCGTTCTTAAGGGGGGAATGCTCTCAATCTTTCTTTGCTGAGAATAATGTTGGCTGTTTGTTGTTCATATATACCCTTAATTATGTTGATGGCTGGAAACCCTGGTGGGATAGTGGTTAAGAGCTACGGCTGCTAACCAATAGGTCAGCAGTTCAAATCCACCAGGCACTCCTTAGAAACTCTATGGGGCAGTTCTACTTTGACCTATAGGGTTGCTATGAGTCAGAACTGACTCGACAGCAGTTGGTTTTTCTTATGTTGATGAATTTCCCTTTTAATCCTATTTTTCTAAGGGTTTTTATCAGGAAAGGGTGTTGAATTTTATCAAGGGCTTTTTCTGCATTGATTGAAATGATGTGATTCTTTTCCTTTCTTTTATTTACGTGGTGAATTATGTTGATTGGTTTTCTAATGTTGAGCCATCCTTGAATCCTTGGTATGAATCCCACTTGATCATGATGTATTATTTTTTGATTTGTTGATGAATTTTATTGGCTAGAATTTTGTTTAGAATTTTTGCATCTGTATTTATGAGGGATATTGGTCTGTAATTTTCTTTTTTAATGATGTCTTTGTCTGGCTTTGGTATCAGGGTTATGCTGGCTTCATAGAATAATTAGAGAGTATTTTTTCCTTTACTATGTTCTGGAATAGTTTGAATAGAATTGGTGTTAATTCTTCTCTTAATGTTTGGTAGAATTGTCCAGTGAAGCCATGTGGGCCAAGGCTTTTTTTGGTTGGGAGCTCTTTTATGACTTCTTCAATTTCTTCTTTTGAAATGGATCTGTTCAAATTCTCTACCTCTATTTGTATTTTTGTAGGTAGGTGGTGTGTTTCTAGAAATTGGTCCATTTCTTTTAGGTTTTCAATTTGTTGGAGTACAATTTTTCATAATATTCTGTTATGATCTTTTTATCTCAGTTGGTTCTGTTGTAATGTCACCCATCTCACTGCTTATTTTGATTATTTGCATCTTCTCATTTTTTTCTTTTGTTGATTTTGTCAGTGGTTTATGGATTGTATTGATCCTCTCTTAGAAACCTTGCTATGTGACTTCATCTCAGGCTGTTGTCTGACGTCGTTGGTTCCCTGTTTGGAGGACTCCTTTTAATATTTCTTGTATGGTTGGTCTGGTTTTTACAATTTCCCTTAATTTCTGTTTATATGGGAATGTCCTAGTTTCACCATCGTATTTGAAAGACAGTTTTGCTGGATATGTGATTCTTGGTTGACAATTCTTTTCTTTCAGGGTTTTATATATATTTATATATATTTCATATATTATATTGCATTCTTGCCTGCATGGTTTCTGCTGAGAAATCAGAGCTCAGTCTTATTGGTGCCCCTTTGTAGGTGATATATTTTTTTAAAGAGCTGCTCTCAAAATTCGTTTTTTGTCTGGTTTTGGAAAGGTTGATTAAAATATGTCTTCGTGAGTTTCTTTTGGGTTCTGTCTTATATGGTGTTAGTTGAGCTTCTTTGATGGAAACCTTCTCATCTTTCATGATATTAGGTAGTTTTCTGCCAATAAATCTTCCACACTTCTCTGTGCTTTTTTTTTTTCTCCTCCTGTTCTGAAATTCCAGTTACATGTAAATTATTCCTCTTAATAGTGTCCCATATAACTCTTAGGCTTTCTTCTTTTCCTTCATTCTTTTTCCTGATTATTCTTCAAACAAATTACTATCAAGGGATTTGTCCTCTGTTTCACTGATTCTTTCTTCCTGGATTCAATTCTATTTCTGATATTTTACTGTTAATCTTCTGGATTTCTAGTTGTTGTTTTTGTATGGTTTCTAATTGTTTATTTTGTCATTTTGTTCTTGTATTGTTTTCCTGAATTCTTCTAGCATTTTGTCTGTGTTTTCCTTAATCTTTTTGAGGATTCAATATATAATTTTTCTGAACTCCTTGTCAGGTAGTTCTATTACCATTTCTTCCTCAGGAAGGTTTTCTGCCCCTTTATTTTGCTCACTTGTTTGAGCCGTCTTATCCTGTTTCTTCATATGGTTTGTTATTGTCTGCTGTCTCTGAGGCATTAAGTTTAGTGCTAGGAGTTAGCGTGTTCTCTGAGATCAGGGCAGGTCTTCTTCATATCTGCTGTGAGGGAGTGCTACCCAAATGGATGGGGTAGGCCCACTGTGCATGGACAAGTTGATATCTCAGTAGATGGCAAGGTATCTAGGGGTTTCAGTGCAGGTGTAGATGGCCTGCAATAGCTGTTTAGGTTTGGAATGTGTGCTGTTGTTGTTAATTGGACATTAAATGAGCCAGTAGGGTCGCCTGCTCATTGTTTGACAGGTGTATAGCTGGTGTCTGTCAGAATGTGACTGGTGTTGCTGGTGAAGTGGTGTGTCTACCTGCTGGTCACCTAGGTGTGTGTACAGGGAGCATTCTTATTGGTCTCTGGATTGAGTGCTGTGTGTGCATACCACTGGTTGTTGGGTGGTCAGGACAAAGGTTCATGGGTCACTGATCACTGGGTGAGTGACGCAGGAACTCATACCACTGTTCCTGGGTAGGTGGGGCTGCCCAAGGGTGGTCAGAGCAGGCACTAGCTTCCAGTTGTGGGGAGGTGGTGTGGAGAGTGAGGCAGGAGGAGTGCCACTAGTCCACAGACACACACTCGGAGGGCATACCCCCAGTCTGCTAGAGCACCATGGGAGGGTGCACCACTGGTCCACAGGCCCCCAGAGTCGGGGGCGTGGCATTGGGGGGTATTGCTTGTCTGCAGGTGTATGTGGCGGAAGATGGATGAGAGCAGTGGAGGAGCACCACAGGGCCACAGGTCTCCAGCACAGGAGACTGGGGAGGGCATGATGAGTACACTTAAGTTTCACTGGGTGTAGAGTGCTCTTGCCTGGCTCTGGACATGGGTGCAGGGGCGCTTCTGCTTGGCAGCACCAGGTGATAGGGTGTTCAGCTGGGAACACTGCTTGTTTTGTCTCAATATGGCCATGCTGGGCAGGTCTGGCTGGCAGGGTGTCAACGATCTGTAATTCTCTGTGTCCTCTCTTTTTGTACATTCTCTCCTTCCCACTTGGCACTTGGTCCAATTCTTCAGCCTTCCCTTTGATGCTCAGGGTTTGAAAGTTGTCATCTATATCCAACTCACTTGTTTTTCGAGTCTTTGTTTTAGGAGGGACATTATGAGGCATCTGACTATGCTGCCATCTTGAACAGTCTTCCCTGCTATTATTTTTAATGTGAAGCTAAGACTGGTTTTTAACTGAACATCATTTCTCAGTCCCTTGGAAGCCTTTACATTGTAAAATTCTTCTTTGAGGGTGATGAGTGGGAGGGGAAGAGGTGCAAGGGATTTTTGATGGAGAAGTATAAACACTTCTAAACATTGAGGCTCAAGGACAAAAACTGAACAAGGGGGCTTGTTCTGACTATCAACATGTTCCCAAGAATTCCTCCCTGCTCCACTATCCATGTAAAACCCTTTCCTGCTGCAAGCTGTGGCTCAGCCTTTCATCTGCAGCTGTGTCCAGGAGGGAGTTGTCAGCAGGGAAATGAAAAATTTTATCATTATTTCTCATTTTTTTGATGCCTCATTCATTGAAGGTTCCACATTCAGGGCCATTTGGGTGCCATCACACATCAAGTTTAAAGAGGAGAGATGATAGATCATGAATGTTTATGAGGAAACACCAGCAATTATAATGATGGTAATGAAGAATGAAGTGAAGAGATCGGCCTACTGGGATGTTTCTCCCTAGTAGAGGACGGTGGAGGAAAGTGCTACAGTGGACATGGGCATTACCATTGCACCAAGATGGATGGGGCTTCCTAGGCAACAGCCCCTCCAGATTCATTATTTTTTTAGAAATATGCCTTGTGGAACCAAGTTTGCAAGTTTTACATTGAGGGAACAGCTATTTCTTATGTTAAGTTATTTCAGCTTTAGAATAGAGAATTGTTGAAATAAACGGCTGGAGAATTCGAATTACATTCATTCTTGACATTGGAACTGACAAATAGCTTCATTCCTCCACTGAAATGGTAAGTTTATTACTCTGAGACACAAGCGGATTCAGGGGAGAGGGGAGTCTGCATTTTATTTTACTGTAACTTCTAAGTGCTGTGATAGAGTAAAATAAATGCTCTGAAATCCTGCTGGGATCCATCCCTTGCTCCATTCTCCACATTTGACTGGAAATAAAACCAATTAGAACAGATTAATTTATAACCAGTATAAAACCCAATCTGACAGCTGGTTATTACTGCATGACATGGAGTCCTCTGGTGGGCCTGAGCTGGTAAGTAGCCGAAACCTCATAAGAAATTCAGTGTCCGATTGGACCCTGCCCATTAGACCCTGGGCACTTCCAAAGGAGGAATGATTGATACTGACATATTGAATCTGGAGACAGTTTCACCACAGCCCTAGAAACTCTTCACATGAAAACTATAGATTTCTCCTTGACATTTCCTCGCACTGGATGCCTGTCACTTCCCCTGCTAGCAGGAATTACAGAAGGAAAGATTGAGTGGACAGATCAGCGGAGCCATGAACACAGGGAGGCATATGGAGCTGCAGGCTTGCTAGGCTTGCTGTATGTAACTTACTCAGGTACTCCTGTTGCAAAGTTCACCCATGCCTTCCAATTGGGGCCTCAGAGGAAATGGGAAACAGCTGCTTCCCAAGCCTACCCTAAAGCACTTGATCATTGCATCTCCTCACTTTTCTTCTCCAACTTGTCAAAGGCCTGAACACATAACATACTTCATGAATTATAACTGACCCAGTTCCACACTGGGGAGCAACCACCACACTAACTCTGTTGACTTAATGCTGATTACTAATACATAAAATCCTGATTAAAAGGCCTCCTGAGCCCTGGCATTGCCCTTATGGAAACCAAACCACAGATTTCTTCTTCATGTTTCCGCAGCATAATATGCCTCTCATTCTTTCTGTTCTCCAGCCAGCAGGAATTCCGGGTACAGAATATATGGTGATCAATGTAACCTAGAGTTGTGGGCATTTCTGACCACTCAAGTGGTGAGCTAAGAGATCTTGGCTTAAGTCTGGAGAACAGGGTCAGATCCTGGGAGCCAGAATCTAAGCTAGAGCTGAAATTGGCCCTGTCTATACCAGCATAGCAGAACCCAGGGCTTCTAGGGCCCCTTCTCCCACAAGGTTTCAGGGAGGTCCTCTTCAACCTTGAGGCTCAGGAAAGCACGTGATCAGAGGATGTTGCTATATCTAGTTTATTAAAGGAAAGCTATTTCTTAGGTCAGAGCAGTAGTAGTTCAGTGGTAGAATTCTCAACTCCCATGATGGAGACCTGGATTCAATTCCTGACCAATGCACCTCATGCAGAGCCACTGCCTGTCTGTCACTTGTGGCTTGTGTGTTGCTATAATGCTGAACAGGTTTTGGTGGAGCTTCCAGACTAAGACAGACTGCAAAGAAAGGCTTGGCGATCTGCTTCTGAAAATCAGCCAGTGAAAACCCTATGGATCACCATGATTCCATCCACAATCAATCCTGAAGGTGGTCCAGGACCAGGCAGCATTTTGTTCTGTTGTACGTGGAGTGGCCATAAGTTAGAGGTTAACTCAATGGCAGCTAACAACAGCAATAATATTTGTTAGGTCATCTCACCTCAGTCCATCAATATCTTCAAAACTAGAACCAGTGCTAGAGTTCTTGCAGAAGCTCTAGAATCCTGATGGTAGTGTATAACCCTTCCTGTGATTGTATTACAAGTAAATTAGAGCAATGGCTGCAGCTGTGCCGATGCTCATCCCAATGCTCCTCAGTGTAATTTCTTTATCTATGTCTGCCTCACTCCAAAGCCATGCTTTCTCCATACTTTCTCTTATTGGAAGAGAATCAGGAATCCTATGACCAAAGAAAGAACAGCTGGGAAAAGGAACTGTCCAAGTTTGGGACCAAATAGAACTTTCTCAGTCTTTCATCTGTGCTAGATAGTCTTGAGGCATGAGCCAAGGAATCAGGGCAAGACTTCAGGGGCAGCAAAGCAGCCATCATGGATACCAGCCCAGGTGTGTGCATCACCAAGTGGGCTGCAAGGGCAGGAATTGAGTGGGCAAGCCAGAAACAGTTATGCTTCCTCCCAAGAGTGGGCTGAATGTTATTTTGTTTAAGAACCTTCTTGTATCTATGGGCTAGATATTATAATGTTGATAATATGAAGATTTCATGAGTTGAATTTCTTGAGTTATCCTATGCTGTTGCTGTAGCTAATGATAGCAGTTACTATTTTTGAGCCCTTACTATGTTCCAGGCAAGATACCAAGTACTTTAATATTTCATTTTATTCAATCCTTACATGGTTTATGCTTTGTTCATCTCACGTTCAGTGAGTAGACCAGATCACTCTCACTCTCTTACACCCCTGGGTATACTTACTCTAGGAAGAGTGATGACATACAGCCAGGGCTGCTGGTGGTCCCAGGCTGAAATCCAACAAGAATTTGGGTTCTAGGTCATTCAGAAAAAACAAAAGAGAGTTATGTTCCATCAGTTTGCCAATGACAAGGGAGACATACTATAGTTTTTCTGCAAAAGCATGAGGGAGCCGTGAGTTAGCTCCTACACAGCACTCTTTATCTATTGATTATTTGCATTTTTCTCATCACTGACGAGCCATAAACATGGTGGGGAATCTCCCATGGGTAATTATTTGTATGCATTTCTGGGGCATGATGATGTGGATTAGAAGGGACATGATAGGATGAAGCACACATTCCTCAGCCTGATCAACAAGTTAAGGCTCACTCCCAAGTGAGTGCTTAAATCCAATCAATCCAATTTGATGTTTCTTCTTTACTTCTGTGCCTGGAGTCTCTGGCGGTGCAAATGGTTAACACACTCGGCTGCTAACTGAAAGGTTGGAGGTTTGAGTCCACCTGGAGGCACCTTGGAAGGAAGGTCTGATGATCTGCTTCTGAAAAATCAGCCATTGGAAACCCTGTGGAGTACAGTTCTACTCTGACACACACAGTTTCACCATGAGTCAAAGTCGACTCAAAGGCAACTGGTGGTAGTGGTGGACTTCTGTCCCTGGGACATGGCTTATATATTTTTGTCTTCTATGTTTTTGTACATTGCGTCTCTAGCCATGAATGGTCTTGGGCTCTCTTGTCTAATTTCTGATTTCTACTCCTATCCTCACAAATATCTCCTATCTGTGAAAACTTTCAACTCCAACTTAGACTTTGTGTCTCTGTCCCTCCCTCCTTTCCTCCCTCCCTCTCTCCTTCTCTCTTATCCTCCCTCCCACCCTCTTTACTTTTTCACCTTCTTTCCTTCCTTCTTTCTCTTTCATTCGTGTCTGTACTATTGCTAATTTTGTCATTGCATTGCCAGAGGCAGTTCAGTATAGCAGTTAAGCATGTAAGATGTGGACTTTATAGCAAGATTACAAAACCAAACCCACTGCTGACGATACGATTCCAGTTCATAGCGATCCTATAGTGACCCTATAGGACAGAATAGAACTGCCCCATGAGGTTTCCAAGACTGTAAATCTTTACAGAAGCAGACTGCTATGTCTGCGAGAATAATTGGGTTTAAATCCTAGTTCTTTCATTTACTAGCTATATGACCATGGAAAGGAGCCCTGGTGGCTCAATGGTTAACCACTCATTTGCTAACTGAATGATGGGTAGTTTGAACCCACCATCCACTCTACGGGAGAAGGATGTGGCAGCCAGCTTCTGTAAAGGTTGCAGCCTGGAAACTCTATGGACCAGTTTTATTCTGTCCTATAGGGTCACTATGAGTTGAATTGACTCAATGACAACAGGTTTATGACCATGGGAAACTCTTTATCTTCTCTGTGCTTCAATTTCTCTATCTGTAAATAGGATTGACATTGAAAGCATTTATCTTACAGGCTTGATGTCGACATTAAACAAGTTATTATAAAGAAACCACTAAAGTTTTGCTTGACATATAGTAAGTTGTCAATAAACATCAACTATTATTATTAATTACATATGTGGATGCAAGAGAATGGGCATTGAGAAGGCATTAGGATGGGGAGGATCTTTAGGGAGTGGCTACTCTTTTCTTCTTGTTCTTATAGACTCCATGGTCTCCTTTCAAGTCGATTCCAACTCATGGCAATCCATGTGTGTCAGAGTAGAACTGTGATCTGTAGAGTTTTCAATGGCTGATTTTCCGGAAGTAGATCACTAGGCCTTTCTTCCAAAGCTCCTCTGGGTGGACTCAAACCTCCAATCTTTCAGTCAACAGGTGAGTGTTTTAACCATTTGAACCACCCAGGGACTCCACTACTGATGAACGAAAGCTCTCTATATTCTCTAGTGCAACTTTAGAGAAAGATAGTCTGACATTTTTGCCTAGTTGTCATCACCACTTCTGGGCAGAGC
Organism: Trichechus manatus latirostris; assembly: GCF_000243295.1. Taxonomy (NCBI): domain Eukaryota; kingdom Metazoa; phylum Chordata; class Mammalia; order Sirenia; family Trichechidae; genus Trichechus; species Trichechus manatus. Next base: position 6,053,659 of record NW_004444000.1, on the reverse strand, counting down.
TCTTTCCTTTAGGCTTCCTCAATACCACCTGAGTTCAGGTGACACTTAGAAATATGTTATATCACAGTATAACCCACACATCTTGGAGACATAAAGGAGTAAGTGCAGCCTGTCAAATTGCAGTGATGAACGCATTGTACCAAATGCTGAAGCATTAACTGAAGTGTCCCTAGAAAATTCCATTAAAGTATTCCTGATTTTCAGAAGATGTGAAGCAGTCCTCACTTCCCAGGTGAGAACTATCTCTGCATTCACTGAACTAGCTAAATGTATCCACATTCTTCAGTTATAACAATCCAAACCATGGTGTTAAACATGTCCGGTAACTTTGCTAGCCACTGAGCAAGCCAATAACCTTTAGCAAGGATTAATGGGACTTTGGAAAGAATCTGTTTTTAAAACATCTTTGAAGGGACATGCCAGCAAATACTTTTAAAAAGTGAGGTGTACATGCATTTTGTCTCTATCTGCAAAGAGAGAAAGATGTCAAATAAGTCAGTTATGACAACAAATTTCTGGTGGGTTCTAATTCAAAGTTGGTGCTGGACATAGAGACTGTCTCACTGAGATCCTTGTGTATTTGAAGATAGTAGTTGTCATGGATTGAATTGTGTCTCACCAAAATATGTGTCAACTTGGCTAGGCCATGATTCCCAGTATTGTTTGGGTGTCCACCATTTTATGATCTGATATGATTATACTTTGTGTTGTAAATCCTAACTTCTATGATGTTAATGAGACACGATTAGAGGCAGTTATGTTAATGAGGCAGGATTCAATCTACAGGATTAGGTTGTATCTTGAGTCAATCTCTTTTGAGATATAAAAGAGACAATCAAGCAGAGAGGAAAAGCACCTCATGTCACAAAGAAAGAAGCACTGGGAGCAGAACACATCCTTTGGACCCAGGGTCTCTGTGCTGAGAAGCTCCTAGACCAGGGGAAGATTGATGACAAGGACCTTCCCCCAGAACCTACAGAGACAGAAAGCTTTCCCCTGGAGCTGGCACCCTGAATTTGGACTTCTAGCCTCCTAGAATGTGAGAAAATAGATTTCTGCTTGTTATAGCAGCAGTAGATAACTAAGACAAAATTTGGAACTGGGAGGGAGGTGCTGCTCTAACAGATACCTAAAATGTGGAAGCAGTTTTGAAACTGTGAATGGGTAGAGGCTGGAAGAGTTTTAAGGTGCCTAATAATAAAAGCCTAGATTGCCTTGAAAAGACTGTTGGTGGGATTACAGACATCAAAGGCAATTCTGGTGAGTGCTCAGAAGGAAGCAAGGAGAGCTGTAACACTGGAGATGGTGCACAGGTGAGAAGAAGCAGCGGAGAAATGGCAGCAGCAGAACCAGGAGATTGGTGCAAGAGGATGCCAGAGCCAGTCTTTGGAGCCAGAGAGCTAACAGTCTTTGGACAGGAGGCTTTCCAGGCACTTACAGGTGGAGCTAGGCTTGCAGACTCAAGAAGCAAGAGAGCTGAGTGCCTTCTGGCTGAGGCTTACAAACAGAGTGGGGTGCCTCCAGGCACTTACTGGTAGAGCTAAAGAGCTTTGTAATACTTGCTTGAGCAGGGCAGAGGCTGGGCAGGCCCAAGAGGCCTGAAGGGCTGAGGGCCTGAGGGACTGAGAGGCCAAGGAATCAGGAAGCTGTAGAGACAAGGAACACAGGAAGCAGAACTGTCTCAGCCTCAAAGGGTAGGGACACAACCTCTGGGGTCTAAAAGGGTGGGGTCACGACCTCCTAGGTTTCAAAGAGTTGGATCTTCACCAACTCAGTTCCGGAGTGTGGAACTGTCAGTCATGAGTGCAAGTAGGATGGGGCTGGATCCACTGCCCAAAGCCGAGGAGGAGGGTCTGCCATGACCACGGGCCGGTAGAACAGGCCCTGCTGGGACCAAGGGGGTGGAGTCACCACTCAGATGGACCAGGAGAATGTGGCCACCCAAAACTGAGGGAGCAGAGTTGCCATTCCAGTGAGCCTGGAAGGCAGAGCTGAAGCCCAGGACCAAGGGACCTCCACCCAGAATCCAGAGAGTGTGGCCAACACTCAGAGTCTAGAGGGCAGGGCCATTGCCTAAATGGCCGAAGAGAACAGAGGATTATTTTCAAGCCTTGAGAGCTAATGCAACGTGTTCTGCTGACTTGCTTGGTGTCTGTTATTCCTTCTTTGCCTCCAATTTCTCCCATTTGTAATAGAAATGCCTACCTTTTGCCTGTTCCACCATTGTACTTTGGAAGCAGATAACCTGTATTCTAGATTTTACAAATGAAGAGGAATTTCACCCCAGGGTAGAATTCGGACTTGACGTTGATTTAAGACTTTTGGGATGATATGATGAGATGAAAGTGTTTCACATGTGATAAGGACATGAATTTTGGGGAGCCAAAGGGTGGAATGTCATGAATTGAATTATGTTCCCTTAAAATATGTATCAACTTGGCTAGGCCATGACTCCCAGTATTATCTGGTTGTCCACCATTTTGTGATCTGATGTGATTATCCTTTGTGTTGTTTTGGCTGCTAACCAAAAGGTCAGCAGTTTGAATCCACCAGCAGCTCCTTGGAAACACTAGGGACAGTTCTCCTCTATCCTACAGGGTTGCTATGAGTAGGAATCGATTTGATGGCAACTAGTTTGGTTTGGTTTTTTATGACGTAAATGAGGCAGGGTTAGAGGCAGTTATGTTATTGAAGCAGGATTCAATCTATGGGATTAGATTGTATCTTGAGTCAATTTCTTTTGAGATTAACAGAGAGAGTCCAGCAGAGAGGACAGGGACCTCGAGCCACCAAGAAAGAAGCACCAGGAGCAGAACTTGTCCTTTCGACCCGGAGTCTCTGTGCTGAGAAGCTCCTAGACCAAGGGAAGATTGATAACAAGGACCTTCCCCCAATACTGACAGAGAGAAAAAGTTTTCCTCTGAAGTTGGCATCCTGAATTTGGACTTTAGCCTCCTAAACTGTGAGAGAGTAAATTTCTGTTTGTTAAAGCCACTTGTGGTATTTCTGGTAAAGCAGCACTAGCTAACTAAGATTGTAAATTATCTGAAATTGGCTCAAGAACTCTGTAAGAAAAATTCGATTGTATTTTGAATGTCCTTATTGTCAAGACATTTTCTTGAACATTGAGAATTCTAAGGCCAAAGTCTTGGGACGAGAGTCCTTATCCCACCAAAAAATGTCAAGGCTGCTTATTCCACAATGGCCAGGACATCCAGGCATGGATAAGCTTGTACTTTCGTGTTCTGCTTAACCATTAACTATGGATTAATCTGAAAATAAGTTATTATAAAGAAATTACTAGAATACATAAAGATTCAAAACTTCTTCATGGTCAGCTTAAATCTGCTTTAAAAATCATATAAGCCTGAATTTATAACTGGAAGTGGGACATATTATCTTTTCAAAAGAAACTGACCCATAAATATTGCCTGCAATTATAATGTTTAAAAGATAAACTCAAGCAATGTATTGAAATTTCTCATATCTGATAGGAATTATAGGATGTGTGTGGGGGATGGGGGAAAGGATTTTTGGGAAGAGCAAGTAGTTGGCTTTTTCTAAGGAAACTAGCATAAGAAGGAATGACTGCAGCATTGTGATGAACTTTATTTTTATTTTTTATCTTTTTTAATTCTGCCTGTGACAGTAGACTGAGGATGAGTCACCTCAGACTGGTTGTTAAAGCTGCTGGAGGTATTATGAGGGTGTAAGGAGAAAAGAAAGAGGCATTAGGATAGGAGTGTGAGTCTGTGTGTTTGCTCAGAAAAGATGGAAAAAACAAAAACCCAAACAAAGCAAGGAAATAAAATTGTTGGAGGTAATAGATTAACTGAGGGAGTATTTTATATAGTCTCTTCCAAGGCACAGAAGATTTGTATTATAGAGTAAATCCAAAGGGATCTCTGGGTGTAAAAAATTTATGAAAAATAACGAAGCATTAAGACAAATTAATACATAATTTTTCGGCAGTTCTAATATGTTTTTGTAATGAGTGGCACATTCAATTCTATAAAAGGTTAAGGCTATTTGTTGGTATGTGATTGACACTACTGATATCTGAATTTAATCAGAATTTTATAACAAACAGGCTAATGGCAGACTTTTAGACTATAAGAAAGAAGTATAACCAGTATTTTAGAGGCTAAGTTCTCTACTCTCCTTAGGTAGAAATGGAGACTTAACAAGTGGTTAAATAGAGAAATGAATCACTAGTATCTACTTGTTATCCACACCTTTGAATTCCTAGGGCAAGGTGAGCCTTTCCAAGAGGTACATCTTTCTTTATTCATTTTATTAGGACCTTGGGAGAAGAGAGAATTATTTGAAGAAAATACTTGTGGACTGTCCTTTTACTTTCTCTCCTTCACACCCAGAAGGAACATCCTTATTCTCTAGATTCATTGCAGCCTTCTATAACCTATGTCTCAGAGTGCTTATGAGAGAATATCAATAAAAGATTCCTGAAATTATACATTATTGTTAGCAGAATGAAAAGCTCTACAGAAGAAAGACTCCAGGGAGAAAACTGATGAAAGTGCTGAAAATTCAGAATTGTGTTATCTATCCACAGAGGGGCTTTTAATCGTAGTACACAAGTTTAGCTAAACTGAAGAAGTTATTCAAATCAAGTCTCCAGGGAAAACCAGGGGTAGATTAAGCAATGATTGATAAATTGAGTATTTTTTTTTTATATATTTTATTGTACTTCAGGTGAAGGCTTACAGAACAAATAGTTTCTCATGAAAC
>NW_004444000.1:6002078-6040577 GCF_000243295.1 Trichechus manatus latirostris | reverse complement strand
TTCTCTGTCAGTTTTCTCACTCCATTTGGTGCTTGGCTGAGTTCTTTATCTCTTCTTTTGATGTTTTAGGGTTTCAGGATTGTTGTATTCTCTGTATGGCTTAGTTTCTCGGATCTTTGCTGTGGAGAGACAGCGTGGTGCTTCTGCCTAGAGCACCATTTTAACAGAACTCCTCCTACACGACAATTTTTAAATCACAAATCTCCCAGTCCCTTTTTACCTAATAAAAGTATTCTTTCAGAAGGCTGCTCAGCTACTCATACAAATACATTTCTGTCAAACCCTGGCATTAGTTTGATATACATGTTTCAACATGACTGAATCCCTGTGGAAATTATTCAGGTAAAGAGTAGGGCAGAGAGAGGTGGGAAAAGATGGCAAAGTGAGTGGATGCTCCCATTTACTCCTCCAGCAGCCAATTCACCGAACAATAAATAAAAACACAGACTGAGATCTCAGAACTCTGGGCAGCAGCTGAGTTGTTGGTGAGTTAGGGTGAGTCCAGAAGTGGGGAAGAAGAGGAATGGGGTCAGCACAGAAGCTGGGAGATCCTACCCACTAACATTGGAGCCAATTTTCAATGATGCTGGGTAATGCCCTAAACAGGGAACACAGAAGATAAGCTAATTTGACAAAGCTCTAGCCTGATTTTTTTTTAATGTGGCATAAATGGGCTGTGGGAATTTGCAGGCCACATGATTGGGAGGGTGTGAGACTGTGGTGTTGTGTGAGAGTGATGTTGAAGCTTGCTGAGGCCTGAGGCAGGCAAACACTAAAACCTGGAGGAACTGCAAGGGCAGCAGGGTGAGAGGAATACTTCAGACTGTCATAGACAAAGGAAACAGCCCATAGCAAGACACCATGTGAGTGCCTGTGGAGAGGCATCAGTGAGGGAGAGACATAGAGAGACCCCTCACCACCACAAGAAAGTCAAGCCCCATGGCTGATGTCAGAGTCTGAGACTGCCAACTCTCCTATGCATGCATATTGATTTCCAGAGATTAAGCATATAAAACTCCAGAACCAGCATTGAAAAAAACCTAAGAGTAAGAAGGCCATCTCATGCTTCTCAGGAGAAGACACCACCAAGCCTGCTGCCACTGGGTCATTCTGACTTATAGTGAACATGCAGGGCTGAGAGGAGCTACCCTGTGGGGTTCCCAATGTTGTGAATCTTTGTGGAGGTGGACTTCCATATCTTTCTCCTTCAGAGTGGCTGATGGGTGTGGACACTAGCCTTTCCGTTGGCAGCCAGGTACTTGGCCACTGTGCCACCAGGGAGCACTGTCAGAAAATTTTTCCGCAATAAACACAATGCAAAAATTGAAGCAAAATATAAAAAAGACAACAAAATGGCCCATATTCAACAAAAGATAGTAATACACACAAAATCAAAAAGGAAGAAGGAACAATCAAAAGCAAAACATGAAGAGGTGGAAATCTCTCCTATGAAAGCCAGGATAATGCAAAGAATTTATAATTTCCAGGCTATGGTGCTAAATATGTTTAAAGAAAGCAAAATGCATACAGAAAAGAAAACTGCAACGATCGAGAAACAAATGGAGGGACAAAATGAAAGACTTAACAAAGAAATTGAGAACATCAAAAAAACAAAAAACAAAGAGAGCTACTGGCACTGAAGAATAAAACATTTGAATTACAAAAAGCAAGAGAAACACTCAACAATAGAATGGAACAGGCAGAAGATAAAATAAATGAACTAAAGGACAAAATAACTGACCTTATCAAGTCTCAGGAGAAAACAACAAAGAAAAGTGAACAAACTTAAAAGGAAATGTGGGATTCAATTAAGAAATTTAACATTAGAATTATTGGAATCCCAGAGCACCAAGGCAACAATAATGGAATAGAAACAATTTTCCAAGAGATAACCAGAGAGAATTTCCCAGACCTGAACAGAGTACCAAGCCTACAAATACAGGAAGCTACACAAACCCAAGCAGAAGAGACACAAAAAGATCAACTGTGTAACACATCCTAGTAAAATTCTTGAAAAGCAAAGACAAGGAGAGAATTCTGAAAGCAGCAAGAAAAAAAACACAATCTAATATACCAAAGGTCTTTCATAAGAGTTAGTGTGATTGCTTCCCAGAAATTCTAGAGACCAGAAGACAATGGAGTGACATATATAAAAAGTGACACATATGAAATATTGAATGAAAACAATTGCCAACCAAGAATTCTTTACCCAGCAAAGTTGTCATTCAAAAACAGGGAGGTCAACAAGGCTAGTATTAACCCAAAAAACATGAAATAATAAATGTTGGAGAGGTTGTGGAGAGACTGGAACACTTACACACTTCTGGTGATAATGTAAAATGGTACAACCACTTTGGAAATCAATTTGGTGCTTCCTTAAAAAGCTAGAAATAGAAGTACCGTATGATCCAGCAATCCCACTCCTTGGAATATACCCTAGAGAAATAAAAGCTGTCACACGAATAGATACATGCACCATGTTCATTGCAGCACTGTTCACGATAGGAAAAATATGGAAACACCCTAGGTGTCCATCAGTGGATGAATGTATAAATCAATTATAGTATATTCACACAATGGAATACTATGCAATGAGAAAGAACAATGATGAATTCATGAAACATAACAGGGAGGAATCTGCAAGGCATTAGGCTGAGTGAAATTAGTCGCAGAAGGACAAATATTGTATAAGACCACTATTATAAGAACTCAAGAAAAGGTTTAAACACAGAAGAAAACATTCTTTGATGGTTATGAGGGTGGGGAGGGAGGGAGAGGGGTATTCACTAACTAGACAATAGACAAAAATTATCTTAGGTGAAGGGTAGAACAACACACACTACAGGGGAAGTTAGTACAACCGGTCTAAACAAAAAGCTAAGAAGTTTCCTGAATACAACCAAACACTTCGAGGGACAAAGTATCAGGGGCCAGGGTCTGGGGACCATGGTTTCAGGGGACATCTAGGTCAGTTGACATAACAAAGTTTGTTAAGAAAATGTTCTGCATCCAACTTTGGTGAGGCGCGTCTGGGGTCTTAAAAGTTATTGAGCCGCCATCTAAGATGCATCAATTGGTCCCAACCCACCCGGAGCAAAGGAGAATGAAGAACATAAAAGACACGGGAAAATATTAGCCCAAAAGACAGAAAAGGCCATGTAAACCAGAGACTCCATCAGCCTGAGACCAGAAGAAACAGATGGTGCCCTGCTACCACCAATGACCACCCTGACAGGGAACACAACAGAGAGTCTCTGATGGAGCAGGAGAGAAGTGGGGTGCATAACTCAAATTCATGTGAAAAGACCAGATTTAATGGTCTGACTGAGACTGGAGGGACCCCAGAAGACAAGGCCCCAGGACTCTATGTTAGCCCAAAACTAAAACCATTTCCAAGGCCAACACTTCAGACAAAGATTAGACTGGACTGTGGGACATAAAATGATACTCGAGAAGAGTGTACTTCTTAGCTCAAGTAGACACATGAGACTAAATTGGCAGGTCCTGTCTGGAGGCGAGATGAGAAGGCAGAGAGGGTCAGGAGCTGGTTGAATGGACATGGGAAACCCAGGGAGGAAAGGACTAGTATGCTTTCACAGTATAGGGTATAGGGAGAGCAACTAAGGTAGCATAACAATGTGTGTATAAACTTTTGTATGAGAAACTAACTTGAATGGTAAACTTTCGCTTAAAGCATAATTTAAAAAAAAAAAAGGGAGGGAGGGAAATCAAGACATTCTCAAACAAACAGAGGCTCTGGGAATTTGCCACCAAGTATTACTCAAGGTAGTATTCCAAATGGAAAGGCCAGAGCACTAAGAAATAAGTACAAAGTAAACTTATCAAGTATAGGTTGTATATTGATATTAATGGAGACAAACCAACAGAAATGGGGTAGGGAGGAGCATATCAGGAATAAATTTATTATATTAATGTTGTATGTTAACTTTTGTTCATATGTTAAATGTTGTTGTAATTATAAATTGTGTAATGTAACATATGTGGTAACCACTAAGAAATCACCAAGAAGAAACATCAGAAGACAAGAAGGAAGATAACAAGAAGTATCATCACAAGAAAGCAGCCACATACAAACAATAACAGAAAAATCAGAATAAAACAACAAAGAAGAAACAAAACAAAAAACAAATAGTAAAATGAATGAGGTAGACACTTTGTTTTCGGTAGTAGTCTTAAACGTAAATGATCTCAACACCCCGTGCAAAAGACAGAGAGTGGCAGAATGGATTAAAAAAAACATGATTCATCCTTTTACTGTCTACAAGAAATATACATTAGACGAAAGGACTCAAACAGACTGAAAATAAAAGGATGGAGAAAACTATTCCATGCAACCAGTAAACAGACAATAGCACAGGTGGCCATAATGATACCAGGTAAAATAGACTTTAAATCAAATCTATTACAAGAGATAAAGAAGGATGTTATATAATAAGAAAAGAGTCAATTCAGCAAGAAGACATAACAATTATAAATATATATGCATCTAATAGTGATGCTCCAAAATATATGAAACAAATCTAACTAATATGAAAGGAGAAATAAATAACATCACAGTAATAGTAGGGTACTTCAGCATACCACTTTCAACTCTAGAGAGAACATCTAAAAGTCACTAAGGACATTTAGAACTTAAGTAAAACCATAAGCTAACTGGACTTAACGGACATATATACAACACTCCACTCATTAACAGAACAATACACATTTTTCTCCAGGGCACGTGGATCATTTTCCAGACTAGACCATATGCTAGGACACAAAACAAATCTCCACAAATTTAATAAGATTGAAATCATACAAAGCATCTTCTCTGACCGTAAAGGTATGAAGCTAGAAATCAACAACAGGATACCAAACCAAAAGCAAACCCATTGCTGTCGAGTCAATTTCAACTCATAGTGACACTATAGGAAAGAGTATAACTGCTCCTTAGGGTTTCCAATGAAGGGCTAGTGGATTTGAACTGCTGATAAGGAAAAGAGACTAAATACATGGAAACTAAATAATACTCTACTACAAAACTATTGGGGTCATAGAAGAAACCAAAAGTGAAATTTAAAAATTTGTAGAATCAAGCTAAATGGAAACACAATATATCAAAACGTTTGGGACCCAGCAAAAGCGGTACTCAGAGGGAAATTTATAGAAATAAATGCCTACATTAAAAAAGAAGGAAGATCCAAAATATTTAACTTAAACTGACAACTCGAAAAGGAAGAGCAAAAGAAGCCAAGAGCTACAAGAAAAAAAAAAAAAAAAAGATCAGAGCAGAAATAAATTAAAATTGAAGATAGGAAATCAATTGAAAGAATTAACAAAACCAGAAGTTGGTTCTTTGAAAGGATCAATAAAATAGAAAAACCACTGGCTACCCTGACAAAAGAAAAAAAAAAAAGAGGCAAATAACCAAATTAAGAAATGAAATTGATGACATTACAACCAATCCAACAAGATAAAGAAGATCATAACTGATTACTATGAAAAAATGTTATCTTAGTCATCTAGTGCTGCTATAACAGAAATACCGCAAGTGGATAGCTTTAACAAAGAGAAATTTATTTTCTCACAGTCTAGTAGGCTAGAAGTCCAAATTCAGGATGTCAGTTCCAGGGGAAGCCTTTCTCTCTCTGTCGGCTCTGGAGGAAGGTCCTTCTTGTCAATCTTCCCCTGGACCGGGAGCTTCTCAGTGCAGGAACCCCGGGTCCAAAGGATGTGCTCTGCTCCCAGTGCTTGTTTCTTGGTGGGATGAGGTCCTCCATTCTCTGCTTGCTTCCTTTTCCTTTTATCTCTTGTAAGATAAAATGTGGCACAGGCCACACCCCGGGGAAACTCCCTTTACATTGGATCAGGGAAGTGACTTAGGTAAGGGTGTTACATCCCACCCTAATCCTCTTTAACCACAGGCAGAGATTATAATTTATAACACATAGGAAAATCACAAAATGGAGGACAACCACACAATACTGGCAATCATGGCCTAACCAAGTTGACATATATTGTTAGCGGACACAATTCAATCCATGACAAATGTACTCCAACAAATTTGATCAGTTGGAGGTATCAATTCCTGGAGAAGGACATCCTGATCGTACCTACCAACAACGAATTTGAAAACCTAGATGAAATGGACAAATTGCCGGAAACACATTACCTGCCCAAACTAACACAAACAGATGTAGAGAATTTAAACAGATTCATTACAAAAGAATAGATAGAAGATATCATCGAAAAACTGACAACAACAACAACAAAAAAAAGCCCAGGACCAGATGGCTATGCTAAAGAATTCTACCAAACATTCAGAGAAGAGTTGAAACCAATCCTACTGAATCTCTTCAAAAACGTAGAAGAGGAAGGAACACTACCAAACTCTTTCTATGAAGCCAGCATAACCCTGATACCTAAACCAGGAAAAGACATAACAAAAAGAGAGAATTACAGACCAATATCCCTTGTGAACATAGATGCAAAATTTTTCAACAAAATTCTAGGCAACAGACGTTAGCAAAACAAAACAAAACAAAAAATTATGCACCGTGATCGAGTGGGATTCATACCAGGATTACAAGGGTAATTCAACATTAGAAAACCAATCATTGTAATCCACCACATAAATAAAACAAAGGAAAAGAGCTATATGGTCATATCAATTAATGCAGAAAAGGCATTCAGTAAAATTCAACACCCTTTCTTGATAAAAACTCTCAGCAAAATAGACCAGTTGATTTGAACTGTCAACCTTTTAGTTAGCAGCCATAACTCTTAACCATTGCACGCAGGTACACGTAAATACAAATATTTACAGGTGTAGGCACATATATTCATTAAAGACACACATACAGATACTCCTCAGACATAAACGAACACCTTCCAACATTGGTTTTCTGGGTTTGAAGGTTTAGGATCATAGTCTTATGGTACAACTCAGTCAACTGGCATAATATAGTTCAGAAAAATCATAATCTTCATCCTAGTGAAGGGCCCTACTGATGCAGTGGTAAAAGTGCTCGACTGCAACCAAAAGGTTGGTGGTTCAAACCCACCAGCTTCTCTGAAGGAGAAAGATATGGCAGTCTGCTTCTATAAAGATTACAGCCTTGGAAACCCTGTGGGGCAGTTCTACTCCGTCCTACAGAGGCGCCATGAGTTGAAATTGATTTGAAGGTTTGTTTTTTTGGCATCCTAGTGAAGTGAGTAGCACCTGGAGTCTTAAGAACTTGTGATAGGCCATCTAAGACACACCTATGTTCTCAACTCACCAGGAGCAAAACAGTAAGAAGGTGACCAAAAGCACAGAGAAGAAACAAGTCTACAAGAGCCACAACCTCAGCTACCCTGAGACCAGAACTAGATAGTGCCTGGCTACCACCACTGACTGTTCTAACCGGCTACGTGATAGATTATCCCGGATAGAATGGGAGAAAAATATAGAGCAGAACTGAAGTTCTTATTAAAAAAAAAGAAAGAAAGCAGACAAACTGGAACAGAAGAGAACTGAAGACCCCCTGAGACTATGCCCTGAGTCATTCTTTAAATATAGAACCGAGCCTATCCCCTGAGTTCACCTTTTAGCAAAATCGCAGAGTGGCACACAAAATAAAAGATATTACCCATAATATCAGTGCCCTACTTAAAAACCATTAGTATGAGAACAAAAGGTCAACAATTTCTCAAAAGCAAAGATGAGAAACTAAGGGGGCAGGGAAACTAGAGTACTGGAAAGGGAACAAACAGAACACAGTTAAAGAGAATGTTGACATATTGTGATAAATGAAACTAATTTCAGTGAACAATTTGTGTGGAAATTGTCAAATTGGAACCTAAACTTTCACTACAAACTCAATAAAATATTATTTTAAAAAAAAAGCAGGGTGAAGGGAATGAACAGCACCACGCAAATGTGAGGAGGAGCTGAAATGGTTCAGAAATAAAAAGTCATAATAAGCATTGAAAGATTGACTGAAAAGATAGGAAGGGACCATGTCACCACAGCCTTGTACACCAATGATAATGACTGGGGATTTTATTCCAAGTGCAATAAGAAGCTCTTGAGGTGTATATTTCACACAGAGAACATGCTCAGCTTATAAACTTCACTAGTGCAGTCATCCATAGGTATAAATAATTTGAATATGCTCAAATGTCTTTTGTTAAAGTTGAATAAGTGAGCTGCTAATTTAAATGCGTTCATTGCGTTACTTTGATCGTCATCTCCTGTACCTCACAAACCCAGAGAGGAAAACACAGCTGTGTAGATCAGAGGAAAACTTTCAGTGAGTTATCCTCTGTCTTCCAACTGCATGAGCTTTCAGAGTTATCTGGAAACTAAATATCCATTTCATGGGCTCTAGTTTCTCTTTTGCTCTCTTACATACTCTTATGTCATTATGTATGATCTTAGTTAATTGTGTGCTACACAAATAACTGAGTCTCTGGGTGGTGAAAATAGTTAATGTGCTTCATTGCTAACCAAAAACTGGGCAGTGTCTTAGTTATCCAGGGCTACTATAACAGAAATACCACAAGTGAATGGCTTTATCAAACAGAAATTTATTCTCTCACAGTCTAGGAGGCTAGAAGTCCAAATTCAGGATGCTAGGTCCTGTAAGGCTTTCTCTTTCTGTGGCCCTGGGAAAAGATCTTTGTCGTCAATCTTCCCCTGGTCTAGGAGCTTCTCAGCTGAGGGACCCTGGGTCCAAAGGACATGCTCCACTCCTAGCTCTTCTCGCTTGGTGCTAATAAGGTCCCTCTCCTCTTTGCTCGCTTCTCTCTTTTATATCTCAAAAGAGATAGCCTCAAGATACAACCTAATCCTATAGACTGTGTCCTGCATCATTAGCATAACTGCCTCTAATCCTTCCTCATTGACATCACAGAGGCTAGGACTTACAACACATAGGAAAATTAAAATTACATCAGATCACAAAATGGAGGACAGTCACACAATACTGGGAATTATGGCCTAGCCAAGTTGATACATATTTTTGGAGGACACAATTCAATCCATGACAGCAGTTTGGCTCAGCCCAGAGGTACCTCAGAAGAAAGGCCTGGTGATCTATTTCTAAAAAATTAGCTACTGAAAACCCTATTAAGCACAGTTCTGCTCTGACACACATCATGTCACTATGAGTTGGAATTGACTCAATGATGAATTGTATTCCCAAATAACTGGGCCCATTATTCTCTTAAAGAAGCCATAAGGATTCTGAGACTTGTAATTTATTACCTTGATTGACTTTTTAAAGAAAATGATTGGCTCTTGTATGGATAATAGGATGGATGGGGGCAAAAGTGGATGGGAAATATAAGTCTGGAGTTATTTCAGTAGTCTAGGTAAGATATCATGACTCCATAGATTAGATTGATGCCAATGGACACAAAGAACTGTGGATAATTTGAGGTATATTTTGGAGGTAAAGTGGAATTTAGTGATGGATTGGACTGAGAAAGGCATAGAGAGGAAATAATCAAGTTTAACTTCCAGGTTTCTGTGGAGGATAGTGCCATTTCATGACAGCTGAAGGGTAAACAGTGCTGGTGGGGTACTGTTTGTTGTTCCTGTTGTTAGGTGCTGTCAAGTTTGTTCTGACTCATAGCGTCACTATGTACAATAGAACAAAACATTGCCTGGTCCTGTACCATCCTCACAATCGTTATGCTTGAGCCCGTTGTTGCAGCCACTGTGTCAATCCATCTCATTAAAGGTCTTCCTCTACTTTACCAAGCATGATGTCCACCAGGGACTGGTCCTTGCTGATAACATGTTCAAAGTACATGAAACCAAGGTTCATCTTCCTCCTTTCTAAGAAGCATTTTAGCTGTACTCCTTCCAAGACAGATTTGTTTGTTCTTCTGACAGTCCATGGTATATTCAATATACTTCGCCAACACCATAATTCAAAGGCATCAATTCTTCTTCAGTCTTCCTTAAACATTGTTAGACTTTTGCATGCAGCTGAGGCGATTGAAAATACCATGGCTTGGGTCAGGTGCATTTAGCCCTCAGAGTGGTTTAAAAATCAGGAAAGGTGTACGTCAGGAGTGTATACTTCCGCTACTTATTCAATCTGTGTTATTCTCTGATTATTCTCTCAAATAATCTGAGAAGCGGGACTATATGAAGAAGAACACAGCATCAGGATTGGAGGAAGACTAATTAACAACCTGCGTTATACAGATTCCACAACCTTGCTTGCTGAAAGTGAAGACGACTCGAAGCACTTACTAACGAAGATCAAAGACCACAGCCTTCAGGATGGATTACACCTCAATATAAAGAAAACAAAAATCATCACAACTGGATCAGTAAGCAACATCATGATAAACAGAGAAAACATTGAAGGTGTCACGGATTTCATTTTACTTGGATCCACAGTCAACTTCCATGGAAGCAGCAGTCAAGAAATTGAACAATGTATTGCCTTGGGGGTGTGGGTTACACATCAGTAATACATATTAAATGAATGGAGGAGAAGTGGTACAGTAGCAACAACAAGTACATTTTATAGTTTTGAAACATTAAACCTCATGACAATCTTATGCATTAGTTTGCTAGTGCTGCCATGACAAAATACCAGAAAGTAGGTGTCTTTAAAGACCAGAAATTTATTTTTTCACAGTTCTGGAGATTAAAAGTTCAAATCAGGTTCTTGGTAATGTTGATTCCTTCTGTGGACCTCTCTCCTAGTTTCTAGTGACTGCCAACGACCCTTGGCATTTCTTTGTTGCTTATAGATGCACCCGTCTCTGTCGTCACATGGTGTCTTCCCCTGTAAGTGTCTCTCTCTGTGTCTGTACTCTCCTTTATAAGACACTACTTTGAAAGGATTAGGTTTAGGAGTCACCTGACTCTGGTATGACTTAATTAAAATAACAGCAAGTCCTCCACCCCGCATTTCCAAATAAGCTTATATTCATAGGTGGAGGGGATAGGACTTCATCACACATTTTTAGGCGACACGATTTAATCCATAAGAATAGGACAGAGATGATTATGTTGCCTTCTTTACAGATGTGGAAGCTAAGTCGAACCCTCTCATATAGTTCAACATTTGTCAATCTGGAGACTGGTCGGAGACAGTAGCTCATCATATGGATGAACAATGATTTATCTATTTGTTTTTGGACATTATTTTAGCTACTCTCCCATTCCTCTATTGGATTTTATTATTTTCTACCTTCTTTTCAAATTGAATTATAAATTCAATTCCATAAACAATCATGTATTAAATCTGTAGCTGATAAATTTTCAGAAGTGGAATTACTGTCCAGAAGAAAAGGACAGTTTCAGGGCTCTTGGTACATGTTGCCTAAAGGCCTTTCAGAAAGTTTGAACACATTTATACTCCTCTTAGCAAATGATTGCATTTTCTACTTCACTGCTCCCTCCCCAAAACTGAGAATGGACTTTTAAAAGATGAAAAAAAATGATATGTCATGTCAATAATTTGCATGTCTTTGATTACTAGTGAGTTTCAAAATTTTCATGTGTTTATTGACTGTTTTTTCTCTTAAAAAATAAATTCATGCATTCAGTTTATTTTTGTTTTAACTACCTTTATCATTTAAGACAGTTTTGACCCTACAAAGGGAGAAATCTAAGTAAATATTTTTATGATTGATTGAAAATTCATATGGACTTCCACCTAGGAACCTTTGGCTCATCTTCTATTAATCTTCCCAAATTTAATAATTTATCCGTGAAATGTAGTGTTCAGAG
Organism: Trichechus manatus latirostris; assembly: GCF_000243295.1. Taxonomy (NCBI): domain Eukaryota; kingdom Metazoa; phylum Chordata; class Mammalia; order Sirenia; family Trichechidae; genus Trichechus; species Trichechus manatus. Next base: position 6,028,831 of record NW_004444000.1, on the reverse strand, counting down.
CAAATGTGATTTTTTGAATACTCTCTATAGCCCTAAGAATCATTCTGTCAGTTGAAACTTTCCTCTCTTCATTTTCACTGTTCTTCATACATCATTAGTAGGAACTCTTGGATTATGGGAGGGCAATGTATGGACGGCATATTTATTGAGCTCTAATCATTTGTCTAAATGAATTCACGAGAGTTGCAAGTCTAAAAAATAATACTTTGCATAATTAGCTGACAGGAAGGCCTGAGCTATTATTTTAGTTCATATATAACATTTACATCATCAAGTGTTAATTTATGCTCTGTTCTTTAAAGAATGATTAAGCTATTTGGTAGTTTTATTTATGACTCATGCTTGTATCTATGTTTTAGTGATGATAACTTTGAGATAATGGGAATTTATAGTTGGATCTGACAAGAGGCCATAAAACAAATGACTGAATGCTTTCTCTATTGCTACAGGCTCAATTTGTAACTTAAAGCACTTCATGATTATTATTAATGAATCCACTGTGGTTGGTATATAGACACAGCTGGAAATCACATCTGTTCTCAAACAGCCTGGGCTGAATAAAGGACAAACACTGCAGGGAACTAATAGCCAAAAAAGGAAATGACATCACCAGAGCAATAAGAAGTGCCCATATATGTTAGCCACACTGAGACAGAAGAGACTGAGAGGTTTTAGGAAAGAGGATTTAGCTATTTTTCTTTATTTTCTTGCACATAGATCCTAAATGTCTTAAATTGTGAGCAAGAGTTCCAGGATCATTCCATATATTAGATATTAGTAAAGTTTATGTCTTATTTTTTAGATAAAAATAGTCCAAATTCAGCTTACTAAGTTACCTTTCCAGACTTATCTTCTGCTTCTATCGAAACATCGAGTTGTTCCATTTAAATTACGTTATTGCCTCTGTTTTTACAGACTTATGCTGTCATGCCTATGTGCTTTTCATTATGTTGTTACCTCCATTTGGGGTTATTTCCCTCAAACTATTTCACAAAGGAAAGAAATATTCTTATTTATTTACTTAGTTACTTATTTCCATTTGTCCCCATTCCCGACTTTCATTCCCCTCATTCACCACAATCAGTTTAAAATATTTGATATGTATCATTTGTCTGTATGTAGTCTTAAAAATATGTTTAGTTTTGTGCGCCTGTGTTTTTAATTTATGGAAATCACAGTGAATTATAGATTTCATTTTATTTCTTTTATGTAGCACTAAGTGCCAACCACGTGGTGCTCTGTGAATATATAGTCCATTCTTATCAATGCTCATGAAGCACCATGGTGTGTATCCACCAAAATTGAGCTGCCAGCTCTCCTGGTAGGTGATGGGCACTCAGTCTGCTCAGAATCCTTACCTCACAAACAAGGCTACAGTGGACATTCTCACAGATGTCGCCTGTGGACCTGTGAGAGCATTTAGTTAGGCTATATAACTGGAAGTGTAATTGCTGGTCCTTAAGTATCTGTAAACTTGAATTGACTAAGTGCTGATGGTTGGCTTTCCCGAAGGTCTGCACCAGTGTTCTCCCACCAGGAGTACACGTAGGTTCCTATATCCCTACATTTCTGCCAATCACTGGGGTTACTTATTCTAATGAAATTAAGAAAGATAAGATGATATCTCATTACTGCTTGCATTTGCTTCTGAAATTACTACTGAGTTTGAGCATCACTTGATTAATCAGCTTTTGAGGTTTGTTCTATTTTAATTGCCTGTTCATATGTTTGCCCATTTTTTTCTCTTGGGTTATCTGTCTCTTGTTGGCTTGAAGAAGTTCCTGGTATATTAGTACATTGTCCATTTTAGATATTGCAATTATTTTCTTACATTTTTTCATTTTTCTGTTAACTCTATTCCTGCTCTTCTGCATCAAAAAAATATTTAACTTTGCTATAACTGTACTCAACATATTTTTACCTGATGATTTGTGCTTTTCAAGTATTTTTAAAAGACTTCTTCCCTACCTCTAAATCACAAATGTATATTCTGACATTTTGTTCTATTGCCTTTCTATTCTTTCTATTTTATTTTTTATAATATATCTGGATTCTACTTTTATATGTGATATTAGTTATTGATCTAGTTTTATATACTTCCAAACACCATATACAAAACAACTTATCCTTTCACCTTTGATTAGTGGTACTATATTTCTGTATTTACCATTGTAATTATGGAGTGGGAGTGATGTCTGGGCCCCTCTACCTTCACAAGGGGGAAGGAAAATCAAGATCAACAGCCCAAGACTGATTCCTATGAGGCAGAGGTCAGACATTCCTTCTCTCTCCACCATCTTTACTAATTCTGACACCAATCACCCCTCCTATGGCACTAATTCTCTGCTGGGTTCAATAATTCATTGCAATGGCCACACAGAACTCACAGACAATACTCACGATTATGGACTTTATTAGGGATGTAACAGTTACAATTCAGGCTTAGGAACACTCAGGATACAGTTCTTTCATCAGGACAGCCTCTTCCCAGCCATGCTCTCAGGCACGCCCCTCCCTGGCCTAGGCCTCTGCCCAAAAGCACTTAGTTTTCTCTCTACTTCAGATGTGAAGCCCACCGGGGTTACTTACTTTAACCGCTGCCGGGTCTCTGATGCTGCTTCTCACTGTCTTCAGTCTTATAGCCCGTTGTCTCTTGGGTCCAGCAGTTTCTCAGCACAGGGATCCCAGGTCCAAAGGATAGGCTTTCCGCTCCTGGCTGTTCTTCCTTGGTGATGGTGGGATCCTCTCCTTTCCCACCTCTGGGATGGCTCACTCCAAGCCCAGAGGAATGGCAAAACTGACCAATCCCCTTGGCGGGACACAATTTCCCTATCACACAGTCCTGCCCAATCACTTGGGTAGGAGTTACAAGACCATGACCAGAAGGGTCACACAAAAGTGACCCATCCACCACAACCATATATTAAATTTTTGCATATAAATGGTCTTTCTCTGAGTTCACTGCTTTGTTCCAACAATCTATTTATCCATCTGTTCTTATGTCAATACCTACTTATTTTTTTACTATGTGTTGGGACAGGCAGTCTGCCATGGGCCCAGAATGTCCCTGAACATCCCTATGGGGTGTGCCAAACTACAAGGCTTATCTGTCCCCAGATACCAAGCAGTTTCTGTAGCTGGTCATGTAGGTAACTAATTAGACCAAGTGACCATAGGCTGACTACTTCTCACTCTCTTGTGGGGATAGAGGGAGACTGTCTTGTTTGCTGCTTACTACAAGTGGTGCTGAGCCCTTGGCCCTATGTTCCATAAATGTGGCACAACCCATTGTATTTGTAATCTCTAGGCCCATTGCTTCACCCTATAGGACTTGGGGGCAGGTGACTAAGCACAATCATGCTGGTGCTACTTACATTTGCTGTGCTGTGACTAGTAATTGTCTTCCTTTGATTCGTTGAGTCTACTTGTGTAGTTTCAGCACTTACAGAGTTGTGGCAGATTAATGACTTGCCATCCTCTATGACAGAGTCAGCAAACTTTTTCTGTAAAGGGCCAGATTATAATTCCTTTAGGCTTTGTAGGCCTTATGGTCTCTGTCACAACTACCCTACTCTGCCACTATAGGACAAGACAGCCATAGATAATACGTAAACAAATGAGCATGGCTGTATTCCAATAAAGCTTTACTTATGGACACTGAAATTTAAACTTTATATCATTTTTATGAAATATCCTTTTCATTAAAAAAAATTGAAAAGTGTAAAAACCATTCTTAGCTCATCGGCCATACCAAAACAGGAGGTGGATTGAATTTTGTCTATGGGCCATAGTTTGCTGAGTCCTGCTCTCTGAGTTTCGGATTCTTCCCTGAAAGATTGAACAGTGAGAAGGGAGCCAAAATAGACAATGACTTTCTTGAAAGAGAAAAGACAGGGATCCCGTAGACTGGGTTCAGAGATATAAGGAACCGCACTGGTAGCTGGCAGCAAATGCTCGCACTTAGGTGGTGGTAGGGTGAGTAAGTGGTCTGCCACTGTCCTATCTGATAATGAACAGGAATCCCTCAATGTATAGAGGCTGAGGTGAGAGGTAAGATTGAAACAAGCCAGTCAAATTATGCCATGACTGTTGCTTGATCTTCTATGGAATAGGGGGATAGGAGAGCATTCTGGGTTTCCATCAGGGAGGGAAATCCAGGGTGGCTTTTGTTATCAGACTAGAGAGCTATTAAAAACCTGGCTGGTATATCTGTGTGTTGAAACCAAGAGAGAGAGTCTTCCTAGAACTGAATTTCTTCCTGGAGATTTATATCTCTCTATGGAAGGAATTAAGAATCCAAGCAATCGCTTTCTAACAAGTTACTCCTTCAGTACCTCCACTTTCTAGCTTTGCACCTTGTATGCTGCTTTGGCAACCTTTAAGGAAAAGTGAGACTAAGAGTGGGGCCAAGATCTCTTTGTTCCCAAGAGGTACCAAAGACCTGATGTCCCAGTGAGGGAACAGTGGACCGGGGGAGGGGGAATCAGGGATACAAACTTTTATGGCAATTTATTTATTTATTTAATACTGGTGTTCAAGTGTGTATTCTCCTGCTGCTTGGTGGAAGATTCTATTTATATCAATTGTGTCAAGTTGGTTGATAGGGCTGTTCAGATTTTCCTTATGCTTACTAATTTACTATCTCTGTCTTCTGTCTACTAATAGAGGACTGTTGAAGCCTCTCGTTATAATTGTGAATTTGTCTATTTCTCATTTCAGTTCTATCAGTTTTTGCTTCATATATTTTGAAGCTCTATTATTAGATACATAAACATTTAAAACTGCTATTTTTCTTTTTGTGAACCACTTTATCCTTAGGAAACATTCCTCTCTATCTTTGATAATAACATTTGTTGTGAAATCTATTTTGATATTATCATAGCCATTCCAGCTTCCTTTAGTTAGTGCTTACATGGCATACTATTTCTCTTCTTTCACTTTTAGTTTATTCATGTATTTATGTTTAAATTGTATTCGTGTAGATCAGCTCTAGTTATTTTTTCTTTTTTTTTTTAAATCCAATTTTAGAACCTCTGCATTTACTTTTTTATTGTTATTTTTTATCCTGCTTTAGGCAAAAGTTTACAGCTCAAGTTAATTTTTCATACAAAAATTTATACACATATTGCTACGTGACATTAGTTGTAATCCCTATAATGTGACAACACACTTCCCCTTTCCACCCCGGGTTTCTTGTGTCCATTCAACCGGTTCCTATCTCTTCCTGCCTTCTCATACTGCTGCCAGACAGGAGCTGTCCATTTGGTCTCATGTATCTTGAACTAAGAAGCACACTCTTCACGAGTATCATTTTATGTTCTTTAGTGCAGTCTAATCTTTGTCTGAAGAGTGGGCTTTGGGAATGGTTTGAGTTCTGGGTTAACAGAGTGTCCAGGGGCCATGATTTTGGCGGTTCCTCCAGTCTCAGTCAAACCATTAAGTCTGGTCTTTTTATTAGAATTTGAAATCTGCTCTGCACTTTTCTCTCGCTTCATCAGGGACTCTCTGTTGTGTTCCCTGTCAGGGTGGTCATTGATGGTAACTGGGCACCATCTAGTTCTGCTGGTCTCAGGCTGATGGAATCTCTGGTTTATGTGGCCATTTTGTCTCTTGGGCTAGTATTTTCCTTGTATCTTTGATGTTCTTCATTCTTCTTTGCTCCAAGTGGGTTGGGATCAGTTGATTTATCTTAGATGGCTACTCACAAGCTTTTAAGACCCCAGATACTGCTCACCAAATTAGGATGCAGAACATTTTCTTAATAAACTTTGTTATGCCAATTGACCTAGATGTCCCTTGAAACTATAGTCCCTGGACCGCAGTCTCAGCTACTCTGTCCCTCAGAGTGTTTGGTTGTGTTCAGGAATCTTCTTAGCTTTGTATTAGTCCAGTTGTGCTGACTTCCCCTGTATTGTGTGTTGTCCATCTCTTCACCTAAGATGATTATTGTCTACTATCTAGTTAGTGAATTCCCCTCTCCCTCTCTCCCTCCCTCTTAACCATCAAAGAATGTTTTCTTCCGTGTTTAAACCTTTTATTGGATTTTTATAATAGTGGTATCATACAATATTTGTCCTTTTGTGACTGACTAATTTCACTTAGTATAAGGCCCTCTGGATTCATCCATGTCATGAGATGTTTTGAGGGTTCATCACTGTTCTTTATTGTTGTTTAGTATTCCATTGTGTGTACGTACCATAATTAGTTCATCCATTCGTCTGTTGATGGGCACTTAGGTTGTTTCCATCTTTTTGCTACTGTGAACAGTGCTGCAATGAACATGAGTGTGCATATATCTATTTATGCGATGGCCCTTATTTCTCTAGGATATCTTCCAAGGAGCAGGATCACCTTGGCTCTCGTGGACTTCTAATTTTCTTCAGTTTCAACTTGAACTTGCCTGTGAGCAATTGATGATATGTTCCATAGCTGGCCCCTGGCCTTGTTCTGACTGATGATATTGAGTTTTTCCATCATCTCTTTCCACATATGTAGTTGATTTGATTCCTGTGTACTCCATCTGGTGAGGTCAACATGTGTAGTCACCATTTATGTTGTTGAAAAAGGTATGTTCAACAAAAAAGTCTTTGGTCTTGCAAAATTCTATCATGCAATCTCTGGTATCATTTCTATTACCAAGGGCATATTTTCCAACTACAGATCCTTTTCCTTTGTTTCCACCTTTCACCTTCCAATCACCAGTAATTATCAATACATCTTGATCGCGTGTTTGATCAATTTCAGACTGCAGAACTTGGTAAAAATCTTCCATTTCTTCATCTCTGGCCTTAATGGTCGGTGGGTAAATTTGAATGATAGTCGTATTAACTGGCCCTCCTTGCAGGCATTATCATTTTTGACGATTTCCAATTTTCTTAGATTCATACTTGGTACATTCCATGTTCCTATTATTAATGGATGTTTGCAGCTGTTTCTTCTTGTTTTGAGTCATACCACATCAGTAAATGAGGGTCCCAAAAGCTTGACTCCATCCACGTCTTTAAGGTCAACTCTACTTTGAGGAGGCAGCTCTTCCCCAGTCTTCTTTTGGATGCCTTCCAACCTAAGGAGCTCATCTTCTGACACTACATCAGACAATGTTCTTTTGCTATTCATATGGTTTTCACTGGTTAATTTTTTTCGGAAGTAGACCGGTCCTGGTCCTTCTTCCTAGTCTGTCTTAGTGCGGAAGCTCAGCAGAAACCTGTCCATCATAGGTGACCCTGCTGATATTTGAATACCAGTGGCAGAATTTCCAGCATCAGGGCAACACACAAGCCCCTGCAGTATGACAAACTGACAGACACATGGGGAGGGGGATAATAGACACAGAAAGCATCAAAAGAAGATGGAAGGAATACACAGAGTCGTTGTACCAAACAGAATTGGTCAACATTCAACGATTTCAAGAGGTAGCATATGATCAACAACTGATGGTACTGAAGGAAGAGGTCCAAGCTGCACTGAAGGCCTTGGCAAAAAACAAGACTCCAGGAATTGGCGGAATACCAATTGAGATGTTTCAACAAACAGATACAGTGCTGGAATTGCTCACTCATCTGTGCCAAGAAATTTGGAAGACAGCTACCTGGCCAATTGACTGGAAGAAATCCATATTTGTACTTATTCCAAAGAAAGGTGATACAACAGAATGCAGAAATTATCAAACAATATCATATACAAATAAAAATGTGCTGAAGATCATTCAAAGAGATTTGCAGCAGTATATCGACAAGGAACTGCCAGAAATTCAAGCTGGATTCAGAAGAGGACATGGAACAAGGGATATCATTGCTCATGTCAGATGGCTCCTGGCTGAAAGCAAACAATACCAGAAAGATGTTTACCTGTGTTTTACTGACTATGAAAAGGCATTTGACTGTATGGATCATAACAAATTATGGATAACATTGTGAAGAATGAGAATCTCAGAACACTAAATTGTGCTCATAAGGAACCTGTACATGGATCAAGAGGCAGTCATTTGAACAGAACAAGGGGATATGTGTGATTTAAAGTCAGAAAAGGTGTGTGTCAGGGTTGTATTCTTTCACCATACTTATTCAATCTGTATGCTGATCAAATAATCCAAGCAGCTGGACTATATGAAGAAGAGTAGGGCGTCAGGATTGGAGGAAGACTCATTTACAATCTGTGATATGCAGATGACACAACCTTGCTTGCTCAAAGTGAGGAGGATTTGAAGCACTTACTGATGAAGATGAAAGACCACAGCCTTCAATATGGATTACACCTCAATATAAAGAAAACAAGAATCCTCACAAATGGACCAATAAGCAACATAATTGAAGCAAGATAATTGAAGAAAATACTGAAGTTGTAAAAGATTTCATTTTACTTGGATCCACAATCAATGCTCATGGAAGCAGCAGTCAAGAAATCAAATGACTCATTGAATTGGGCAAATCTACTGCAGAAGACCTCTTACAAGTGTTAAAAAGCAAAGATGTCACCTTGAAGACTAAGGTGTGCCTCACACAAGACATGATGTTTTCAGTCACCTCATATGCATGGGAAAGCTGGACAGTGAATAAGGAAGACCAAAGAACTGATGGCTTTGAATTATGGTGTTGGTGAAGGATAATGAATATATCATGGACTGCTAGAAGAATGAACAAATCTGTTTTGCAAGAAGTACAGCCAGAGTGCTCATAAGAAGTGAAGATGGTGAGACTTCATCTCACATACTTTGGACATGTTATCAAGAGGGACCAGTCCCTGGAGAAGGACATCATGCTTGATAGAGTAGAGGATCAGTGAAAAAGAGGAAGACCCTCAAAGAGATGGATTGACACAATGATTGCAACAATGGGCTGAAGCATAACAATGATCATAAGGATGGCGCAGGACCAGGCAGTGTTTCATTCTGTTGTACATAGCGTCCCTATGAGTTGGAACCAACTCGATGGCACCTAACAACAACAACTGTGAAGGAAAATTAGTCAATGACAACACTGTGGATCACAACAGTCTGATCCCATTGTGCACGGAGATGCCATGAGTTGGGGGCCAACTCCACAGCAGCTAACAACAACAAACACATTGGGAAGGATTAACCCCAGAGTAGAGAGCTCAGTCATCATTTTACCATTACTGATTATTCCATATGTGACCACTCCATCAAGAACAACTGTGATCAAGATTTGACCTTAAAACTTATAAAGAGAAGCAGACCTCAATATTCCCAAACCTTGATATTATATGAATATCATCTGGTTTAAGCTTCTTCTCATCCTTGTTCCTCATGTCTTTTTTTCTTCTTGGTAACTCAATTTCCTATCAATCTTTCAGAATAAATATAATGTCCCCAATGTACAAGACATACCAATCATGGAGGGCATTGATTCCTTGAAAATAAATATAGTTTATCACAAAACAGTTTATCTGTACTTCATTTTCCTTTTCCATGATTGAGACACTGAGAAGTTGTCATAGGTATTGTGTTGGGGGTTCCCAAGACCATCCTCTGGTTCAGTGATTTGCTGGAGGACTCACAAGACTCATCATACTCACAGCTATGATTTATTACAGCAAAAGTATTCAAAGCAAAATCAGCAAATGGAAATGTTTGTGGGATAAAGTCCAAAGGAAACCAAGCACAAATTTCTAAGTATTCTCCAGCAGAGTCACACAGAATGCACTTAGTTTCTTCAGCAGTGAGTTATGACAACATGTGTGAAATGTTGTCTACCAGAGAAGCTCATTAGAGGCTCACTGCTTAAGGTTTTTACTGGGGGCTGGTCATAGAGCACCCTCTGGCCAGCACGTACAGAACTGAAGATCCCTGGAAGAAAAGTAGGTACCTATAATGAACTATATTTTTTGTACAAATAGTTTAGGCACAGTGAGGTACTCTTGTCAGTTCTGAGAATCAGGGGAACTTTCCTGAATTCCAAGTTCTTAGATGGCAGACTAGGACCACCCTTGTAATCAGGACACTTTCTGAGGATAGCAGTCTGAGGCGTGCTCTTTCTCTCTCTCTCTTCCTCCCCCCCATCCCCCGCATCAGGTACAGTAAGGGACGTAGCCTTTCTCAACAGGCACTTCACGAGAGAATTAAGAGAATGACTTAAGTGACTATTCTCAATTTTCTTGAGGGTGGTATATAATCACTGTCACTCTAAATGTAGGGGAGATAAGTTAATTTATTATATACAATGTATGTCTTAGGGCATTAGAGCTTAATAATCTTGCAGAACCTGGATTTAAACGATGGAGTATGTGAAAACTGTAAAGCACTCTACTAAATTAGCACAAGCTGTGTAACAATAGCAACCTTATCTATCATTTAATCAGATCAAGGAGTCTCTGCTACTCCCTCTGTGGTCAACAGAATAATGGTTCCCCAAAGATGTCCATACACTAATCCTTGGAATCTATGAGTATGTTACCTTACATGGCAAAAGGAACTCTGGAGATATTATTAGACTCAAGAATCTTGAGATGCAGAGAATATCTTGGATTATTCAGGTGAGTCCAATCTAATCACATGGATTCTTAAAAGCAAAGGATCTTTCCTCGCTGTAGAGAGGAGGAGATGTGACTATGGAAAAATGGTCAGAGACACGCAGTGTTTCTGACTTTGAAGATGAAGGAAGGGGGCCAGAGACAAGGAATGCGGACAGTTTTTAGTAGTGGCAAAAGGTAAGAAGACAGATTTCCCTCTAAATCCTCCCCAGTGACACCTGTGTTGTATTTAGATAATAAATACATTTACTTTAGTAAAATTACCAAGTTTGTGGTCATTTGTTACAGCAGCAATATAAAACTAAGACACCCTCTTCTTTCAGAAAATGATGACGCTGTTAGAAAGGGTGATTTACAGCACTTGGACTCATTTGGCATTGTTGATAATGTTCTGGTAATGGGGATTTATGAGGAGCTGCCACAGGAAGTCATAAATTAAGCTACTGGGGAAGTCTTCCCTGTGTATGGCAAGGTGAGGCTATTGGTGATAATTATGATTGACACTGGGATTGAGAAAATGTAGAGAAATTCTTGAATATCTTCAATATTAGTAGTAGACAGTCAATACAAATATTTTAAAAAATGTTTTATTCTGCTTTCAGTGAGAGTTTACACAGCAGATTAGGTTCCAATTTAATAATTTCTACACAAATTATTCAATAACAGTGGTTACATTTTTCACAATGTGTCAGCATTCTCATTAATTGCATTCTAGTTGTCCCATTTCTAGTAATGGAGTTTCCCCCCACCCCCCTTATCTTCTCATCTTTGCTTTAGGGTACTTGTTGACCGTGAAGTCTCATATAGGTGATTTTTTTCCTTTTTTTTGATGAGATGTTTTCTTTTTTTAATTTTATTGTTGTTTTTGAGAATATACACAGCAAAACATACACCAATTCAACAGTTTCTATGTGTACCATTTAGTGACATTGATTACGTTCTTTAAGTTGTGCAACTATTCTCACTCTTCTTTTCTGAGTTGTTCCCCCCCATTAACATAAATTCACTGCCCTCTAAAGTTCTTATCTAATTTTTTGATTTGCTGTTATCAATTTGATCTCATTTAGATAGTTCTTAATAGAGCATAATGCTCAAGGCAGTACTCCTGTAAAAAGTTGAATTGGCAAAAGTTATGTGATAGGTATATTTACAGCAATGACAAAAAACAAAAAAGAGTAGCTGATGAGCCCTCTTATTTGCAACCAAAAACTTCATGGGATTTGGCTCCTTGCTTTGGAGGTTTAGGGTCATGGTTTCATGGGACATCCCTGTTAATTGGTCTAATAACATGTTTAGTGCTTCTGTTCTACCTCCTAGTTCATTGCATAGTGCCTGGGGTCTGAAAAGCTTGCAAGCAGCCATCAAAGGCACAACACTTGGTCTCTATTGACCTAGAGTAACAGAGGAAGGAGAGTCAGAAATAGAAGGAGGATGTGCAAGCTGTGGCTAATCACCTCCATGAACAACTGTCTTCTATACCATGAGACCAGAAGAACTGGATGGTGCCTGGCTACTATTACTGAACATTTTGATCTAAGGTTCTATAGAAGAATCCTGATCAAAACGGAAAAATGCAGAACAGAATTTCAAATTCTCATGGACTCCAAACTTCCTGGAGCCATGAAGGTTGGACGAAGCTCTGAAACTATTGCCCTGAGATCATCTTTAAACCTTAGACCAAAAAATATCCTCTGAAGTCTTCTTAAAACCAAACAATAGTTTAGCTTAACTAGTAAAAAATCAATAAAAATACTTTACATGTTTATCTATACCTGTACTTTCAAAGTAGAAATCTTAAAGAATATCTAATACTCTTTTTCAGTAATTGAAACTCTCTGAATATGTTTACCTGCTTGTAAAATAGAGATAACATCATACCTTTCCATAACCAATCTCAAAATCCTTTGCATTAAGTAAGTCAAGTTATGTGAAAGGACTTTGAAAGAACATATCCATTCAGATTTCTCTGTGTGTATGCCACTTTTCAGAAATGATGGAGCTTCATATGCAGGTCTCAGTTTTAGCTCATCCACCTGGCTACTGTCACAAGGCTCAGTACTGTGATAACAGAGCTGCTATTGGAATTTGTCCTCAAAGAAACTCCCTGTCTCCTACCTGAAAAATTGTTTCGTTGGGCACAGTACTCAAATAGTATTACACCATTTTATTGTTTTTATATTTAAAAGTCAGCTGTAAGTCCAAGTCATTCCTTTCTAGGTAATCAATACTTTTTTTCTAGCTGCTTTTAAGATCATCTCCTTGTTTTAGTGTTTTGTTATTCCCCTTCACTCAATCCAGACATGAATTTCTTTTTTATTTATCATGCATGGGGTATATGGTGTTTTCTGAATCTGTACAGTCAAGTATTTTATTAGTTGTAGAGAGGCATGGTTATTATTTCTTGCCACACTTTCTGGAACTTCAATTCTCTGAATGTTACATTTTTTTATTCTACTCTTCATTTTTAAGTTTCATTTCACGTTTTATGCTTTTTTCTTAAAATTCTGCGATGAATTCCTAGTAATTTATTCAGATGCATCTTCCAATACGCTAATCCATTCTTTATTCAGTGCGTTTTTCTAAATTAGGTTACATTTTTTTAATGTTATTTCAGATCTACCTGGTTATTTCTAGTTGTCCTTTTGCTTTTCCACCTTTATAATTCTCTTTTCCAATTCTTTAAAATTTTATACTTAGCTATTCTGTATTGTGCTTCTAACACTTCTAATATCTTCAGTTTAAGTAGCCTGTTTGTTGTTTCTGTTTACTTTCACTCATTGTGGCTTTTTATTGTTGTCAGTTGCCATTGAATCAGCTTTGACTTATGACAACCTCCTATATAAGAGAATGAAACATTTCCTGATCCTTTGCTTTCTTAAAGATCATTGGTATGTCTGAGTCCATTGTTGTGACTATTGTGTCAATCCATCTCATTGAAGATGATATATATATATTTAGTGATTAGTCTTTCCTGATGATGTGTCCAAAGTAAATGGGTCAAAGTATCTTCATCCTTGCTTCTAAGAAACATTCTGGTTGTATTTCTTCTAAGACTGAATTGTTCATTCTTTTGGCAGTCTATTATATATTCAATACTCTTCACTAACACCAAAGTTTGAACACATCAGTTCTTTATCTGTCTTCCCTTTTCATAACCCAACTTTGCATGCATATGAGGTGATTAAAAAGAAAATTGAAATGTGAGCCCATATTTACTTGCTCCTAATCTGAGGGAATCCTGAAGGTCTAAATTTCTTATTTAATTTTCTCCAGAGAGATTTTCATCTGGTTGTTCAAGGAGCCAAGGGACACTACCGATCTGGAGCTACTTCCGTCCCCTTCAAGAGTCTCTGCTTTATGTGGGAGTCTCAGTTTTAGCTCATCCATCTGGCTGCTATTTCAAGCTCAGTATTATGATCACAGAGCTGCTATTGGCATTTGTCCTCAAGGAAACTTGTTCAATACTCACTGCTCTTAGCTTTTAGCTTTGATTTAAGTGAAGGTATTTTGGGGGGCAGGGAGAAGGGGAGTGGTTCTTAGAGATTTTCCCTAATTTATGAGGCCTCATTACCACATCAAAAGTATTGCTACCCAGAATCTAGTTATTTTGCGGGATTAGGGCTCCCCAGATTACCTAGTGCTCCATAATGCCAGAAGCAAGTGTCCCAATTTCCTTAAAGTGTCATTATTTTAACTGGATCTGAGAGGCAGACGATTGAGTTAATCATGTTTTTAAATCCATGGCATATCATCATTGCCTGTCCACGCAAGGCTAATTCTTTATAAAATTTATTTTTCTATTTGATTTTATTCTCTTTCTCCACTTGCGTTCATTCCATAATGGACCATTTTAATGCATTTACTGTATATTCTTTTATTTCACGTATTCTTGTAAAAAAGTTTTTAGCGCATGTATTAAATTAATGTACATGATATTATCCTATGTATTTAATTTTATTTCTTACTTTTTTCCACTAAGCTCTATGTTTTTAAGGTTCACCCAGGTTGCTCTATATATGTTTAGTCTGCTGTTTCTAACTTGGTCCTACAACTACATGGGGTGAATTCACACATTCACATATCCATAACTCCAGTGATAAACATATTGCCTCCAAATCCCCACAGACTTCTTTATTTAAAAAATGTGACAAGAGAATATATGAAAGGCAAATTCTTACCCAAGGTAAGTAACTGAGACTTCTTTCTCCCTATCCCCCTTTTTTTGAGCTTAAGGGGCTTGATTCTTAATCCAGTAATAATTCTACCATATCCTCTTGCCTCTCCATGTGGCCATGATTGCAACTAATAATTTGAAGTAAAGTAGAAAGGCCTCATATAATTTTGAGCAAACAATATAGTACCGTATAATCAGTGAGACTATAACAGAAATGCCAAATAGGCTTCATATTGAGTACTAAGTTGGATCAAATGGCAGAGGCTTCCTAGAATACTGTGTCAAGGATTGTGTGGCACATCTGGGTTCTGTAGCAAAACGTGCTGTTATTATGTACACATGTCTGCAATGGGCTTGGGATGAGCAGAGTGCTAGCTTATGTCTGGCTTATTCATGATATCTGAGCTGAGCTGAAGAATGGGTAGAAAAAGTTGAAATAATCTTAACAAAAACCTCTGGCATATAAAGATAAAAAGCCCACATAGAGTTGACGAGGACCTTTAATTATCTCTGTGACTTCAACTGCACATAAGCCATGATGTAGGGAATGGAGGTACTATATGATTTTGGATTATTTTGAAGGTGGCTATATGAACAAATTACTTACATCCTCAAGAGGGTGATGTTTAATTTGGGGAAAACATTTTTGTTTAGGTGTAAATGTGATATATTAAAACAAAAACAAAATAAAAAAACGTTGCTATTGAGTCAATTCCAACTCATAGCAACCCTATATTAAAACCAAAAAAACCAAACCCGTTGCCGTCGAGTCGATTCCGACTCACAGGGATCCTATAAGACACAATAGAGCTGCCCCATAGGGTTTCCAAGGAGCGCCTGGTGGATTAGAACTGCCGATCATTTTTGGTAAGCAGCCGTAGCACTTAATCACTATGCCACCAGGGTTTTCCAAATATATATATATATGTATATATGTATATATAATTTCCAACTATATATATCTATAACCCTATATTAGATAATGTAAAAAAATATAACAGCTATATACATGAATTGCTTTTAAAATGGAATCATGCTTCAAAAGGTCATGATGCGGCTCTTTACAACAAAATACGGCAATGCATGGGGCCTTAATAATGGAGTAAGTAACTAGCAGCTTGGAAGTGATGAGACAGGCGATGTTCAGCAGAGAGTGTAACAGAATGTATAGGAACTGTGAGAGGTTGAAGCTGACATGGTTGATCAAGAATACCAAGGCTAAGATAGTATCTTTGTCTTAGGTCTCAACAAATCTGGATTCCAAATTGGGAAGGGACTCTGGGAGACCATCTAACCCAGACACTATCCAGTGCAAAAATATGCTTTAAAATATGCAAGTCATTTTTATTTGAAAACTTCCAGTGACTAGGACCTTTGTATTAAGAAAAAAAAAAAAAAAGTTCATTTTCTTTTTGGAAATTGTTAACTGATTGAAAATTCTTCCTTATCTGATTCTAAAATCTGCCTTTTGTAAACTCACTCACTGGCTCCTCTTCGGTTGTTTAGATAAATCAAGAGGGAGCCCTGCACTCTTGGAGTGATAATGCCCCTCTCATAACCTTCAAGCCTCAGTCCGTCGGAAGGTGGAGAGAGGGCCCTGGACCCACAACCCTTCCTGACACCCTTTGTTCAAGCCTCATCTCTACATACCTAAAGGCCATCAGAGATAATTATTCTCTTTATTATTATTTATGCCAATAATCACAAGAATCCACAGGATCCCATGTTTATCCTCGTCTCCTTTACTGTAATACTCACATGGCTCTGAATATCACTATCATCCATATCTCCCAATTCTTAAGACCCTTCACTCTGGTCTCTGGAATGCTCAGTTAATCAACAGCAAATTTATTATCAACTTTTTCTGAGAAGTTCCCTTCACCTTTTTGCTCTAATTGAAAAATATCCCATGAGGAGATTGTTTCTCCTTTAGCCTTTTCAAGAGATAATCATGAATTCTCCCAGTCTTTGTACCACTGGCCATAGAACGAGGTAGCTGATCCTACTCATCGTCACCTCTAATCATTCTCTCTGTTTGCCTCCATTCACAGTCTCTGAGTACTGGACAGATTGACACTGGGTTTAAAACAAAAAACAAAAAACAATGGAACTTCAAAGAATGATGGGGAGTGGCCCAAGGGGCATAGATAACTAACATCAAGGGTTAATGGGTGATATAGGCTGATGAACCTGTCGTAATTCATAGAGATTTCAATATGTTAGAGGATGTTTCTTCTAATAACCTTGACATTGACATTTTGGGCTAAATAATTCTTTGTTGTGGGAGCTTGTTCAGTGCATTGTAAAATGTTTGGCAGTATCCCTGGCTGCCACCCACTAGATGCCAGTAGCACCTTCCTTAGTTTTGATAACCAAAAATGTCTCTAGACATCACCAAATCCCTGGAGGAGAAAATCTCTTCCCATTGAGAATCACTGTCCTTGATGTTCAGTTCCTTTACCTCCTTTCCTCTGAATATTTTTGTCCTTTACAGCAAAATGTGTTGAGAGTTTTCTTTACGTGTTGTCTTGGTTACTCTCCTACAGTTCTGTCTTACCCCATTCTAGTTGAAGCATCTGACCCTATTACTACTCTGAAACTTCTCTTGTTAAGTTACCAGTGAGCTCCACATTGATAAATCCAATGTTCAATGGTCAGTCATCATATGGCCTGACCTATCAGAAGCATTTGACATAGTCGATCACTTGCTTTTCACTTAAGCAATTTCTTCATTTATCTTCTAAGGCACCACATTGTTGTTGTTGTTAGGTGCCATCGAGCTGGTTCCTACTTATAGCAACCCTGTGTAAAACAGAACAAAACACTGCCCAGTCCTGTGCCATCTTCAAAATCGTTGCTATGTTTGAGCCCATTATTGCGGCCACTGTGTCAATCCATCTCATTGAAGGTCTTCCTCTTTTTTGCTGACCCTCTACTTTACCAAGCATGATGTCCTTCTCCAGGGACTGATCCCTCCTGATACCATGTGAAAGTATGTGAGACATAGTCTTGCCATTTTTGCTTCTAAGGAGCATTCTGGGTGTACTTCTTCCAAGACAGATTTGTTCATTCTTCTGGCAGTCCATGGTGTATCCAATATTCTTCACCAACACCACAATTCAAAGGTGTCAATTCTTCTGTCTTCCTTATTAATTATGCAGCTTTTGCATGCATATTAGGTAATGGAAAACACCATGGCTTGGGTCAGGTCCGCCTTAGTCTTCAAGCTGACAGTCTTGATTTTTTTCTCCTGTTTTATTAGCTGTTCTTTATCTCTTTTGCTTGTTCATATTTATCTCCTGCCCCCAAAATTTAGTATGCCCCAGGGCTCTGTACCCATATTTCTCTATTCTATTTGCATTATTCTCTTACTGATTCAATCCAGTGTTTAAATAATACCTATGTATTATTTATTGCTAAGGACTTATCCTTTAAAGTTCACACTCTTATCCAGGTGCTACCCAACATCTCAACTTCCGCATCTAATAGGCAGTTAAATTTAACATGTTCAAAAACAAACTTTCTCCCTAAATATGCTCCCTCTGTAGTCTCCATCTCAGTTAAGGGAAACTAGTTTTGGATTCACTAGGGCAAAAAATTCCAGATTCTTCTTTACTCTCATTTTTTCTCACATCCCTTTTCTATTTATTAGAAATGTATGATCCTCATACAACTATGGTAAAACTGTTTGTAAAGTTCATGTCACTTCTCTGCTCAAAACACTCAGTGGCTTCCCCTATTACTTAGAGTAAAAGCCAAAGACTTACAATGACACAGAAGATTACATTTCCTGTTATAGTCACCCTTGTTCTTTTTTTGGTGGTCTTCACTGATTCTGAAATACGATGGATGTGTTTCCGCATTGAGGCTTTTGTATTCACTTCTTCCTTGGTTGGAATGCTCTTCCCTAAATGTCCACATGGTTCACTCCCAGACCCCGTTCCAGGCTTTGATATAAAATCTCTTTTTCACTGGAGTCTACTGAAGTTTGCACTCCCAACATCTTCATCTTTATCTCCCTATCTGTAATCCTTCTTTTAAATTTCTTCTTAGCATTTATCACATTTCTAGTATGCTATTTAATTACTTTGTATGGTTTTGGCAGTCCCTGTTTTTGAATATTTTATAAAATTCCTTCTTAGCATGCATCATATTTCTACTATGCTATTTAATTACTCTGTCTTATTTTCTGTCCTTCTTCACTGGAATGATAATCTTCAAGGGGAAAGAAACATTTTCCTGTTTAGTTTACTGCTGAATGGGCAGTGCATAGAAAAGCAGTATTTGGATTTTTTTTGTGTGTGATTGATTGGAATCACATAGAATAACTCTCTCCTAGTCAATATTAATACAGAAAAAAATCATCAGTAGAGACTTGCAGGTTTCAGCTGGTGCATTTAAACCTGATTTGCCATCTGCCTCAGCAGGGTTACTGAGTTCTTTGAAACCCACACTAAAATGACTTAGCATTATGAAATTGGTCATATACTGAAACTGTCTATGATCTCTGCTCCTGAATTTCCTTATGTTGTACAAGTGAGTTATGGGCCAAAGTGTCTATTTGTGCTGCTTTACAATAAATACATGAATAAAAGCTCTATCTAGGATTATCATTGGTAGGTAAAATCTCAGGCCAACCACTTGGTAACTTGCCCTCTCTGCCCCTGACTTAAGCTTTTCTCATGTGTAATAAAAATAGATTTAGAAAATCCATATCTGATTAATAAAATATGATCATTATAATACTTTCCATTAGTTCATAAAATATTAAGAAGACTGTAAAGGTCAAGCTGAAATAACCACCATTAATGTTTTGGTGACCATCCATACATGCATTTCTTTTTATAATATAGACTCTATATATCATTTTACATAAATGGGATCAAATTTATGTTTTTAGTGTGGATATATTTTTTAACGCCATTTCCCTCTCTTCCCCTACATAGCTTTCTCCATGTTCATATAACCATGAAGAAATATAATGATGCACCTTGTTTAGGTTATTTTTGTATTTATCCTTCTTGGACTTCTGTGAGTTTCTTGGATTTGTAAGTTATTTTTTTCTAAAAAAAAATTTGAGATATGTTTGGCCATTATTTTTTCAAATATATTTTTATGCCTTTATCACCTTTCCTTTTGGTCTATCTCCAATTACATATATGTTAAATTACTAAATGTTTTCCCTCAGGTTGCTGAGGCATTTTATTTTTTAAATCTTTTTTATTTTTTTGCTATTCAGATTTGAGCATTTGTATTCATCTATCTTTAAGTTTATTGAACTTTTCTTTTGTAGTTTTCAGTCTAATGTTAAGTCTATCCAGAGCTTCTCCTTCTCCCCTCAGATACTGTATTTTTCACGAGTCGGAGCCAACTTAACAACAACTAACAACAACAGTGTGATGGTTAAGGTTATGTGTCAACTTGGCTAGGCCATGATTCTCAGTGGTTTGGCATATATTATGTAATCATGCTTCATTTTGTGATCTGAAGTGAGAAGCCAGTCGGTTGAAAACAGCGTTTCCTTGGGGGTGTCACCTGCATCCAATATATATGGATGTTCTGGTAAAGCTCACTGTATGTCAATCCTGCATTCAATCCTGCATTCGCCTTGTCATGCTCTGACCTCCGGTCCTCGGATGTGAGCCAACAGCCTACCGCCTGACCCGCATATTGCCGGTTCCTGCAACCCCGTGAGGCAGCAGCCTGCTGCTTGACCTGCAGATTTGGGGTTCATCAGCCCCTGCTACCACATGAGTCAGAAGAAGCCTCCAGCTGGCCACTGACCCACGGATTTGGGACTTGCCAGACTTCACAACTGAGTGAGCTGTTTTCTTGAAATAAACCTTTATATATTTATATATGTGCTTCACTGGTTTTGCTCCTCTAGAGAACCCAGCCTAAGACAAACAGCAACAGAATTTCTGTTGTTTTTTTTTTTTTTAGTTTGCATTTCTCTCATGCATTTCTGCATCTGTTCATCTTTTTCTTTAAATTATTGAGAAATATCAACTTTAAAGTCCTTGTTATCTAATTTCAACATTTGGGTCATCTTGGGGTCTATTTCTAATGACTACATTTTTTCTTAACCTTGAAGGATCATATTTTCCCATTTCTTCTCTTGTCTAATAATTTTTTTGACAGTGACACATGCTTTTATTTATTTATATTTTATTATTTTTTTTTACATGTGGTAGTTGTTGGGTGCTGCCGAGTCAATTCTAACTCATAACGATTCGTGTGACAGGGTAGAACTACCCCACCCCATAGTTTTTTTTTTTTTTAACTTATATTTTATTGTCCTTGTGGTGAAAGTTTATACAGCAAGTTAGGTTTCCCTTTGACAATTTCCACACAAATTGAACAACGGCATTGGTTAGATTTTTCATATTGTGTCAACATTCTTATTAATTGTCTTCTGATTGTTCTATTTCCAGTACTCTAACTAAAGTACTTTAATGAAATGTGAAAAGACCTGGAGTTAGAAAACCAAAAGGGAAGAACATGCTTAGCATTTCTCAAGCTGAAACAACTGAAGAAAAAAATTCAAGCCTTGTGTTGCAATATTGAAGGATTCTACGGGCAAGATATTGAATGATGCAGGAAGCATCAAGGGAAGATGGAAGGAATATACAAAGTCACTGTACCAAAAAAAATTGGTTGATTTTCAGCCATTTAAGGAGGTAGCATATGATCAAGAACTGACGTTATGAAAGGAAGAAGTCCAAGCTGCATTCAAGGCATTGGCAAAAAACAAGGCTCCTGGAATTGACGGAATGCCAACTGAGATGTTTCAACAAATGGATGCAACCCTGGAAGTGCTCACTTGTCTGTGCCAAGAAATTTGACCAAATGACTGGAAGAGATCTATATTTGTGCCCATCCCAAAGAAAAGTGATCCAACAGAATGTGGAAATTATTTTTAAAAAATTATTAAAATCACATGGTAGTAAAGTTTTGCTGAAGATGATTCAAAAAATGGTTGCAGCATTACATCAACAGGGAATTGCCACAAATTCAAGAGGACTTGGAACAAGGGATATCATTGCTGATGTTGGATGAATCCTGGCTGAAAGTAGAGAATACCAGAAAGATGTTTACCTGTGTTTTTCATAAAGGCATTTGACTGTGTGGATCATAACAAATTATGGATAACATTGTGAAAAAGAGAATTCCAGAACACTTAATTGTGCTCATGTGGAACCTGTACGTAGACCAAAAGGCAGTCATTTGAACAGAACAAGGGAATACTGCGTGGTTTAAAATCAGGAAAGGTGTGCGTCAGGGTTGTATCCTTTCACCGTATTTATTCAATGTGTATGCTGAGCAAATAATATGAGAAGCTAGACTATATGAAGAAGAACATGGCATTAGGATTGAAAGAAGACTTATTAACAACCTGTGATATGCGCATGACACATCCTTGCTTGCTCAAAGTGAAGAGAACTTGAAGCACTTACTGATGAAGATCAAAGACTACATCCTTCAGTATAGATTACACCTTAATATAAGGAAAACAAAAATCATCACAACTGGACCAATAAGCAACATCAAGATAAAAGGGAAAAATATTTAAGTTGTAAAGGATTTCATTTTACTTGGATCCACAATCAATATCCATGGAAGTAGTAGTCAAGAAATCAAATGACATATTGCATTGGGCAAATCTGCTGCAAAAGACCTCTTTAAAGTGTCAAAAAGCAAAGATGTCACTTTGAGGACTAAAGTGCACCTGACCCAAGTCATAGTATTTTTCAATTGCCTCATATACATGCAAAAGCTGGACAATGAATACGGAAGACTGAAGAAGAATCGATGCGTTTGAATTATGGTGTTGGCAAAGAATATTGAATATACTACTGTGGACTGCCAGAAGAATGAATGAATCTGTCTTGGAAGAAGTACAACCTTTGAAGGGAGAATGGTGAGATTTTGTTTCATGTACTTTGGATGTGTTATCAGGAGGGACCAGTCTCTGGAGGAGGACATCATACTTGGTAAAGCAGAGGGTCAGCGAAAAAGAGGAAGACGCTCAATGATATGGATTACCACAGTGGCTACAATAATGAGCTCAATCATAGCAACAATTGTGAGGGTGGTGCAGGACCGGCAGTGTTTTGTTCTACTGTACATAGGGTTGCTATGAGTCAGAATCGACTGAATGACACCTAACAGTAACAACAGTTTACCTGCCCCTTTATCTTCTCATCTTTGCTTTGGATTAAATGTTGATCTTTTGGACTCATACAGGTGTTTTTTTTAGTAGAGCACCAATCTAATGGATAATATTCTTTATTTTGTGTGTCACTCTGCTTTTCTTGAGAAAGATGATCTCAGGGGATAGTGTTGGTTCATAGTTTAAAGAGCATCTAAGGATGATAGTCTCAGGGAGTTCTCTGGTCTCAGGTGGTCCAGTTAGTCTGGCCATTTTTTAAGAATTTGAGTTTTGTTCTGCATTTTTCTTCTATTCCTACCAGGATCATCTATTGTGCCTCCTGTCAGATTGGTCAGTGGTTGTAGCTGGGCACCATCTAGTTCTTCTTGTCTCAGGGCAGTTGAGGTCATGGCTCGCGTAGGCTATCAGCCTTGTAGACTTGTTTCTTCTCTATGACTTTCGTTACTTTATTATGCTTTTGCTCTTGATAAGTAGAGACAAATAGTTGTACCTTAGATGGCTGCTCACAAGCTTTTAAGACCCAGACACTACTCACTTCGCTAGGATGTAGAACCTGAACTTTGTGAAATATATTATGCCAATTGACTGAGTTATTCCAGGAGACTATGGTCCAAAGCCTTCAAACCCATAAAACCAATCTCGGAAGGTGTTTGTTTATGTCTTAGGAGTATCTGTAGTGTCTTCAATGAATATATGTGCCTGTCTACACATATCTGTGTTTACATGTACATATAGCTACTTCTATCTGTTCTCACATATGTGTACGCTTGTACTTACACTATATATATATATATACATATATACATATACCCATCCTTATGTGATCTTAGACTCATTTTTTCTTTGTTGAATTTGTTGCCCTCTTATGTATGTCAAATTCTTTGATACAGGCATCCCTTTCTCATGAGCGCCTCCCATCAGCATCAATTACTTTGGTCATGCTGTGCTTACTACATGCACATTCAGTGCCACTTTTCCCATCATCAAAAATAACAACTATGCTTCCCCCTCCCTCCCTTTCTCCCCCTAGTAGCTACCACTGAAGACTGGTCTTTTTATATATGTCTATTCTTGTCTTCTTATAAAAGAGGTATCATACAATATTTGCCCTTATGAGCTTGACTTATTTTACTCAGCATTATGCCCTCCAGTTCCAACCACATTGTAATATGTTTTGTGGACTTATTAATGGTTTTTATGGTTGCTTTGTATTCCATTGTATGTATGTACCTATGTTCATTATTCATTCATCCGCTGATGGACACTTTGGTTGTTTCCATTTCTTTGCTATTGTGAGTAAAGCTGCCATGAACATAAAAAAGACAAAAAACAAAAGCCCATTGCCGTCGAGTCAATTCTGACTCATAACAACTCTATGGGACAGAGTAAAACTGCCCCATAGGGTTTCCAAGGCGTGCCTGGTGGATTCGAACTGCTGACCTTTTGGTTAGCAGCTATAGCACTTAACCACTACACCACCAGGATTTCCTCAATAAGGGCATATATTTGTTTGTGTCACTTCTTTTAGGTCTCTAGGGTATATCCCTAGGAGTGGGATTGCTGGATCGCAGGATAGTTCTATTTCTAGTTTTTTTGAGGAAGTGCCATATTGTTTACCATATTGGTTTTACCATTTTACAGTCCCACCAGCGATGGATAAGGGTTCCAATCTCCCCCACATCTTCGTCAACATTTATCAGTTTTTTTTTTTTTTTTTAATCAGTGCCATTTTAATCTGGGTGAGATGGCATTGTTGTAGTTTTGATTTACATCTCTTTAATGGCTAAAGATCGTGATTTCACATGTTTGTTGGCTGCTTGGGTGTCTTCTTGAGGTTCTGTTCATGTCCTTTGCCCATTTTGTGATTGGGTTGTCTGTCTTTTTGTTGTTGCATTGTTGAAGTTTTCTATAAATTTTGGAGATTAGACCCTTATTTGGAGATTAGACCCTATGTTGTTTCCAAAGATTTTTTCCCAGTCTGTGGGTTCTCTTTTTACTCTTTTGATAATGTCTTTCAATGAACTTAAGTTTTTAATTTTTATGAGGTCCATTTATCTACTTGGTCTTCTTCTATTTGTACATTTGCTGTTATGTTTTTTATACTAGTTTTACTAAAGATTAGGTCCCATAGTTTTCTCCCAGGAATTTTATAGTTTTAGGTTTAACATTTAGGTCTTTGATCCATATTGAGTTAATGTTTGTGTATGATGTGATTCTATTTTTTCTATAATTTTTTTTATTGTAATTTGGATGAAGGTTTACAGAACAAATAGTTTCTCATTAAACAGTCAGTACACACATTATTTTATGACATTGGTTAAGAACCTCACGATGTGTCAACACTCCCTTCTCGACCTTGAGGACCTTTTTTTTTTGGTGAAAATATACATAGCCAAAGTTACACCATTTCAAAAGTTTCTACATGTACCATTCAGTGACATTGATTACATTATTCCAGCTGTGCTGCTATTCTCACTATCCTTTTCCAAATTATTCCATCAACATTATCTTCAACTCACTGCCCCCTAGACTTCCCATCAAACCTTTTGAGTTGCTGTTGTCAATTTGATCTCACATAGATAATTTTTTTTGTGCCTTAGATGAAGGTTTGCAGAACAAATAGTTTCTCATTAAACAGTTAGTACACATATTTCCCTATGACAATGGTTAACAACCCCATGACATGTCAACCCTGGCCCTTCTCAACCTTGGGTTCACTATCGCCAGCTTTCCTGTCCCCTCCTGTCTTCTAGTCCTTGTCCATGGACTGCTGTGCCTCATTAGTCCTGTTTTGTTTTATGAGGTTGTCAAATCCCCAGCTGAACGGTGAACTTCAGGAGGGGCTTCATCACTGAGCTAAAAGGGTGTCCGGGGGCCATACTCTCAGTGTTTCTCCAGTCTGTCGGGCCAGTAAATCTGGTCTTTTTTTTGTTAGTTAGAATTCTGTTCTATATCCTTTTCCAGCTCTGTCCAGGACATTCTATTGTGATCCCGTTCAGAGAAGTCATTGGTGGTAGCCGGGACACCATCTAGTTGTACTGGACTCAGTCTGGTGGAGGCCGTGGTAGTTGTGGTCCATTAGTCCTTTGGACTATTCCTTTCCTTGTATCTTGTTCTCTTCATTCTCCCTTGCTCCCGAAGGGATGAGACCAGTGGAGTATCTTAGATAGCTGCTCACAGACTTTTAAGACCCCAGACGCTTCTCACCAAGGTAGAATGTAGAACATTGTCTTTATAAACTGTGTTATGCCAGTTGAGCTAGATGTTCCCTGAAACCGTGGTCCCCACAGCCCTCTGCTCAGCAATTCAGTCCTTCAGGGAGTTTGGAAGTGTCTATGGAGCTTCCATGACCTTTTCCTGTACATGTTGTGCTGGCTTCCCCAGTAACGTGTACTGTCACTCTTCACCAAAGTTACCACTTATCTATTTATTTCCCCCCCATCCCTGCCATCCCTAGTAACCAACAAAGATTGTTACTTTTTGTGTGTAAACTTCTACATGAGTTATACAGTAGCGGTCTCATACAATATTTGTCCTTTTGTGATTGACTTATTTCACTCAGCATAATGTCCTCCAGTTTCATCCATGTTATGAGATGCTTCACAGATTCCTCATTGTTCTTTATCTTTGTATAATACTCCATAGTGTGTATGTATCATAGTTTGTTTATCCATTCATCTGTTGATGGGCATCTAGGTTGTTTCCATCTTTTTGCTGTTGTGAACAGTGTTTCAGTGAATATGGGTGTGCATATGTCTGTTCGTGTGACGGCTCTTATTTCTCTAGGATATATTCCTAGGAGTGGGATTGCATTTTGTAGTGGTTTATTTATTTATTTTTTTGTGCTGCTGACATTTTCTTTGTTCCTCTTACTCTCCTGTGCTGAGTTCCTTTTGTTTGTGGATTTTTTTTTCTCAT
>NW_004444000.1:5965087-6001000 GCF_000243295.1 Trichechus manatus latirostris | reverse complement strand
TATTTTTTCCTCATTTTTGTCTGTTTTTTGCTTTAACTCTTGGATAATTCTGAATATTAGAGATTTGAATTCCCTATCAGTTAGGTCTAGTGCCTTTTCGTCTACTGGAAGGTCATCTGGTGTTTTATTTTGAACGCCTACTGGAACCATCCTGTCTTGTTTTTGTAAATGTTTTGATATTGTCTGTTGTCTTCAGGGCATTCAGTGGTTATCTTCTTCATTTATTGATTGTAGATTTGTTTTGTCCTACCTACTTTTTTGTTTTATTTGGTTATGTCTGAGCAGGCAGGCTGTGCTTTCTTTGTTATTTGCTCGTCTGTGGGCACGATACTTTTCACCTCCTTCTCAGATGGGCAGGGTCAGTCACTCAGGTATAGTACAGCAGGGCAGGTCCAGCTGGAGGGGAGATGCTGGGATAGGTTTTTTGTGGCACTTACCAGGGCTGACAGTGCGGACCAAGAATCAGCGCAGGGCAGGTTCCAGTAGGCCATGCCTGTGTCGTTTAGCAGTGTGATGTTCAGCACATGGTGCAGGTAGGCAGGGAGGTGGGGGTAGATTGTGATGTGTGGAGCTAAGATGGGTATGGGAAAGATGAGAGAGAGACAAGAGGAACAGGAGCCAAAGACATACACACAAAAAAAAAGAGTGTTAAGGGAGCTTGCTATTGGAGTGGAGAGATGAGAGACTGAGAAATAGGGAAAAACAAAAAGAAAAAAAAGAAAAAAGGGTAAAAGAAAAAAATGAATAATTTGAGAAACTGGAAATGAAAGACAAAAAGGAAATAAGAGAGAGAAGAAAACTAAACTAAGAAATGAAAAAAAAAAAAAAAAACAAAACAAAAACAAGAAAAAAGAAATGCCCCCAGGGATGTCCCTGTGCTTCTGCAAAAAGTAAGGGACTAGCTTCGAAGCCACACGGTGCTGCCTGGCTAGAAGGGGCTCCCAAGCCAAGAAAAGAAAAAGAAAACAAACAAATAAATCAAAACAGAACAAATCAGAGCAAACAAAGAAAGAAACAAAAAAGCCCCAGGGGTCCCACCAGTGTGGTGGCACAGGCAGGGAAGCAGTTTCAAAGTCGAATGGGGTTTCGCAGCCTTTCAGGAAGAAGCAAAGATGGTACACAGAGCCAGGTATTTGAGAGAAAGAAGGAGGAGGTGGTGAGAGGTAAGGAAGAAATCTAAAGTAGTGGAAAAAAGCAACACTAGCAGCCAAAAAATGGCACTCAGGGAGCTAGCCAGTGCAGGCGAGTGGAATCCAAGCGGTACTAGGTGGGAGCTCCTGCTTCCCAGCCAACAGACTGTGGCTGCAGAAAGCAGAGGAAGCTAAATGGGAGTGAAGAAGGGTGGGGGTGTGTGAAAGCCTATATCGTGGGTTACTGGTTGTTCTGTCTCCTGCTGGAAGCTCCATGAAGCTGCTTTCTCATACCTCCTGTTTGCTGATCTCCGATAGGAGTCCAAGATGGTGGATCCGTGCTGCGATAGCTGATAGGGGACCTCTGCATGTATCTCTCCTCACGCTCTGTTCTCAGTCAGTTTCTTGTTCCATTCAGTGCTTGGCTGAGTTCTTTATCTCTTCATTTGATGGTTAAGGTTTCAGGATTGATGTGTAACTCTGACTTAGTTTTTCTGATCTTTGCTGCAGAGGGATGGCCTGGTGCTTCTGACTATAGTGCCATGTTGCTCTGTGATTCTTTTTTTTTGCAAATTGATATCCAGTTTTGCCAACACCATTTATTAAAGAGAGTATTTTTTCCCGATTGTATGAACTTTGACCTCTTGTCAAAACTCACTTGTCCATAGATGGCTGGGTTTAATTATGCGTTCTCAATTCTATCCCCCTGGTCTATGTGTCTTATCAGGCTATTTTGATTACAGTGGCTGTGTAGTATGCTTTGATATTGGGGAGTGTGAGGCCTTCTACTTTGTTCTTTTTCTTCAATATTATTTTGGCTATGCAGAGTTTCATTCCTTTTCATATGAAGTTGGTTATTGGTTTTTCCATTTCAGTAAAGAATGTTGTTGGGATTTGTATCGTGATTGCATTTATCTGTAGATGGTTTTAGGCAGAACTGATATTTTTCACTATATTCAGTCTTCCAATACATGAGCAGGAGATATCTTTCCTTTATTGTAGGTCTCTTTTAGTTTCTCATGGTATGTTTTATAATTGTCATTGTATAAGTTATATTCCTTTTTAGATTAATTGCTAGGTATTTTATCATTTTGGGGGCAATTGTAAATGGTATTGTTTTCTTGATTTCTTTTTCGGAGTACTCTTTTTTAGTGTAAAGGAATCCAACTGATGGTTGTATGTTGATCTTGTACCCTTTAACATTGCTGAATTCTTTTATTAGTTCCAGTAGTTTTTTTTGTGTGAAATCTTTAGAGTGTTCTATGTATAGGATCATGTCATCTGTAAACAGAGATAGTTTTACTTCTTCCTTTCTGGTTAAGATACTTTATTTCTCTTTCTTGCCTGATTGCTCTGGCTAGGACTTCCAGTACAATGTTGAATAAGAGTGGTGATAATTGGCATACTTTTCTCGGTCCCATTCCAAAGGGAAGGCTCTCAGTCTTTCTCCACTGACTATAATATTGGCTGTTGGTTTTGTATATATGCCTTGATTCTGTTGAGAAATTTCCCTTTTATTCCTTTCTTGCTGAGGGTTTTTATCAGGGAATGGTGTTGAATTTTAATCAAATGCTCTTCATCAGTTGATATGATCATATGTTTCTTTGTTCTGTTTATGTGGTTGATTGCATTGATAGATTTTCTATTGTTGAATACCCTTATAATCCTTGTATGAATCCCACCTGATCATAGTTATGATTTTTTTGATATGTTGCTGAATTCTGTTGGCTAGAATTTTGTTGAAAATTTTTGCATCTATGTTCACGAGGGACTTGGGTCTGTAACATTCTTTTTTTGTGATGTCTTTGCCTGGTTTAGGTATCAGGGTTATGCTGGCTTCATAGAAAATGTTTGGTACTGCTCCTTTCTCATCTATGTTTTTTAAGAGATTGAGTGAGTAGGATTGGTGTAAACTCTTCTCTGAATGTTTTACAGAAGTCCTCAGTGTAGCCGTCTGGTTCTGGACTCTTGCTGTTGTTGGCAGTTGTTTCATGACCTCTTCAATTTCTTCTTTTGTAATAAGTCTATTTGAATTTTTTACATCTGTTTGTGTTAGTTTAGGTAGATATTGTGTTTCTAGGAATTTGTTCATTTCATCTAGGCTTTTACATTTGTTGTAGTACAATTTTCATAGTAACGTGTTATGATCCTCTTTATCTCAGTTGGATTGGTTGTAATATCTCCAGTTTCATTTCTTAATTTGGTTATTTGCCTCTTCTGGGTTTTTTTTTTTTTTTTTTTTTTTTTTTTTTTTTTGTCAATCTAGCCAGTGGTCTATTTTATTGATCCTTTCAAAGAACCAACTTCAGGTTTTGTTGATTCTTTCTATTGTTTTTCTGTTTCCTATTGTGTTTATTTCTGCTCTGATCTTTATTATTTCCTTTCTTCTGGTAGCTTTGGGATTGTCTTGCTCTTCCTTTTTTATTTGTTCAAGTTGTTGGTTTAAGTTATTGATTTTGACTCTTTTTTAATCTAGGCATTTATTGCTATGAATTTCCTTCTAAGTACTGCTTTTGCTGTGTTCCAAAGGCTTTGCTATGTTATGTCTTAATTTTTGTTCGATTCTAAGAATATTTCAGTTTCACTTTTGGTTTCTTTTATGACCCATTAGTTTTGTAGTAGTGTACTATTTTGTCTCCACGTATTCTTTTTTTTTTTCCTTATTTTTCCTTTTGTTGATTTCTAACTTCATACTGTTATGGTCAGAGAAGATTCTTTGTATGATTTCAATCGTTTTAAATTTGTTGAGGGTTGTTTTGTGTTGTAGTATATGGTCTATTCTGGAAAATGATCCATGTGTGCTGGAGAAAAATGTATATTGTTCCATTGATAGATGGAGTGCTCTAGTACAAGTCCATTAGGTCAGATTCCCTTATGGTTTTATTTAAGTTCTCAAAGTTCTTAATTATTTTCTTTTTAGATGTTCTGTCTACAATTGAAAGTAATGTTGATGGGCATTTAGGTTGTTTCTATCTTTTTGCTATTGTGAACAGTGCTGCAGTGAACATGGGTGTGCATATATCTATTCATGTGATGGCTTTTATTTCTCTAGGATATATTCCAAGGAGTGAGATTGCTGGATCATATTGTACTTCTTTTTCTAGCTTTTTAAGAAAGCACCAAATCGATTTCCAAAGTGGTTGTACCATTTTACATTCCCACCAACAGTATATAACTGTTCCAGTCTTTCCACAACCTCTCCAACATTTATTATTTTGTGTTCTTTGGATTAATGCTAGCCTTATTTGTGTGAGATGGTATCTCATTGTAGTTTTGATTTGCATTTCTCTAATGGCTAATGATCGTGAGTATTTCCTCATATATCTGTTAGCCACCTGAATGTCTTCTTTGGTGAAGTATCTGTTCATATACTTTGCCCATTTTTTAATTGGGTTATTTGTCTTTAGTGGTTGAAGTTTTGCAGTATCTTGTAGATATTAGAGATTAGACCCTAATCGGATATGTCATAGCAAAAAATTTTTCCCAGTTTGTAGGTTGTCTTTTTACTCTTTTGATGAAGTCTTTTGATGAGCAAAAATGTTTGATTTTAGAAGCTCCCAGATATCTAGTTTCTCTTCTGGTATTTTTGCATTGTTACTTATGGTTTGTATTCTGTTTATGCCATGTATTAAGGCTCCTATCTTTGTCCCTATTTTTTCTTCCATGATTTTTTATTGTTTTAGATTTTATATTTAGGTTTTTGGTCCATTTTGAGTTAATTTTTGTGCGTGCTGTGAGATATGGGTCTTGTTTCTTTTTTTTGTAGCTGGATATCCAAGTTCTGCCAACACCATTTTTTAAAAAGATTGTCTTTTCCCCCATTTAATGGACTTTGGGACTTTGTCAAATAGCCGCTGCTCATAGGTGGGTGAATTTACTTCTGGATTCTCAATTCTGTTTCATTGGTCTTTGTATCTATTGTTGTACCAGTACCAGGCTGTTTTGACTACCGTGGTGGTATAATAGGTTCTAAAATCAGGTAGTATGAGGCCTCCCACTTTGTTCTTCTTCTTCAGTAATGCTTTACTTAAAGGGGGCCTTTTCCCCTTCCATATGAAATTGGTAATTTGCTTCTCCATCTCATTAAAAAAAGTCACTGGAATTTGGATTGGGATTTCATGATATCTGTAGATCGAGTTGGGTAGAATTGACATTTTCCCAATGTTGAGTCTTGCTATCCATGAGCAAGGTATGTTTTTCCACTTATGTAGCTCTCTTTTGGCTTCTTGCAGCAGTGTCTTGTATGTTTCTTTGAATAGGTCTTTTATGTCTCTGGTTAGATTTATACCTAAGTATTTTATCTTCTTGGGGTCTATTGTAAATGGTATTGATTTGGTGATTTCCTCTTCGAAGTTCTCTTTGTTGATGTAGAGGATTCAAACTGATTTTTGTATGTTTATCTGGTATCCTGATACTTTGTTGAAATCTTCTATTAGTTCCAGTAGTTTTCTTGTGGATTCCTTGGGATTTTCTGTGTATAAGATCATATCATCTGCAAATAGAGACACTTTTACTTCTTCCTTACCAGTTTGGATCCCCTTTATTTCTTTTTCTTGCCTTAATACTCTGACTAAGACCTCCAGCACAACGTTTAATAAGGGTTGTGATAAAGGGTATCCTTGTCTGGTTCCCATTCTCAAGGGGAATGCTTTCAGACTCTCTTCCTTTAGGATGACGTTGGCTGTTGGCTTTGTATAAATGTCTTTAATTATGTTGAGGAATTTCCCTTCTTTTCCTCTTTTGCTGAGAGTTTTTATCATGAATGGGTGCTGGACTTTGTCAAATACCTTTTCTGCATCAATTGATAAGATCATGTGGTTCTTGTCTTTTGTTTTATTTATGTTATGGATTACATTGATTGTTTTTCTAATAAACCATCTCAGCAGACCTGGTATGAATCCCACTTGGTCATGGTGAATTATTTTTTTGGTATATTGTTGAATTCTATTGGCTAGAATTTTGTTGAGGATTTTTGCATCTATGTTCTTGAGGGATATTGGTCTGTAATTTTCTTTTTTTGTGGTGTCTTTACCTGGTTTTGGTATCAGGGTAATTTTGGCTTCATAGAATGAGTTTGGGAGTATTCCATCATTTTCTATGCTCTGAAATACCTTTAGTAGAAGTGGTTTTAACTCTTCTCTGAAAGTTTGGTAGAATTCTCCAGTGAAGCCATCTGGGCCAGGGCTTTTTTTTTTGTTGGGAGTTTTTTTCCTTTTCAATATCTTCTTTCATTATAGGTTTATTTAGTTGTTCTACCTCTGTTTGTGTTAGTTTAGGTAGGTAGTGTGTTTCTAGAAATTTGTTCACTTCCTCTAGGTTTTCAAATTTGTTGGAGTACAATTTTTCGTAGTATTCTCTTATGATTCTTTTAATTTCAGTTGGGTCTGTTGTGATATCACCCATCTCATTTCTTATATGGGTTATCTGCTTCCTCTCCTCCTTTTCTTTTGTCAGTTTGGCCAATGGTTCATCAATTTTTTTGATATTTCAAAGAGCCATCTGTTGGTCTTGTTAACTCTTTCAATTGTTTTTTTATTCTCTATTTCATTTAACTCTGCTCTAATTTTTATTATTTCCTTTCTTCTGGTGCCCGAGGGCCTCTTTTGCTGCTCTCTTTCTACTTGTTAGAGTTGTAGTCCCCCTAATTTTTGAATGAAAACTTTACTGGGTAAAGAATTCTTGGTTGGCAATTTTTTCATTCAATATTTTATATACGTTTCTCCGTTGTCTTCTGGCCTTGAGTTTCTGGGGAGAAATTTTCACTGATTCTTACGAAGGACCCCTGGTATTTTCTATTGTTTTTCTCTTGCTGCTTTTAAAATTCTTTTCTTGTCTTTGGTTTTCAAGAATTTTCTCAGGTTGTGACACAGAGTTGATCCATTTGTATTTCTTCTAATTGGGGTTCGTGTATCTTCCTGTATTTGCAGGCTTCGTTTTCTGTCCAGATCTGGGAAATTATCTCTGATTATCTCTTGGAAAATTCATTCTATGTCTTTATTATTGTTATGGTGCTCTGGAATTCCAATAATTCAAATATTAGATTTCTTAATTGAATCTCATATTTATGTTTGGCTTTGTTTGCTTTTCTTTGTTCTTTTCTCGTTTTCCTTGAGACTAGATCAATTCAGTTGTTCTCTCTTCTAGTTCACTTAATCTATCTTCTGCCTGTTCAATTCTACTGTTGAGTGTTTCTCTTGCTTTTTCTAAATGTAGTTGCTTTATTCTTAAGTTCCAGATTTTTTTTTTTTTTTGGTTGATGTTTTCAATTTCTTTGTTATGTCTCATTTTGTCCCTCTGTTTCCTGATCTCTGCAGTTTTCTTTTCTGTGTGCTTTTTTGTTTTCTTTAAACATATTTAGCACCATTGTCTGAAAAATTTCTCTTGTTTGAATTAATCTGGCCTCTGTATGAGAAATTTCCTTTTCTTTATGTTTTCCTTTTGATTAGTTGTTTTTGTCTTGTGATTTTGTGTGTTTTACTCTTTTGTTGTTGTTGTTGAACTTGAGCTGTTTTGATATCTTTTTTTAATAATTTAAATTCTGATTTTTGTGGGAGAATTTTCTGATTATACTTGGTTGATTTAGCTTCACTATATTCCCCTAAAGGAACCCTGGTGGTGCAGTGGCTAAGTGCTTGATTGCTAACTGAAAGGTCTGCACAGTTCTAACCCACTAGATGTCCTGCAGGAGAAAGATATGGCAGTCTGCTTTCATAAAGGTTACAGTCTTGGAAACCCTATGGGACTGTTCTACTCTGTCCTATAGGGTCGCTATGAGTTGGAATTGACTCAACAGAAATGTTTTCTTATATATATAACCTAACCTAACCCATTGCCATCAAGTCAGTTCCGACTCACAGCAACCCTATAGGACAGAGTAGAACTGTCCCAAAATGGCTATGCTGAGCAAGTGCTCCAGATTCTAGCAGGTAGGTTCTCCCAGCATCTGTGCTGCACTTGCCCTTCCTCTCCCCTGTTTCTGGACTCACCTCAACTTTGCAACACCTTAGCTGCCATCTGGGGTTCTGAGATCTCTCTGTGTTTGTTTTTATTCACTGTTCAGTGGGTTAGTTGCTGGAGGATAAATGTGAACAACTGCTCATTTTGCCATCTTGCCCTACCCTCCCCATTAATAAACTTACAATTATATTTTGGATATTGTTAATGATATGTTGTGGAGATCCTGTATTTCTTTATGTTCCTTTGAAAAATGATGGTTTTTGTTCTAGTAGGCAATTAAATTACTGGCTAGTTATCTTAAACTTGTGGAGGCTAGGTTTTATACTTTTTTAAGGCAGTTTTTATTTGTTTTTGCTCTCAGTCTTACGGGGACACTATTAGTTCTGGGAAGTAGCTTTACTCTTAAAGTATGACAATGCTGGGACTTCAACAAAAGCCTAATATAAGTCTTTCTCATTACAATGTGACTCAATTCCAGATTATGTCTTCACTGCAGGAGAAGCAGCTGAAATTCTCTCTCTAGCTTTTCCTTTTATATTGTGGTAAATACATGTAATAAAATAGTTGACATTTCAACAATATTTACATGTACAGTTCAGTGACATTAATTACGTTCATCATGTTGTTCAACCGTCACACTTATCTAGTCACAAATTATACTACCACCCTTAACAGAGGCTCAGTGTCCCCTAAGTATTGATTCCTCCTTTCCTCCTGCCTCCCACTTGCCCCTGGTAACCACTAAGAAACTTTGGTTTTTATATACACTTGCCTAAATATCCATCAACAGATGAATAGATAAACAAAATGTGGCACATACATGCAGTGGAATACTACTCAGCCATAAAGAGAAATGAAGTCCTGATACATGCTACATGAATAAACCTTGAAAACATTATACTGAGTGAAATGAATCACAAAATGACAAATATTTCATTTTTCCACTTATACAAAACATCATTTCAGATTTTGCCTTCTAGTTGTTGCTTTCTACTGTACTGTTTGAGGCCTCCTCCATGCATGTGCCGTTCATGGGTCAACCAAGGATTTGAGAGGAATTTATACATAAATTTTGGGGCTTTTCCATATCTGGCTCCCTTATATTTGTCTTTTCCTGTTCAACTTCCAGCTGCTCTGGCATCCATGAACTTAGTCTCTGACACTTCAAGTCAAAAAGAATGTAATTTTATGTTTGAGTTTTAGATGCCTTATACCACATGACCTTTGTGTCCTTAGAGGAACAGCTATATGTGACGGTTAGTTTTAGGTGCCGACTTGGCTAGGCTATAGTTACCTAGTTATTCAATCAAACACTAATCTAGATGTTGCTGTGAAGGTATTTTGTAGCTGTAGTTAACATCTGTAATCAGTTGACAGTAAGTAAAAGATTATCTTCAGTAATATGGGTAAGTACCCAC
This sequence comes from Trichechus manatus latirostris, assembly GCF_000243295.1. Lineage (NCBI taxonomy): Eukaryota > Metazoa > Chordata > Mammalia > Sirenia > Trichechidae > Trichechus > Trichechus manatus. The sequence continues at coordinate 5,991,495 of NW_004444000.1, read as the reverse complement.
TCGTCTATACCAAGAAATTTGGAAGAGAGTTACCTGGCCAACTGACTGGAAGAGATCCATATTTATGCCTATTCCCAAGAAAGGTGATCCAACTGAATGTGGAATTATTGAACAATATCGTTAATATCACACGCAAGTAACATTTTGCTGAAGATCATTCAAAAGCAGCTGCAGCAGTATATGGACAGCGAAATGCCAGAAATTCAAGCTGGCTTCAGAAAAGGACATGGAATGAAGGATATCATTGCTGATGTCAGATGGATTCTGGCTGAAAGAAGAGAATACCAGAAAGATGTTTACCTGTGTTTTATTGACTATGCAGTCACTTGACTGTGTGGATCATAATAAATTATGGATTAATTGTGCTCATGAGAAACCTGTACATAGACAAAGAGGCAGTCGTTTGAACAGAACAAAGGGATGCTGCTTGGTTTAAAGTCAGGAAAAGTGTGCGACATGGTTGTATTCTTTCACCATACTTATTCAATCTGTATGCTGAGCAAATAATCTGAGAAACTGGACTATACGAAAAAGAACAGAGCATCAGGACTGGAGGAAGACTCACTGGCAACCTCCATTATATAGATGACAAAACCTTACTTGCTGAAAGTGAAGAGGACTTGAAGCACTTACTGAGGAAGATCAAAGACCACAGCCTTCAATATGGATTACACCTCAATGTAAAGAAAACAAAAATCCTCACGACTGGACCGATAAGCAACACCATGATAAACAGAGAAAAGATTGAAGTTGTCAAGGATTTCATTTTACTTGGATCCACAATCAACACCCATGGAAGCAGCAGTCAAGAAATCCAAAGACGCATTGCATTGGGCAAATCTGCTGCAAAAGACCTCTTTAAAGTGTTGAAAAGCAAAGATGTCACCTTGAAGACTATGGTGCACCTGACCCAAGCTATGGTGTTTTCAATCGCATCTTATACGTGTGAGAGCTGGACGATGAATAAAGAAGACCGAAGAATTGACACCTTTGAATTGTGGTGTTGGTGAAGAATATTGAATATACCATGGACTGCCAAAATAACAAACAAATCTGTCTTGGAAGAAGTACAGCCAGAGTATTCCTTAGAAGCAAGGACTGCGAGACTGGGTCTCACATGCTTTAGACATGTTACCAGGAGGGATCAGTCCTTGGAGAAGGACATCATGCTTGGTAAAGTAGAGGGCCAGTGAAAAATAGGAAGACCCTCAACAAGATGGATTGACACAGCAGCTGCAACAGTGAGCTCAAGCATAACAACTGTGAGGATGATGCAGGACCGGGCAGTGTTATTGTGTTGTGCATAGGGTCGCTATGAGTCGGAACCGACTGGACAGCACCTATCAATAAACAACAGTGTGGGTAGGACTCATTCAGTCAGTTGAAAGGCTTTAAGAACAAAAGTGAGGTTTCCCTGAGGAAAAAGAAATTTTGCCTCAAGACTGCAGCATCAACTCCTACCCGAGAGTTTACAGCCTACTGTCCTGCCCTACAGCCCCCATGATCAAATAAGCCAATTCCTTAGAATCTATCTATCTATCTGTCTGTTTATCTATCATTCACATCCTACTGGCTCTGTTTTCAGGAGAACCCTGACTGATACATGGTATAGACTTGTATTTCACCCAGTGAATTTTCCTTCTGTCAAAAACTTAACCCCCCCATCCCTTCAGCTTCTACCTGCTTTTTCTACTCTCTATGACTTTAAATAGTTTTTATACATTATTTTCTAGAGGATATTATTATTAGCTGCAGGATAGTTAAACTGATATAAACTACTCTGTCATTTGACATATCTGAATTTTTCCAATAATATTAGACTAACTTTGCATTCCTTAGATAAATGTAATTTGACTATCATTATATTTTTATTATGCATTGATTGAATTATTTTTATATCCGCTGTATCTCTAGCAATACCTAGTTAGAGATACCTAAAATTTTGTACATATTTTTTTTTTGTCTTTGATGTTGGCAGTGGTAGTGGTGTTCTCTCTCTCTTTTCAGTCTTGCCATAAGTTTGTGTATTTTACTGGTTGTCTTAGTCATCTAGTGCTGCTATAACAGAAATACCACAAGTGGATGGCTTTAACAAAGAGAAATTTATTTCTTCACAGTAAAGTAGGCTAAAAGTCCAAAGTCAGGGAGTCAGCTTCAGGGGAAGGCTTTCTGTCACTGTCAGTCTTCTCATCAATGTTCCCCCAGACTAGGAGCTTCTCTGTACTAGGACCCCAGTCCAAAGGACTCGCTCTGCTTCCGGCACTACTTTCTTGATGGTATGAGGTCCCCCATTCTCTGCTTGCTTCCCTTTTTTCTTTAATCTCTTGTAAGGTAAAAGGTAGTGCAGGCCACACCCTAGGGAAACTCCCTTTAAGTTGGATCAAGGATGTGACCTGGGTAAGGGTGGTGTTACAATCCCACCCTAATCCTCTTTAACACAAAATTACAATCACAAAATGGAGGCCAACCACACAATTCTGGGAATCATGGCCCAGCCAAAATGATACATTTTGGGGGGGACATAATTCAAACCATGACACTCCACCCTTTGGCCCCCCAAAAGTCACATCCTTGCAACATGGAAAACACATTCACCCCATCATATCACAGCAAAAGTCTTAACTCCAAGTCCAAAATCCAAAAATTTCTCTTCATCTGTGAAATCTAGAATACAAGTTATCTGCTTCCAAAGGTACAATGGCAGAACAGGCACAGCTAGACATTTCCATTACAAATGGAAGAAACTGGTGGGAAAGAAGGGGTAACAGACACCAAGCAAGTCAGCAGAACACATTACATTAGCCCTCAAGGCTTTGAAAATAATCCTCTGTTTTCTGATACAGTTTATACAATGGTCCTGCCCTCCAGACTCTAGGTATTGACCACACTCTCCAGATTTTGAGTGGAGGCCCCTCGGCTCTGGGCTTCAGCTCTGCCTTCCAGGCCCACTGGGACAGCAGCTCTGCTCCCTTGGCCTGAGGCGCACCATTTTCCTAGTCCATCTGAGTGGCAACTCCACCCTTAGAAACACCAGAGGCCATGGCTCCACCCTTTGAAACCCCTGAGGTCATGGCCATACCTTTTGAGACTGAGGCAGCTTCTCTTCTTGTGTCCCTTGTCTCTTCAGCTTGTTTTCTGGTTTCTTGGCCTCTCAGCCCTTGGGCCTCACACCCACATCTGCCCTGCTGGGGCAAGTGTTCCAAAGTTCTGTAGCTCCACTGATTAAGTGCCTGGTGGCACCCCACTCCACCAGAAAGCCTTGTGCACACAGGCACTCAGCTCTGTAGCTCTGTGGGTCTGCCCCAGCGCCGTCTTGCACTGGTCTCCTGGTTCTGCTGCTGTTGGTTCTCTGCCACTGCCGCTCCTCTGTCACTGCAGGTTCTTTGCCACTCTGCTTCTCTGCTGTTGCAGGTTCTCTGCTGCCGCTGGTCCTTTGCTGCTGCCACTACTCTATCCATTCACATTTTCAAAACCACTTCCACATTTTAGGTATCTGTTAGAGAAGCACCCCACTCTCTCGGTACCAGATATCTCAGGCTGGGTTCTCTAGAGAAGCAAAACCAGTAGAGCGTATAAACACATATATAGAGAGAGACTTATATCAAGGAAATAGCTCACACAATTGTAGAGGCTAAAACATCCCAAGTCCACGGATCAGGGTAGAGGCCTCTCTCAGCTCATGGAACCCAAGGTTGGCAGGTCGTACAGAGGCTCCCACTCACAGGCTGTGAAGGTCAATGAATTCCAAGATCAGAAGACAAGACCGCAAGTTTTCTCCTGATTCACGTAGCTGCAGGGGCTGGTGAACCCAAGGTCAGCAGGTCGGGGAACCCGACTCTTGCTCGCAGGCTAAGAAGTTCGACGAATTCCAAGATCAACAGGTAAGCTGCTAGCTCAAGTCCCAAGAACCAGAGGTGAGACAACAAGAGGCAGCTGCTGAGTCTGGAAGAAGTCAAAAACCTTGGCAAGGCGAGCAGGCAGAAATTAACCAGCGGAAGGCAGAGAGATGAACCGAGGGGGTGGTGAGCTGCCACAGGCCCCACCTCCACCAGTACCACTCAGCAGATTCCCTCATGAGGGTGATCCCAACATTATACAACTGCTAAAACACTGAGAATAACGGCCTAACCGAGTTCATATACAATCTTAACCATCACACTGGTCTTTTCCCAATAACTATCTTTTTGCTGATTTTTTTTCCATTATCTTTTGTTCTCTAGTTATTATTGGTTGCTTTTTATGACTATTATGCCTTACTTTAACTTGCTTCATAATTATTATGATTTTTTTAACTTATTAAAATGGGTGTTTATTTCATCTTTTTAGCTTTTATTGTTTTCTAACATAAGGATTTAAGGTCACATACTTATTCTTTTTTAAAATGATATTTATTTTTAGTGGCAAACATACATCCATTCACAATTTCTACATGAACAGTTCAATAACATTGGTTACATACTTCACATTGTGTCACCCTCTGTCTCTACCCATGTTGTTTCATCACCATTAATTTCAACTTTCTGCCCCTTAAAGTTTTCATCTGTGCTTTAGATTGACTGTTGTCAGTTTACACTCATACGGATAATTTTTTATAAAAGCCCTATGCTTGAGGCAAACATTCTTTGTTAATTGGGCTAAGCTGTTGTTTAGTTTAATGGTGACTTAATGGGATAGTTTTGATTTCAGGCTTAAAGAATTTTTTCAGTGTATTAGGTCCAAGGGTTCTCCCTGTCTCAATGGATCCAGTAAGTCTGGTTTCCCTATAAATTCGAAGTACAGTTCTACAATTTTCCTCCTTTTGACCAGGATCCATCTATTGAGTCCTTGATCAAAATGTTCAGTAATGGTATCTGGGCACCATCCATTTCTTCTGGTCTCATGGTAATGGGGTTAGTAGTTTATGGAGGCAATTAAACCTGCAATCCATTTCCTTGTCTGATTCCTGGGTCTCCTTCTTCCTGTACTCTTCCAGGCAAATAGAGACCAATTGTTGTATCTTGGATAACCAGTCACAAGCTTTTAAGACCCCAAATACTATTCACCAAAATAGGAGTTAGAACAGAAAGTCTAAAAACAATAATAGGCCAATTGACTAGATAGGCCAAAGAAGATGTGAACTTAAACCTTCGAAAAAAGAAAATTAATCTCATGAAGTGTTTAGTTTTACCTAAGTAATATTAACAGGTGCAGACTTTTTTTTTTTGGCTGCTTTTGTAGTCCTAAAATTATATAAAACACCTTATTTGCCATTTATCCCTCTCTCCCTTTTTCCGCCCGGTGTTCAGCTTAATGTAGCAGCTATATTAGTTTGGTTGTGTAACCATTGCCTTTAGTTGATACTAATTTTCCCATCACCATAGACAAAAATTCACTACTTCCCAGTTAGTGATTTCCCCTTCACCTCCCCCCTGCCTGCCCCAGGTAATCACTAGTAACCATTGGTGTCTATATAATTACCTATTCTTGTCATTTCATATAAGTGAGACCATACAATGTTTGTCCTTTTGTGATTGACTTATTCCGTTCAGCATGTCTTTGAGGTTCATCCATGTTGTAGCACCTATCAGGACTTTATTTTTCTTTAAGGCTAAGTAGTATTCCATTGCTTGCATGTATTACATTTTGTTTGTCCATTCATCGGTAGATGGGCGCTTGGGTTGGTTCCACTTTTTTGCTATAGTGAATAATATCGGTGTACATATGCCTGTTCATGTCATTGTATTGATTTTAGGTCCTTAGAGTGTATACCTATAAGTGGAATTGCTGGGTCATAGTGTATTTCTGTTTTGAATTTTTTGAGAAATTGCCATATTATTTTCTACAATGGTTCTACCATTTTACATTCCCACTAGCAGTGGATAAGGGTTCTAATCTCGCCACATCCTCACCAACATTTGTTGTTTTCTTTTTATTTTGATCAATGTCATTTTAGCATGGACGAGGTGGTATCTCATTGTAGTTTTGATTTGTGTCTCTCTAATGGCTAACGACAATGAAGATCTTTAGATGTGCTTGTTGACTATTTGCATATCCTCTTTGGTGAAGTGCCTGTTCATGTCCTTTGCCCATTTTTTGTTTGCGTTGTCTTTTTGTTGTTAAGATGTAGAAATTTTACATATATTTCAGCTATTAGACCATTATCGGGTATATCATTACTGAAGATTTTTCCCAAATGTGTAGGTTGTTTTTTTATTCTTTTGATAAAGTCTTTTGATTACTATAAATATTCTGTTTTCATGAGGTCTCAGTTATCTAATTTGTCGTCTGCTGCTTGTGCATTTGTAGTTGTGATTGACAATTTATCATACAAAAACTATCATAGTTTTACCCTTATGTATTCTGCCAAAAACTTTATAGTTTTAGTTTAACATTTATGTCCTTGACCTATTTTGAGTTAGTTTTGTGTATGGTGTGAGGTATGGCTCCTTTTTCATTTTTATGCATGTGGATATCCAATTTTTCCAGCACAATTTGTTGAAGAGACTATTCTTCCTCCATTGAATAAATTTAGCACCCTTGCCATAAAAGGTGACTATAGCCATATGCGTTTATTTCTGGGCTCTCACTTTTATCCTATTGGTTATCATTGAACCAGTACCAGGCCATTTTTATTACTGTAGCTGTATAATATGTTTTGAAATTGGAAGTGTGAGGCCTCCTACTTTGATCTCCTTATTCAAAATTTCTTTGGCTATCCAGGGACTCTTTGCTTTCCATATAAAGTTGATGATTAGTTTTTTTTTTACATTTCAGTAAATAATGGTGTTGGAATTTTGATTGGGATTGCATTGAATCTGTGGATCAGTTTGGGTAGTATTGGCATTTTCACAATATTAAGTCTTCCAATCCCTGAGAACAGGATGTTTTCCATTTATGTAGGTCTATTTTAATCTCTTGTAGCAGTGTTTTATGACTGTCATTGTATAAGTCCTTTACATCCCTGGTTAGATTTATTCCTAGGTATTTTATTTTTTTAGGTACTATTGTAAATAGCGGAGCCCAGGTGGTGCAGTGGTTAAGAGTTTGGCTGACAACCAAAAGGTCAGCGGTTTGAATCCACCAGCTCCTCCTTGGAAATCCTATGGGGCAGTTGTACTCTGTCCTATAGGGTCGCTATGAGTCAGAAACGACTTGACAGCAACGGGTTTGGTTAATTATAAATGGTATTGTTTTCTTGACTTTCTTTTCAGATTTTTTTTATTGTTGGTGTGCAGAAACCCAACTGATTTTTGCGTGTTGAACTTGTACTCTGCAATATTTCTGAAATCTTCTATTACTTCCAGTAGCTTTGTTGTATAATATTTTGGATTTTCTATGTATAGGATCATGTCATCTGCAAATAGAGATAGTTTCACTTCTTTTTTTCAGTTTGGATGCTCTTTATTTCTTTACCTTGTCTTATTACTCTAGCTAAGACTTCCAGTACAATATTGAGTAGAAGTGGTGATAATGGACATCCTTGTCTTGTTCTTGTTCTCAAGGGGGAAGTCTCTCAGTCTTTGTCTATTGAGTATAATGTTGGCAGTTGGTTTTTTTATAGATGCCCTCAATCATGTTAAGGGATTTCCCTTATATTCCTATTTTTCTGAGAGGTTTTATCAGGAAAAGGTATTGGATTTCATTAAATCTTTTTTCTGCATCTACTGAGATGATTATATGGTTCTTTTTCTTTGTTTTATTAATTAATTAGGTGTATTATATTGGTTGATTTTCTAATGTTGAGCCATCCTTGCATTCCTGGAATAAACCTTACTTGGTCATGGTGTATAATCCTCTTAATATGTTGTTGGATTCTGTTTGATAGAATTTTGTTGATAATTTTTGTGTCTCTATTCATGAAGGATATTGGTCTGTAATTTTCTTTTCTTGTGATGTCTTTATCTGACTTTGGTATCAGCGTAATTCTGGCTTTATAGACTGAGTTAGGGAGTATTTCTTCCTCGTCTAGATTTTGGAAGAGTTTGAGTAGGATTGGTGTCAATTCTCCTCTGAATGTTTGGTAAAATTTTCCAGTGAAGCTATCTGGTCCAGGATTTTTTTTTTTTTTTTTTGGATGGGGTTGATGATTGATTCAATCTCTTCTCTTGTTACAGATAGGCTGAGAATTTCTACCTCTATTTGTGTTAGTGCAGGTAGATTATCTGTTTCCAGGAATTTGTTTATTTCATTTGTTTTCAAGTTTGTTGGAGTACAATTTTTCATAGCATTCTGTTATAATTCTCTTTATCTTATTTGGATCTGTTGCAATGTCTCTGATTTCATTTCTTATATTGGTTATTTGCATCTTCTTACTTCTTTCCTTTGTCAGTATAGACAATAGTTTGTCTATTTTCTTGATCCTTTCAAATAACCAACTTCTGGTCTTGATGATTCTTTCTGTTGTTTTTCTATGATTTTTTCTGTTGTTTTTCCATTCTGTATTTCATTTATTTCTGCTCTGATCTTTACTATTTCCTTTCTTCTGGTAGCTTTGTGCTTCTTTTGTTCTTCCTTTTCTATTTCCTCAAGTAGTAGAGTTATGTTATTGATTTAGGATCTTTCTTCTTTTTAAATGTAAGCATTTATTGCTATGAATTTTCCTCTAAGCACTACTGTAATTGCATCCCATAGGTTTTGGTATGTTGTGTTTTCATTTTTGTTTGATTCTAAGTATTTTTTTTAATTTTTCTATTGATTTCTTCTGTGACCCACTGATTTTTCAGCAGTGCTATTTAGTTTCAATGTGTTTATTTTCCTTCTTATTCCTTCTGTTATTGATTTCTAGTTTCATTCCATTATGATCTGAGAACATGCTTTGTATGACTTCAGTCTTTTTAAATTTATTGTGGTTTGCTTCGTGTCCTAAATTTGGTCTATACAGAAGAATGAGCCATGCATGTTGGAAAAGAATGTATATTGTGCTGCTATTGGATGGAGTGTTCTACATATGTCTGTTAGGTCCAGTTGGTTAATAGTGTTGTTCAAGTGTTCTGTTTCCTTATTGATTTTCTTTCTAGTTGTTCTATCCATCATTAAAAGTGGTGTATTAAATTCTAGTATTTTTGTAGATCTATTTCTCTAATTCTGTTATAAATTGCTTTATAAATTTTGTATCACTGATGTTAGATGTGTGAATATTTATAATTGTTATATCTTCTTGTTGTATCGACCAATTTATCATTATACAGTATTCTTATTTATCTCTGATATTAGATTTTGACTTAAAGTCTATTTTGTCAGATCTTAATATTGCCACTCTGCTCTCTTTTGGTTACTGTTTGCTTGGAATTTTTTTTCCATCCTTTGAATTTTAACCTATTTATGTCTTCATACTTAAGGTCTGTCTCTAGTGAACAGCCTATGGATAGGTCATTTTTTTTTTTTTAAATCTGTTCTGCTACTCTTTGTCTCTTTACTTGAGTGTTTAATCCATTTATAGTCACTGTAATTATTAATGGGGAGGATTTACTTCAGCCATTTTATTATACTTTGTGTGTGTGTGTGAGATTAAGAGTTCCTTTACTTTCAGGGCTGAGTTCTTTTTAAATACAGATTTTCTTTTCCTTTTAAATTTTATTGTTGTTTTTGTGATTGTTGAGCCTTTTTGTTTCTCTTCTTTATTTTGGTGAGTAGTTTTATTTATTTTCTTGTGGTTACCATGAGGGTTACATTTAACATCTCACATTTAAAACACCCTGTTATATCTTGAAACTGCGTTAACCTCTTTAACATATGAAAATTCTATATCTACACCAATAACCTGCCCTTTTATTTTGATGTTGTCATCAATTACATCTTCACATTTTGCTTTCCTTGTAATCTAAGTTTAAATTTATTTCAACATTACATGTATTTATTTCCTATCCTCCCCCTCCATTTTTCATCCCTATGATTTTGTCATTCTAAAGCATAAAGGATATGCCCTTTGTATTTATCAGCCCAGAGTATCTTAGGTCTGATCTTTGTATTGTCAATGATTTTTCTTTAATGAAGTCCCCCTTACCCCTGTATGTATCATTTCAGGTGTCTGTTAAGCGTATAATTCTCTTAATATGTTGTTGGATTCTGTTAGCTAGAATTTTGTTGAGAATTTTTGCATCTATATTCATGAAGAATGTTGGACTGTAATTTTCTTTTCTTGGAAATTTCTGGAGGACTCCTTTCAGCATATTTCTTGTAGGGCCAGTCTGGTAGTAACAAATTCCCTTACTTTTTGTTTGTCTGAGAACATCTTAATTTCACCCTCATTTTTGAATGATAATTTTGCTGGATATGTTGTTCTTGGTTGACAATTCTTTTCTCTCAGCACTTTAAGTATGTTGTCCTATTGCCTTCTTGCTTGCATGGTTTCTGAAGAGAATTCAGCACTTATTGGGGACCCCTTGTATGTAAAACTTCATTTTTCTCATGCTGCTCTCAAAATTTTCTCTCTGTTCTTGAGTCTCAAGAGTTTGATTATAATATGCCCAGTTGGGTTTCTTTTTAGGTTTTATGTATAGAGTTCATTGTGTTTCTTGGATGGAAAAATTCTCATCTTTCATGATGTTTGGGAAGTTTTCTGCTATTATTTATTCAAAGGTTCTTTCTTGGCCTGTCTCTCTCTCTTCTTGCTCTGGAAATTCCACAATGCATAAATTATTCCTCTTGATAGTGTCCCAGAGCTCTGGTGGCACAGTGGTTAAGAGCTTGGCTGCTAACCAAAAGGTTGGTAGTTCAAATCCACCAGATGATCCTTGGAAACCCTATGGGGCAGTTCTACTCTGTCCTATAGGGTCGCTATGAGTTGGAATCAACTTGACGACAATGATTTGGTTTTTTGGTTTTAATGGTGTCCCACACAGCCTTAGTCTTTGTTCATTTTTATTCATTCCTTTTTCTGTTTGCTTTTCAGACTGAGCAATTTCAAAGACTATGTCTTTGAGTTCACTGGTCTTCTTTTCTGTTATTTCAATTCTACTTTGTTTTTTCAAGGTGTTGTTAATTTCTGTTATTTTACTTTCAAGCTCCAGTATTTCTAGTTTTTTAAAAGATTTCTGTCCCTTTATCAAAATTTTTATTTTGTTCTTGTATTGTTTTTCTGATTTCCTTTGATCTTTTTCTATGATTTCCTTTATCTCTTTTAGTATTTTTAGTATTAATGCTTTGAAATCTTTGGTAATTCCATTATTTGTTCTTCCTCAGAGATTATTTCTGACCCCTTGCTTTGTTCATTTGTGCAATCCTTTCCTGTCTCTTTGTATGTTTTATAATTGACTATTGTCTATGAGACATCAAGATTTACTTATTTCTTTTAGCTTTAATAGATCAGTAGATTAGCTTCTTCGCTTTCTCTTTAGATTGTTGCCCTTGCTTGTTGCTTCTTCCCAGTGTTCACAGGATCTCCCATTCTAACCATATTCATCCCAGGACAGCTTACTTGGATGCTCTGGCCTGTACTACTTCAACCTCACCTCTCTGTGTCCTGGTGCTTCTTGCATCAGTGCGGGGTGTGCGTGCTTGTGGTGTCAGGCCTGGAGGGGATGTCAGTGGTGCTGGACTGGAGTGAGGTGTGGCTGCTGCACCAGTTTGGTGCAGACCAACTGGCAAGGTACAGGCTTGGAGGTGTGGCCTATGGTGATGCACTGGTCCAGGGGTGGGGCTGTGAGCTTGGCACAGGTCCAAGGGCAGGGCTAGTACATGATGCAGGTCGGGTTGGTGGCCACATGTGTGGCTTGAGTCCAGGAATGGGGAACTGCATTTGCAGCATGGGTCCAGTGGCAGGGTCCAGTCAGAGGTGGGGCTGAGGGTTCTGTGCTCATCTGGACCACGTGCTTTTGGCCTCTGGGCAGGGCATGTGTACTGTGGGATCTGGTTTGGATGAGCATGTCCACAACATTGGGGCAGTTGCTCTTACAGCATTGGTCTGGGGTGGGTGCATTTATGACACCAGGTTTGGTGGGTTGAGCTGGGTGCAGGCCACCTGGGCAATGTTTTTGCCACAGATGTCCAGGTGGAATTCCTACCTCAGGCCAGTCAGCTCCCGGTAGTGAGCTCAGTCTATAGGTGCCTCCCTTTGTAGATGGCTGGGTTAGACTCCCATGGATGGCTGGGCTGAAGAGAGCCCCAGCCATCTCCAACAGATAGGCTTCCTGGGTGATGAGTATTTATGAGACCAGTTCCTGTGATTACATTTTCTGTACTCCCCCAGGCTACCAAAATCCATTGCTGTTGAGCTGATTTTGACTCAGCAACCCTATAGGGCAGAGTAGAACTTTCCCATAGGATTTCCAAGGAGTGGCTGGTGAATTTGAACTGCTGACCTTTGGTTAGCAGCTGATCTCTTAACCACTGTGCCACCAGGACTCCTCCCCCAGGCTAGGGGAGCACAAACCCATGCCATCAAGCTTTCTCTGCACCCCTCCCCAGTGGCATTCATACCAGCCTTATATCTCCTTGCCTGAGATTTCCTACAGTTCAGTCTGCACCACTCTGCTCAGGTAGCACTCCCCAGGAGTTTCTGGGACTCCACTCTATGCTACACCCAAGCCCTGCTCTCTTTCAGATCTGCCCATTCCCAGTGGGCAACCCACCCACCTTGTCACTTAATTCTGGGACTGTTTTCTTAACTTCTCCATCTCAGTCAGTTTTCTCCATGTTGCTCTCTCCTCGTGCTCTGTGTTTGGAGGTACCTTTTGTCTCCATCCAAGATGGCCACATCGAGGTAGGCTGTAGAATCAGGTGTGTACTTTCCACCCAACTCTACTTTCCCATTATGTGTATCCTACCTTCCTCTTGATTTAGCTTTCCCTTTGGCTCTCCAACTTTTTAGTTGCTGTCTGAGTTCTGAGATCTTAGGTTACATCACTTCTTAGTTGTTTACTTCTGACATTGCTGCAGAGGGATAAGATTGTGCAACCAGTTATATCAACTTCTTGTCTCCCAGTGGTCACATGTTTATTCTAAGTATCACTTTCATTGTATTCCAAAAGTTTTGATGCATGGTATTTTTATTATTCTTCATTCTTAACTATTTTCAAATTTCCACTATAATTTCGTCTTTGGCTTTTGAGTTAATTAGAAATGCTTTATTTTGTAGTTTCAAAATTCATTTAAAATTCTTTTTTGTTTACTTACTGATACGTTTTAAAAATTATTTTCTTTTACTTAGTTATTTCTATTTCATGACATTTTTTAGTCAAAGAAGAATATATTTTGTATGTTCTCAATTCCATGAAGTTTGTTGAAACATTGCTGTTAAGTCAATTCTGACTTATGAGTTACAAAGTAGAACTGTGCTCCATGGAGTTTTCTTGGCTGTAATCTTTACAGAAGCAGATTGACAGACCTTACTTCCATGGCACTGCTGGGTGAATTTGAACCACCAACCATTTAGGGTAGTAGTTTAGTGCAAACCATTTGTGCCACCCAGTATGTTGTAAATTTTCATAAATGTCCCTTGAGAGTTTGAAAATAATATATCTCCTCTAGTTATTATGTTATAGAAACCCTGGCGGCACAATGGTTAAGTGCTGGGCTGCTAACCGAAAGGTTGGTAGTTTGAATTCTCCCAGCAACTCCTTGAAAGAAAGACCTGACAATCTGCTCTTATAAAGATTAAAGCCTAGAAAACCTTATGGGGCATTTCTACTCTGTCACATGGGGTCACTATGAATCAAAATCGACTTGGCATCACCTAACTACAACGACAGCTACTGTATTACTGTTGGATTTTTAGAGAGAAGATAGCAATAATGCACCTATCTTCTGATAGCAGTTGAGAAGTAAGGCAAAAATTTTACAGATAGAGTCCAAATTATCCCTTTTATTTCTGATCCAGATGATGTTGGAGAATGTGACTTGTATCATAGGAAAGTAAATGTCTTAACAATAACAATAAACCTGAGATTTAGGCAGAATTACTGGTTTCAGAGAGTGACCTTCCCTGATAATAGATGGCAGCGTCTCCAGTCAACTTATGGCATCTAGTGGCAGAGCAGACTGTGTGGTCTCGTTGGAAGCCTGGTTCTAAGTGTTCTAAGAAAAAGAGAAGACGAAGGGTCTGGAAACTGTATGTCATATTTTTCCATCTACACTTATAACTAGATTAAATTCTTAGAGAAGAGTGTGTTAGGGTTAGTGAAAGTCTAAAAATATTACTCTAGTGGAGTCCTCGCCACATGAAAGTGCATATCAGGAGTGTTCTTCTGCTAACACTAGTCTTTATATGTTCATTTGATCAGTAATTGCATAATTAAAGTCTTCCAAATTTTTATTTTATGCCAGCTCAGCCACATATAATATAAATATATATACACATATATATATATAGCTAGTGTTTTAAAATTTCTGAATGTTCAGTAAGCCATATTGCTAAAAAGAAATGTATGCATTTTTATTTTATAAATGTCTGCCTTTTTCTTTATTAAATCTCTGCTTTCTCTATTGAAATAATTTTTATCATATTTGTTTCTTAAAAGGGTTGCTAAATTCCTTTAAAATTTAGTTTTCTTTAATAATAACAGCACTTAGTGCTATACATTTTCCTCCAAGTGCAGTTTTTACCCTGTCTTATTTTTTTGTTCTAATTATCTTTGTCTTAAGCACTTTTTAAAAGGGAAATAAGCTTAAAATGAACACCGAAGATGGTCTCTAAGACAAAATAGCTGTTGAAGTGAGAATAAGTAGTTGGAGAGTTATGTATGAAGAGGGACCTCATCCTAATAATCTATGTGAGATAGTAGGGGGAAAATGTGATAAAGTGTAGGTTGATTGTATTAAAGTATATGAAACTGATTGTTTGTTTGTTTGTTTGTTTTTATCCCTAGTGACTTGACTACATTTTTCTCCTGCATCCTTGCTTAAGTTGCTTTCTAGATTCCTATTCCCTGCACTAGAACACAGTTCTATTTGCCCCTTGACTCTCTATCATCCTCTAAGAACAGTTTCACCCAACAAGATAGTACCTATGTGGTGAAGATGTTGGTACCTAGAGATGCACTTTTGATGGAAGTAATTCTTTTCCTACATTATTCTATCACTAAGAATGATGGGCTCATTCAGGAGACAATGAAAGTGTGGAGGTGGCTCTAACCCTTTTTGATCCAAGAAAGGAGAAATATCAGTTGGGGGAAGATACAGAGCTGAAAGGACAATGGGAAGTCTGTAAGGAGTCTCACTGTCAAGTAGACGCTCCACTCCTTGTCACTTCTCATGCCTTCTAACAGTATATGACCCCTGGGTAAGTGGGCAACTGTAGTTTCAGTGAATCAAACTGAAATTAAGAAATTTTCCAACGTGGTGTTTCAGATTAGGCCATAAATCATTAGTGGGGAAACAAGACATTGACTATTATTTAATATGAATCCTAAGGGCACAGAAATCTGGGAATTAACAAACACTGAATAGCTGCTGAGTGATTGATTTGAGCCAGAATGTCTGAAATTTTACTTAACCATTCCATTATGGTTGTACTATATTTTAAAATAACTTAATACTTTTTCTTATTCTTCCCAGCAAGTACAACTAAAAACCTTGAACATTATACATACATACATATATATATATTGGAGCCCAGGTGGCACAGTGGTTAAGCGCTCGGCTGCTAACCAAAGGTTGGCAGTTTGAATCCACCAGCCACTCTTTGGAAACCATATGGGGTGATTCTACTCTGTCCTGTAGGGTCATTATGAGTCAAAACGGGTATATATATATTAGCCAATGAGTCTATTAGTTTGTCGTACTGTGGTAGCTTTTGTGTTGCCATGATGCTGGAAGCTATGCCACTGGTATTTCAAATACCAGCAGGGTCTACCATGGTGGACAGGTTTCAGCTGAGCTTCCAGACTAAGACTAGAAAGAAGGACCTGGTGGTCTACTTCTGAAAAAAAAGCCAGTGAAAATCTTATGAATAGCAGTGAAACATTGTATGATATAGTGCCAGAAGATGAGTATCTCAGGTTGGAAGGCACTCAAGATAGAGGGTCAGCAAACAAGAGAAAGACCCTCAAAGAGATGGATTGATACAGTGGCTGCAACAATGGGATCAAGCATAACAACAATTATGAGGATGGTGCAGGACTGGGCAGTGTTTCATTCTGTTGTACATAGGGTCGCTATGAGTTGGAACCAACTGGATGGCACCTAACAACTATATATATATATATACACAAGACTCTGAGATATGGGGAGAAGAAAACAGACTTACTAAGGACCTTGAGGCCTAAAGACCAACACAATAGAAGGTTCCTTGGACTTTCTTTTTGCCTCATATTTCCCAGATTTGGAGCTGAAGAAGGTCTGGCAAAGTAGAAATGTCAGTAGACACAGAGAAACAGAAGTTCCAGACAAAGCCTACTCTCTAGTCAAATATTGGGAATGTGAAAGCCTAGCAAGGCAGAAAACTTTTAGACAATAACCACTATACTCTAGCCAAACATGACAGAAAAAAATGGTGGGCCCATCCCAGTTCTGCCAGCAAAGGCCAAATGGGAGCCTAGATTTCCACTTTTACAAGGATATAATGAGGCACCTTGATATCCCCAATTGCATGAAGTCAGAGAAGGCCTACTTTCATTCCTACCAGCCAGTAACGAGGCACCCACACTGTGGTGTCTTTGAAGACCATGTGAAGAGTCTGGACTTCCACTCCCACAAGGCAGTAATGAAGTGCCCTTTCCCATCTTCATTGTGGTAGTGTTATAGAAGACCTAATAGAGAGTCAGGACTTTTATCATCACACAGTGGTAATGAGGCCACCCCACCATGGTGTCAGTGGATACCACATTGGTAGTCAGAACTCCTACCCCTGGCCAGCAGTTACAGGGTGCTCCCCCTACATCCGGTCCATGTCAACAAAGACCAAGTAGGGAACCTGAACTTCTACCTTCACCTGGCAGTAATGGGATGACAACCCCCCTTCCCTTGATGGATCAGTGTTAGAGAAAGCCAGCTAATTCAGAGGTTTAAATAAGATCCAGAGTCTCAGAACATAATACAAAAATGTTCAGGTTTCAATAAAAAAACTGCTTATCATACAAAGAACCAGGAAGATCTCAAAGTGAATGAAAAAAGGAAACCAATAGATGCCAACACCAAGATGACAGTGATACTAGAATTATCTGTCAAAAATTTTAAAGCAGTTATGATGAAAATTCTTCAATGAGAAATCACATTCTTGAAGCAACTGTTAAAAAAAATTTAACAAAAATATAGAAAGTCACAGTAGAGAAATAGAAGGTATAAAGAAGATCCAAGTGGAAATTTTAGAACTGAAAAATACAATAACCAAAATAAAAAGTTCAGTGGATGACTTCAACAGAAGAATCACAGGGCCAGAGGAAAAATCCATGAACTGGCAGCTATAACAATGGGATTACCCAGTGTGAATAACAGAGAGAAAATAGAAAGGAAAAAAAACAACAGAATCTCAAGGACATGTGGGAATATAACAAAAGATCTAACCTTTGTGCCAATGGAGTTTCAGAAAGAGAGGAGAACAAGGGTGGGACTGAAAAAGTACTTGAAGAAATAATAGCTGAAAACTTTCTAAATTTGGCAAGAGACATAAACCTACAAGTTTGAGAAGGTGCATGAACCCCAAACAGGATAAACCTAAAAAAATCTACGCCAAGACACATCATAATTAAACTTCTGAAATCTAAAGTGAAGAAAATCTTGAAAGCATCCATAGAAAACTGATATCTTACTTAGGAGAAAAACAATTCAAACAGCAGCAAATTACTCATTAGAAGTCATGTAATTCAGAAGGGAGTGGCTCAATATTTTTCACGTGATGAAAGAAAAAAACTGTCAACTCAGAATCCTATACCCATGAAAATATCTTTCAAGAATAAAGGAGAAAACAATACTCTAAGATGAAGGAAAACCAAAGAATATGTTATCAGTAGACTTACCCTAAAGGAATGGCTAGAGGATGTTCTTTAAACAGAAATGAATTGATAAAGAAGAAAACTTTGAACATCAGAAAGAATATGGTAAGCAAAAATACGAGTAAATGCAATAGGCTTTCCTTCCCTTTTAGAGTTTTCTAAATTATGTTTTACAATTGAAATAGAAATTATAAAACAGTCTGATGTGGTTCTAAATGTATACAGAGGGAATATTTTTGGAAATTACATTACCATGGGGGAGGGTAAAGGAACATTAAAGGAGGTAAAGTTTCTATGCTTCACTCAAACTG
This sequence comes from Trichechus manatus latirostris, assembly GCF_000243295.1. Lineage (NCBI taxonomy): Eukaryota > Metazoa > Chordata > Mammalia > Sirenia > Trichechidae > Trichechus > Trichechus manatus. Next base: position 5,973,338 of record NW_004444000.1, on the reverse strand, counting down.
GCAAAATGAGAGTTAGACTGTGATAACAAAAAACTAACAAAAAACCATTGCTGTCACGTTGATTCAGACTGTGAGATAAGTTATGTATAGGTAATGTAGTATCTACAGCAACCATTAAAAAGGCAATACATTAAAGATACACTCAAAAACACTACAAATAAATAAAAATGGAATTCCAAAAAAGGTTTAAGTAACTCACAAGAATGCAAGAAAGATAATAAACTTAAAACAGAGAGAACAAAAAACAAAAAATAAAATAAAATAAATAAAATTGCAGATTTAAACCCTAGCATACAATAATGTAAATTACACGTGAGTGGTATAAATACACCAATTGAAACTCAGACATTGACAGAGTGGATTAAAATAAATGAACCAAGTATATCCTGTATACAAGAAACTCACATATTATGTGCAGGTTGAAAATAAAAGGATGGAAAAAGATATATAAACATTAATTGAAGGAAACAGGAGTGACTATATTAATATTAGATAGAGTAGACTTTGAACACAGAAAATTATTAGAAACAGAGAGGGACGTTATACAGTGATGAAAGGGTCACTCACAAGTATGTCTGTACCAGACAACATAGCTGCAAAATATGTGAAGCAAAAGCCTACACAACTAAAAGAAGAAATAGACAAACTCACAGTTATAGTTAGAGACTTAAACACCCCTCTCTCAACAATTGATAGAACAACAGACAGAAAATTATCAACGATAAGGAAGAACTCAACACCACTATTAGCCAAAAAAAATCTAATTTCCACTTCACCCAACAGCAGCAAAATTTATACTTTTTTAAGTGCCCACATAACATATACCAAGATAGATAATATCCTGGTCCATAATACAAACCTAAATAAATTTCAAAGAACTGAAATGATAGAGAGTGTGTTCTTCAACCACAGTGGAATTAACCTAGAAATCTACAACAGAAAGAGAACAGCAAAATATCCAAGCACTTGGAATATAAACAACACACTTTTAAATAATCTATGGATCAAAGAAAAAGTCCGAAGTGAAATCAAAACAGACATTGAACTGAATGAAAATGAAAATAAAACCACACCTAACCTGTTGCCATCAGGTTGATTAGTGAATGAAAATACAGCATATCAAATTTGTGAAACACAGATAAATCTGTGCTGAAAGGGAAATTTATAGCACTAAATTTATACATTAGAAAAGAAGAAAAGTCACATATCAATACTCGACACTCCCAACTCGAGAACCCAGGAAAAGAATAAGAAAAAATAAACAAAAAATGGAAGGAAGGAAATAATAAAGGTAAGAGCAGATACCGAAGAAGTTGAAAAGAGAAAAAACAATAAAGAAAATAAATGAAACAAAGAACTGACTCTTCGGAAAGATCAATAAAAATGCTAAACCTCTAGCAAACCTGGCAAAGAAAAAAAGAGAAATGATACAAATCACCAATATCAGGAATGAAACATGATATTCCTACAGATTTTGGATGTCAAAAGAATAATAAGGGAATGTTACAAACAACTCTACACACATGAATTTGACAACCTAGATGAAATGGACCACTTCCTAGAAAAACACAAACAACCACAACTCACCTAATATGAAATAGATAATTTGAGTAACCTTATAACTGTCAAGGAAATTGGGTTCATAATTTCGAACCCCCCAACCCCGCAAAAAAAAAAACTTCAGGCCCAGATTGTTTCACTGGAGAATTCTACCAAACATTTAAAGAAGAGTTAACATCCATAAATAGGGATAGTTTTATCTCTTCCTTACCAATTGGGATGCCCTTTATTTCTTTTTTCTTGCTGTATTGCTCTAGCTAGGACTTCCAGCACAATGTTAAACAGGAATTGGGATAAAGGGCATCCTTGTCTTGTTCTCATTCTTAGGAGGAATGTTTTCAACCTCTCTCCATTGAGAATGATGTTGGCTGTTGGTTTTGTATAGATGCCCTTTATTATGTTGAGGAATTTCCCTTCTAGTCCCATCTTATTGAGAGTTTTTATCAAGAATGGGTATTGGATTTTATCGAATGCCTTTTTTTTGCATCTATTGAGATAATCATGTGATTCTTTTATTTATATGGTGGACTACGTTGATTGATTTTTCTAATGTTCAATCATCTTTGCATACCTGGTATGAATCCCTTTTGGTCATGGTGTATTATTTTTTTACATGAATTCTACTGGCCAGAATTTTGTTGAGAATTTTTGCATCTATATTCATCAGATATATTGGTCTGTAATTTTCTTTTTTTTTGTGGTGTCTTTGCCTGGTTTTGGTATCAGGGTTTTGCTGTCTTTATAGAATGAATTTTGAGGTATCCCTTCCTTTTCTATTTTCTGAAATAGGGTAGTACTGATGTAAGCTTTCCTCTGAATGTTTGGTAGAACTCTTTAGTGAAGTTGTCTGGGCCAGGACTTTTTTTGTTGTTGAGAGTTGGGAGTTTGTTTTTCTTTTTGTTGTTGTTTTTTAGCCATTCTGGTATGTGTGTAGTGACATCCCATTGTGGTTTTAATTTGCATGTCCCTAACAGCGAATTATGTTGAACATCTCATCATGTCTTATTATGTGCTTGTTGCTGAAATGTCTCTTCATTTCTTTGTTCATTTTTAATTGACTTTTTTTAAATTTGTTTTTTACTGTTGAGGTTTTTGAGTTTTCAGATAGTTTAGATATTAGTCCTTTCCATTTTTTAATAGGGTCTTTCGCAGAGTAAAAATTTTTAATTTTGTTGAAGAGCTGTTACACAAATAGACATATGCACACCCATGTTCATTGCAACGTTATTCACAATAGCAAAAAAATGGAAACAACCTAAGTACCATTAACAGATGAATTGATAACAAACTGGTACATACACACAATGGAATACTATGCAACAATAAAGGACAATGATGAATCCCCAGGCACCTCACAACATGGAGGAATCTGGAGGACATTATGCTGAGTGAAATAAGTCAATCACAAAAGGACAAATACAGTAAAAAACCACTATTATAAAAACTCATGAAAAGGTTTACACACAAAAAGAAACAATTTTGGATGGTTATGAGGAAGGGGAGACAATAGATAAGTGGCAACTTTGGTGAAGGGTAAGGCAGTACACAATACTAGGAAAGTCAGCACAACTTGACCAAGGCAAAGTCATAGAAGCTTCATAGACACATCCAGACTCCCTGAAGGACCGAGTTACTGGGCTGAGGGCTGGGACCATGGTCTCAGGGATATCTTGCTCAATTAGTATAAGAGTTTATATGGAAAATGCTGTACATCCTACTTGGTGAGTAGTGTCTGGGGTCTTAAAAGCTTGTGAGCTGCCATTTAAGATATGTCTACTGATCCCACACTGTCTGGAGCAATGAAGAATGAAGAAAACCAAGACACAAGGGAAAGATTAGTCCAAAGAACTAATGGACCACCACTATAACAGCCTCCACCAGACTGAGTCCAGCACAGCTAGATGGTGCCTGGTTACCACCACTGATTGCTCTGACAGGGATCAACTAGACAGCACCTAACAACAACAACAACAAATTTGGTTTAGTTTTTGCATATTCCCTTAATTTCTGTTCTTCTGGAAATGTCTTATTTTGCCATCATATTTGAGTGAGAGTTTGGCAGAATATATTATTCTTGGTTGGTAATTTTTTTCTTTTAAAGTTTTATGTATGTCATCCCATTGTCTTCTTGCCTACATGGTTTCTGCCAAGTTATCAGAACTTAGTCTTATTATTTCCCTTTTGTTTTTCTCGAGCTGTTCTCATGACTGTTTCTTTGTCTTTGGTTTTGGTAGTTGTGATTATAATATGTCTTGGTGACTTTCTTTTGGTGTTTATCCTATACGGGGTTTGTTGAGCTTCTTGAATGGTCAGCTTTTCATCTTTCATGATATCAGGGAAGTTTTCTGTCAGCAAATCTTCAATGATCCTGTCTGTGTTTTCCATTTTATCTCCCTGTTCTAGAACTCCGATCACAGGCAAATTGTTGCTCTCGATTTAATCCCACATAGCTTTTAGGTTTTCTTCACTGTTTTCTCTGATTTTTCCTCAATCAATGTGATATCCAAGAATTTGTCTTCAGTTTCCTTGATCTTGTTTTCCACTGTTTCAAATTTTCTTCTAAAACCTTCTATTGCATTGTCCATTTCTGAAATCTTGTTTACTTTTTTGATTTCTAATTGCTGGTTTTGTATGATTTCTAATTGTTTATTTATTTTGACATTTTGTTATCATTTTATTTTCCTGAATTCTTCCATTCCTTTTCCTGTGGTTTCCCTGATTTTGTCTGTATTTTCCATGATTCGGTCTACTTTTTCCTTAGTTTTGTCTGTGTTCTCATGGATCTCTTTCCTAATCTCCTGGAGAGCCCTGAATATTAGACTTTTGAATTCCCCATCAGGTAGTTCCTTTGCCTTTTCTTCTACCAGAAGGTCATCTGGTGTTTTGTTTTGGTTGCTTACTGGAGCCATCCTTTCCTGTTTTTATATATGTTTTGATATTATCTGCTGTCTCTGAGACATTCAGGAATTATTTTCTTTATTTATTTTTGGTTTGTTTGCTTTGTCTTGCTTTTTTATTTTATTTGGTTATGTTTGGTCTGGGCAGGTCAGCTGGGCATGTTTTATTGCCTGCTCATTTGTGGGCATTTTAGTTCTCACCACTTTGTCCAGGTGGGCCAGGCCGGTAACTCAGATATGGTGCAGTAGGATGAGTCCAGCAGGGGGCGGGAAAGGATGGGGATGGATCATTTGTCTGCGTCATGAACTGTGGCTGGAAGGCCAGGTCTAGGGGCAGCGAGGTAGGGAGGGGTCTGAGAATCTGGAGGTCAGTGCCAGTCTCACTTGGAGGTGCAGCGCTTGGCAGGGCAGGACCAGGAGGGCATGTGGTGGGTTCTGGGGGTCTGAGGGTCTGCACCAGTGCTGCTTGGGGCACAGTGCTCATCATGGTAGGGCCAGGGGGCAGCACCACTTGGGGGCACATTGCTTGGTGGGGCTGGGCCATGGGGTGGTGTGAGGTGAGGTCTGGGGGTTTGGAGGTTCACGTCCTTGCCACTTGGGGGCATGGCATTCAGTAGGTGGTGTAGGGAGACAGGAAGGAAGGGAGAGGATGTGATGTGTGGAGCTAGGTGGGAGAGAGAAAGAAGAGAGAAACAAAAGCCAAAAAAAAAGAAAAAAAAAACCACAACAGAAAAAAAAAATCGCGGCATGGCAGGAGCCAGTGGGTGAGAGCAGGGTAGACTCAGGGAGCCTGTGTCCTGGTGGATCTCTATCCATGTGGTATGGCATGGCCAGTCTAGAAGAGATGGAGGCGGCACACTGGGCTAGGTGGGCAGGAGAAAGTAAAGGAAGGAAGGGAAAGAGACAGAAGAAACAAAACAAAACAAAAGCAAACAAACAAAAACAAAATAAAAATATGGTATAGAAGGAACTGGCCATTGGGGGCAGGGCAGAACCAGGGTGGCAGTGAGCTGGTGTCTCTTTCACCAGCTGGCACAGCAAGGCCCATCAGGAAAGGGCAGAAGCAGCACAAGGCCTATGTGGGAGGGAGAAGGAAAAGGGAGAAAGGGACAGAGAAAGAAAAATAAAAATTATAATGCTGAGGGAGCCAGCTGATGGAGGTGAGCAAACCCAGGGTGGCAGTGAGCTGGTGTCTCTCTGGCTGAACAACCGTGGTCTGTTGGAAAGTGGCATACAGAGCAGAAGGGTGAGGGGTGGGAAAGTGTGTATCTGTGATTACTGGGTGCTCTGTCTCCTGTTGGGAGCTCTGTGAAGTTGCCTTCCTGTACTCCTTGTCGGGGGTCATTTGTGCCTGTGCTCCAAGACAGTGAAACTGTGCCACGTTAGCTTGCAAGGGATCTCCACTCTGTAGCTCTCCTCATTCTCTGTTCTCTGTTAGTTTCTTCTTCCATTCAGTGCTTGATCTAGTTCTTTATCCCTTCATTTGATGTTTAGGTTCCAGGATCGCTTTTTGTATCTGATTTTTTATCTGTTTTACTTAGTTTTTCAGGTCTTTGCTGCAGAGGGGTGGCATAGTACTTCTGTCTATAGGTCCAAGTTGACTCGGGCCTGCATAGTCACTCTTGAAAACAGTTTGGTAGTTTCTTTAAAAATCTATATATGGGACTATCATATGATCTTCAATTGTACTACTGGGTCTTTATAGCATAGAAATGAAGACTTGTGTTTACACAAAAATGAGTACATAACTTATTATAGCAGCTTTTTTCATACTAGCCTTGAACTGGAAACAGCCTAGCTGTCCTTCAGTGGGGAAATGGTTAAATAAGCTGTGGTGCTTCCACATCATGGGATAGTACTCAGCAGTGAAAAGGAATGAACTCTTGATACACACAACCTGGAAGAATCTCCAGAAAGTTAGACTGAGGGAAAAAAAGCCAGTCCTAAAAGATTACATAATGCATAATTCCATTTATATAACTTTATTGAATGACAAGATTACAGAAATGGAGAACAGACTAGTGTTTGCCAGGAATTAAGGAGGAAGTGGGGACAAGAGGGAAGTGGGTGTGTTTATAAGAAAACAATATGAGAGATCCTTGTTGTGATGGAAATGTTCTATATCTTGATTATGTAACTGCCCATATCCTGGTTGTGATATTGTACTACAGCTATGTAAGATGCTACCATTGAGGAAACTGGGTAAAAGATACACGGATCTATTATTTCTTACAATTTCATGTGAATCTACAATTATGTCAAAATAAAAAGTTTAATTTTAAAAATCAAAAGATTGGAAAAAATTACGTCACTTCCATAGAACTTTGAAAGCTTTTGCACCCATTTTCTTTGGTTTTCAGAGTCACACCACATTGCCACACACTTTCATATAATCCTGGACTTGTCCTTTCATGACACTAGTCCTTCGGAGATTTGATTAAACAGAACATCTCTCAACAGACTGCAAGGTGCAGATTTTCTTTGTCTTGTTGCATCCCAACATCTAGCATGATGTCTGGCAAACAGTAGGTATTTAAATATTTCTTGAATGCATAAACAAATCTCTCAGATGTATAAAGTGATAATCAGAAGTCTCAAGTCTTCTGACTCTACATTTATTTCTCTTTTACTGAACCCACTCAAACTTTTCTTTTTTTAATTTTTTTTTTATTGTACTTTAGGTGCAGGTTTACAGAACAAATGGTTTCTCATTAAACAGTCACTACACATCTTGTTTTATGACATTGGTTAACAACCCCACGACATATCAACACTCTCCGTTTTCGACCTTGGAGGACCTTTTTTTGTTGTTGTTGAAAATATACATACCTAATACACCATTTCAAAAATTTCTACATGTACAATTCAATGACATCGATTACGTTCATCCAGTTGTGCTGCTATTCTCACTATCCTTTTCCAAATTATTCCATCACCATTGTCTTCAACTCACTGTCCCCTAGGCTTCCCATCAAACCTTTTGAGTTGCTGTTGTCAGTTTGATCTCACATAGATAATGCTTTTTTTTTTTGTACTTTAAATGAAGGTTTACAGAACAAAACAGTTTCTCATTAAACAGTTAGTACATATATTGCCCTAGACAATGGTTAGCAACCCCACCACATGTCAACCCTGTCCTTTCTCAACCTTGGGTTCCCTATCACCAGCTTTCCTGTCCCCTCCTGCCTTCTAGTCCTTATCCCTGGACTGCTGTGCCTCATTAGTCCCATTTTATGGGGCTGTCCAATCCCCGGCTGAACGGTGAACCTTGGGAGTGACTTCAGCACTGAGCTAAAAGAGCATCCAGGGGCCATACTCTTGGGGTTTCTCCAGTCTCTGTCAGGCCAGTAAATCTGTTTTTTTTTTGTGCATTAGAATTTTGTTCTCCATCCTTCTCCAGCTCTGTCCAGGACACTACGTTGTGTTCCCAGTCAGAGCAATCAGTGGTGGTAGCTGGGCACCATCTAGCTGTACTAGACTCAGTCTGGTGGATGCCTTGGGAGCTGTGGTCCATTAGTCCTTTGGACTAATCTTTTCCTTGTTTCCTGTTCTCTTCATTCTCCCTTGCTCCCGAAGGGGTGAGACCAGTGGAGTACCTTAGATAGCTGCTCAAAGGCTTTTCAGACCAAAGATGCTACTCACCAAGGTAGAATGTAGAACATTGTCTTTAGAAACTGTGTTATGCCAGTTGAGCTAGATGTTCCCTGAGACCATGGTGCCCACAGACCTCAGTCCAGCAATTCAGTCCCTCAGGGAGTTCAGATGTGTCTATGGAGCTCCCATGACCTTTCCTT